>NW_020229425.1:1200000-1791605 GCF_003227725.1 Camponotus floridanus | reverse complement strand
TGCGTTAACGCATCATCGACCTCCTCGCAAATATATTCTCCTGATAATATAAATTATAAGAAACGAATTTTCGAAAATTTTCACGTTTGGCGTTATTAGGAGAACATGATTTGATAAAGAGGTCATCAACGCATCATCGACCTCCTCGCAAAATATATTCTCCTGATCATATAAATTATAAGAAACGAATTTTCGAAAATTTTCGCGTTTGCGTTATTAGGAGAACATGATTTGTAAAGAGTCATCAACGCATCATCGACCTCCTCGCAAATATATTCTCCTGATAATATAAATTATAAGAAACGAATTTTCGAAAATTTTCACGTTTGCGTTATTAGGAGAACATGATTTGTAAAGAGTCATCAAACGCATCATCGACCTCCTCGCAAAATATATTCTCCTGATTAATATAAAATATATAAGAAACGAATTTTCGAAAAATTTTTCGCGCTTGCGTTATTAGGAGAACATGATTTGTAAAGAGGTCATCAACGCATCATCGACCTCCTTCGCAAAATATATTCTCCTGATAATATAAATAATAAGAAACGAATTTTCGAAAATTTTACGCTTGCGTTATTAGGAGAACATGATTTGTAAAGAGGTCATCAACGCATCATCGACCTCCTCGCAAAATATATTCTCCTGATAATATAAATAATAAGAAACGAATTTTCGAAAATTTTCACGTTTGCTTATTAGGAGAACATGATTTGTAAAGAGGTCATCAACGCATCATCGACCTCCTCGCAAATATATTCTCCTGATAATATAAAATATAAGAAACGAATTTTCGAAAATTTTCACGTTTGCGTTATTAGGAGAACATGATTTGTAAAGAGGTCATCAACGCATCATCGACCTCCTCGCAAAATATATTCTCCTGATAATATAAATAATAAGAAACGAATTTTCGAAATTTTCACGTTTGCGTTATTAGGAGAACATGATTTGTAAGAGGTCATCAACGCATCATCGACCTCCTCGCAAAATATATTCTCCTGATAATATAAAATAATAAGAAACGAATTTTCGAAAATTTTCACGTTTGCGTTATTAGGAGAACATGATTTGTAAAGAGGTCATCAACGCATCATCGACCTCTCGCAAATATATCTCCTGATAATATAAATTATAAGAAACGAATTTTCGAAAATTTTCACGTTTGCGTTATTAGGAGAACATGATTTGTAAAGAGGTCATCAACGCATCATCGACCTCCTCGCAAAATAATATTCTCCTGATAATATAAATTATAAGAAACGAATTTTCGAAAATTTTCACGTTTGCGTTATTAGGAGAACATGATTTGTAAAGAGGTCCATGAACGCATCATCGACCTCCTCGCACAATATATTCTCCTGATCATATAAAATTAATAAGAACGAATTTTTCGAAAATTTTCACGCTTTGCGTTATTAGGAGAAACATGATTTGTAAAGAGGTCATCAACGCATCATCGACCTCCTCGCAAAATATATTCTCCTGATAATATAAAATAATAAGAAACGAATTTTCGAAAATTTTCACGTTTGCGTTATTAGGAGAACATGATTTGTAAAGAGGTCATCAACGCATCATCGACCTCCTCGCAAAATATATTCTCCTGATAATATAAATTATAAGAAACGAATTTTCGAAAATTTTCGCGCTTGCGTTATTAGGGAAACATGATTTGTAAAGAGGTCATCAAACGCATCATCGACCTCCTCGCAAATATATTCTCCTGATCATATAAATTATAAGAAACGAATTTTCGAAAATTTTCACGTTTGCGTTATTAGGAGAACATGATTTGTAAAGAGGTCATCAACGCATCATCGACCTCCTCGCAAAATATATTCTCCTGATAATATAAAATAATAAGAAACGAATTTTCGAAAATTTTCACACTTGCGTTATTAGGAGAACATGATTTGTAAAGAGGTCATCAACGCATCATCGACCTCTTCGCAATATATATTCTCCTGATCATATAAATTATAAGAAACGAATTTTCGAAAATTTTCACGTTTGCGTTATTAGGAGAACATGATTTGTAAAGAGGTCATCAACGCATCATCGACCTCCTCGCAAAATATATTCTCCTGATAATATAAATTATAAGAAACGAATTTTCGAAAATTTTCACGCTTGCGTTATTAGGAGAACATGATTTGTAAAGAGGTCATCAACGCATCATCGACCTCCTCGCACAATATATTCTCCTGATCATATAAATTATAAGAAACGAATTTTCGAAAATTTTCACGTTTGCGTTATTAGGAGAACATGATTTGTAAAGAGGTCATCAACGCATCATCGACCTCCTCGCAAAATATATTCTCTTGATCATATAAATTATAAGAAACGAATTTTCGAAAATTTTCGCGCTTGCGTTATTAGGAGAACATGATTTGTAAAGAGGTCATCAACGCATTATCGACCTCCTCGCAAAATATATTCTCCTGATAATATAAATATAAGAAACGAATTTTCGAAATTTTCGCGTTTGCGTTATTAGGAGAACATGATTTGTAAAGAGGTCATCAACGCATCATCGACCTCCTCGCAAAATATATTCTCCTGATAACATAAATTATAAGAAACGAATTTTCGAAAATTTTGACGTTTGCGTTATTAGGAGAACATGATTTGTAAAGAGGTCATCAACGCATCATCGACCTCCTCGCAAAATATATTCTCCTGATAATATAAAATAATAAGAAACGAATTTTCGAAAATTTTCACACTTGCGTTATTAGGAGAATATGATTTGTAAAGAGGTCATCAACGCATCATCGACCTCTTCGCAATATATATTCTCCTGATATATAAATTATAAGAAACGAATTTTCGAAAATTTTCACGTTTGCTTATTAGGAGAACATGATTTGTAAAGAGGTCATCAACGCATCATCGACCTCCTCGCAATATATATTCTCCTGATAATATAAATTATAAGAAACGAATTTTCGAAAATTTTCACGTTTGCGTTATTAGGAGAACATGATTTGTAAAGAGGTCATCAACGCATCATCGACCTCCTCGCACAATATATTCTCCTGATCATATAAATTCTAAGTAACGAATTTTCGAAAATTTTCACGTTTGCGTTATTAGGAGAACATGATTTGTAAAGAGTCATCAACGCATCATCGACCTCCTCGCAAAATATATTCTCCTGATAATATAAAATAATAAGAAATGATTTTCGAAAATTTTCACGTTTGCGTTATTAGGAGAACATGATTTGTAAAGAGGTCATCAACGCATCATCGACCTCCTCGCAAAATATATTCTCCTGATAATATAAATAATAAGAAACGAATTTTCGAAAATTTTCACATTTGCGTTATTAGGAGAACATGATTTGTAAAGAGGTCATCACGCATCATCGACCTCTCGCAATATATATCTCCTGAATATAAATTATAAGAAACGAATTTTCGAAAATTTTCACGTTTGCGTTATTAGGAGAACATGATTTGTAAAGAGGTCATCAACGCATCATCGACCTCCTCGCAAAATATATTCTCCTGATAATATAAAATAATAAGAAACGAATTTTCGAAAATTTTCACACTTGCGTTATTAGGAGAACATGATTTGTAAAGAGGTCATCAACGCATCATCGACCTCTCGCAAAATATATTCTCCTGACATATAAATATAAGAAACGAATTTTCGAAAATTTTCACGTTGCGTTATTAGGAGAACATATTTGTAAAGAGGTCATCAACGCATCATCGACCTCCTCGCAATATATTCTCCTGATAATATAAATTATAAGAAACGAATTTTCGAAAATTTTCACGTTTGCGTTATTAGGAGAACATGATTTGTAAAGAGGTCATCAACGCATCATCGACCTCCTCGCAAATATATTCTCCTGATCATATAAATTATAAGAAACGAATTTTCGAAAATTTTCACGTTGCGTTATTAGGAGAACATGATTTGTAAAGAGGTCACCAACGCATCATCGACCTCCTCGCAAAATATATTCTCTTGATCATATAAATTATAAGAAACGAATTTTCGAAAATTTTCACGTTTGCGTTATTAGGAGAACATGATTTGTAAAGAGGTCATCAACGCATCATCGACCTCCTCGCAAAATATATTCTCCTGATAATATAAATTATAAGAAACGAATTTTCGAAAATTTTCACGCTTGCGTTATTAGGAGAACATGATTGTAAAGAGGTCATCAACGCATCATCGACCTCTCGCAATATATATTCTCCTGATCATATAAATTATAAGAAACGAATTTTCGAAATTTTCACGTTTGCGTTATTAGGAGAACATGATTTGTAAAGAGGTCATCAACGCATCATCGACCTCCTCGCAATATATATTCTCCTGATAATATAAATTATAAGAAACGAATTTTCGAAAATTTTCACGTTTGCGTTATTAGGAGAACATGATTTGTAAAGAGGTCATCAACGCATCATCGACCTCCTCGCAAATATATTCTCCTGATCATATAAATTATAAGAACGAATTTTTCGAAAATTTTCACGTTTGCGTTATTAGGAGAACATGATTTGTAAAGAGGTCATCAACGCATCATCGACCTCCTCGCAAAATATATTCTCCTGATCATATAAATTATAAGAAACGAATTTTCGAAAATTTTCACGTTTGCGTTATTAGGAGAACATGATTTGTAAAGAGTCATCAACGCATCATCGACCTCCTCGCAAAATATATTCTCCTGATAATATAAAATATAAGAAACGAATTTTCGAAAATTTTCGCGCTTGCGTTATTAGGAGAACATGATTTGTAAAGAGGTCATCAACGCATCATCGACCTCCTCGCAAAATATATTCTCCTGATAATATAAATTATAAGAAACGAATTTTCGAAAATTTTCACGTTTGCGTTATTAGGAGAACATGATTTGTAAAGAGTCATCAACGCATCATCGACCTCCTCGCAAAATATATTCTCCTGATAATATAAAATTATAAGAAACGAATTTTCGAAATTTTCACGCTTGCGTTATTAGGAGAACATGATTTGTAAAGAGGTCATCAACGCATCATCGACCTCCTCGCAAAATATATTCTCCTGATAATATAAAATTATAAGAAACGAATTTTCGAAAATTTTCACGTTTGCGTTATTAGGAGAACATGATTTGTAAAGAGGTCATCAACGCATCATCGACCTCCTCGCAAAAATATTCTCCTGATAATATAAATTATAAGAAACGAATTTTCGAAAATTTTCACGTTTGCGTTATTAGGAGAACATGATTTGTAAAGAGGTCATCAACGCATCATCGACCTCTCGCAAAATATATTCTCCTGATATATAAATTATAAGAAACGAATTTTCGAAAATTTTCACGCTTGCGTTATTAGGAGAACATGATTTGTAAAGAGGTCATCAACGCATCATCGACCTCTTCGCAATATATATTCTCCTGATCATATAAATTATAAGAAACGAATTTTCGAAAATTTTCACGTTTGCGTTATTAGGAGAACATGATTTGTAAAGAGGTCATCAACGCATCATCGACCTCCTCGCAATATATATTCTCCTGATAATATAAATTATAAGAAACGAATTTTCGAAAATTTTCAGGTTTGCGTTATTAGGAGAACATGATTTGTAAAGAGGTCATCAACGCATCATCGACCTCCTCGCAAATATATTCTCCTGATAATATAAAATATAAGAAACGAATTTTCGAAAATTTTCACGTTTGCGTTATTAGGAGAACATGATTTGTAAAGAGGTCATCAACGCATCATCGACCTCCTCGCAAAATATATTCTCCTGATAATATAAAATAATAAGAAACGAATTTTCGAAAATTTTCACGTTTGCGTTATTAGGAGAACATGATTTGTAAAGAGGTCATCAACGCATCATCGACCTCCTCGCAAATATATTCTCCTGATAATATAAAATATAAGAAACGAATTTTCGAAAATTTTCACGCTTGCGTTATTAGGAGAACATGATTTGTAAAGAGGTCATCAACGCATCATCGACCTCCTCGCAAATATATTCTCCTGACCATATAAATTATAAGAAACGAATTTTCGAAAATTTTCACGTTTGCGTTATTAGGAGAACATGATTTGTAAAGAGGTCATCAACGCATCATCGACCTCCTCGCAAATATATTCTCTGATCATATAAATTATAAGAAACGAATTTTCGAAAATTTTCACGTTTGCGTTATTAGGAGAACATGATTTGTAAAGAGGTCATCAACGCATCATCGACCTCCTCGCAAATATATTTCTCCTGATCATATAAATTATAAGAAACGAATTTTCGAAAATTTTCACGTTTGCGTTATTAGGAGAACATGATTTGTAAAGAGGTCATCAACGCATCATCGACCTCCTCGCAATATATATTCTCCTGATCATATAAATTATAAGAAACGAATTTTCGAAAATTTTCACGTTTGCGTTATTAGGAGAACATGATTTGTAAAGAGGTCATCAACGCATCATCGACCTCCTCGCAAATATATTCTCCTGATATATAAATTATAAGAAACGAATTTTCGAAAATTTTCAGTTTGCGTTATTAGGAGAACATGATTTGTAAAGAGGTCATCAACGCATCATCGACCTCCTCGCAAATATATTCTCCTGATCATATAAATTATAAGAAACGAATTTTCGAAAATTTTTCACGTTTGCGTTATTAGGAGAACATGATTTGTAAAGAGGTCATCAACGCATCATCGACCTCCTCGCAAAATATATTCTCCTGATAATATAAAATAATAAGAAACGAATTTTTCGAAAATTTTCACGTTGCGTTATTAGGAGAACATGATTTGTAAAGAGGTCATCAACGCATCATCGACCTCTCGCAAATATATTCTCCTGATAATATAAATAATAAGAAACGAATTTTCGAAAATTTTCACGTTGCGTTATTAGGAGAACATGATTTGTAAAGAGGTCATCAACGCATCATCGACCTCTCGCAATATATATTCTCCTGACATATAAATTATAAGAAACGAATTTTCGAAAATTTTCACGTTTGCGTTATTAGGAGAACATGATTTGTAAAGAGTCATCAACGCATCATCGACCTCCTCGCAAATATATTCTCCTGATAATATAAATTATAAGAAACGAATTTTCGAAAATTTTCACGTTTGCGTTATTAGGAGAACATGATTTGTAAAGAGGTCATCAACGCATCATCGACCTCCTCGCAAAATATATTCTCCTGATCATATAAATTATAAGAAACGAATTTTCGAAAATTTTCACGTTTGCGTTATTAGGAGAACATGATTTGTAAAGAGGTCATCAACGCATCATCGACCTCCTCGCAAATATATTCTCCTGATAATATAAATTATAAGAAACGAATTTTCGAAAATTTTCCGCTTGCGTTATTAGGAGAACATGATTTGTAAAGAGGTCATCAACGCATCATCGACCTCCTCGCAAAATATATTCTCCTGATAATATAAAATATAAGAAACGAATTTTCGAAAATTTTCGCGCTTGCGTTATTAGGAGAACATGATTTGTAAAGAGGTCATCAACGCATCATCGACCTCCTCGCAAAATATATTCTCCTGATAATATAAATATAAGAAACGAATTTTCGAAAATTTTGACGCTTGCGTTATTAGGAGAACATGATTTGTAAAGAGGTCATCAACGCATCATCGACCTCCTCGCAAAATATATTCTCCTGATAATATAAAATATAAGAAACGAATTTTCGAAAATTTTCACGCTTGCGTTATTAGGAGAACATGATTTGTAAAGAGGTCATCAACGCATCATCGACCTCCTCGCAAAATATATTCTCCTGATAATATAAAATAATAAGAAACGAATTTTCGAAAATTTTCACGTTTGCGTTATTAGGAGAACATGATTTGTAAAGAGGTCATCAACGCATCATCGACCTCCTCGCAATATATATTCTCCTGATATATAAATTATAAGAAACGAATTTTCGAAAATTTTCACGTTTGCGTTATTAGGAGAACATGATTTGTAAAGAGGTCATCAACGCATCATCGACCTCCTCGCAAATATATTCTCCTGATAATATAAATTATAAGAAACGAATTTTCGAAAATTTTCACGTTTGCGTTATTAGGAGAACATGATTTGTAAAGAGGTCATCAACGCATCATCGACCTCCTCGCACAATATATTCTCCTGATCATATAAATAATAAGAAACGAATTTTCGAAAATTTTCACGTTTGCGTTATTAGGAGAACATGATTTGTAAAGAGGTCATCAACGCATCATCGACCTCCTCGCAAATATATTCTCCTGATAATATAAATAATAAGAAACGAATTTTCGAAAATTTTCACGTTTGCGTTATTAGGAGAACATGATTTGTAAAGAGGTCATAACGCATCATCGACCTCCTCGCAAATATATTCTCCTGATAATATAAATTATAAGAAACGAATTTTCGAAAATTTTCACGTTTGCGTTATTAGGAGAACATGATTTGTAAAGAGTCATCAACGCATCATCGACCTCCTCGCAAATATATTCTCCTGATAATATAAATTATAAGAAACGAATTTTCGAAAATTTTCACGTTTGCGTTATTAGGAGAACATGATTTGTAAAGAGGTCATCAACGCATCATCGACCTCCTCGCAAAATATATTCTCCTGATCATATAAATTATAAGAACGAATTTTCGAAAATTTTCGCGTTGCGTTATTAGGAGAACATGATTTGTAAAGAGGTCATCAACGCATCATCGACCTCTCGCAAAATATATTCTCCTGATAATATAAATTATAAGAAACGAATTTTCGAAAATTTTGCGCTTGCGTTATTAGGAGAACATGATTTGTAAAGAGGTCATCAACGCATCATCGACCTCCTCGCAAAATATATTCTCCTGATAATATAAATATAAGAAACGAATTTCGAAAATTTTCGCGCTTGCGTTATTAGGAGAACATGATTTGTAAGAGGTCATCAACGCATCATCGACCTCCTCGCAAAATATATTCTCTGATATATAAATTATAAGAAACGAATTTCGAAAATTTTCACGTTGCGTTATTAGGAGAACATGATTTGTAAAGAGGTCATCAACGCATCATCGACCTCCTCGCAAAATATATTCTCCTGATAATATAAATATAAGAAACGAATTTTCGAAAATTTTCGCGCTTGCGTTATTAGGAGAACATGATTTGTAAAGAGGTCATCAACGCATCATCGACCTCCTCGCAAAATATATTCTCCTGATAATATAAATTATAAGAAACGAATTTTCGTAAATTTTCGCGCTTGCGTTATTAGGAGAACATGATTTGTAAAGAGGTCATCAACACCTCATCGACCTCCTCGCAAAATATATTCTCCTGATAATATAAAATATTAAGAAACGAATTTTCGAACATTTTCACGCTTGCGTTATTAGGAGAACATGATTTGTAAAGAGGTCATCAACGCATCTTCGACCTCCTCGCAAAATATATTCTCCTGATAATATAAAATAATAAGAAACGAATTTTCGAAAATTTTCACGCTTGCGTTATTAGGAGAACATGATTTGTAAAGAGGTCATCAACGCATCTTCGACCTCTCGCAAATATATTCTCCTGAAATATAAATAATAAGAAACGATTTTCGAAAATTTTCACGGTTGCGTTATTAGGAGAACATGATTTGTAAAGAGGTCATCAACGCATCATCGACCTCCTCGCAAAATATATTCTCCTGATAATATAAAATAATAAGAAACGAATTTTCGAAAATTTTCACGCTTGCGTTATTAGGAGAACATGATTTGTAAAGAGGTCATCAACGCATCATCGACCTTCTCGCAAAATATATTCTCCTGATAATATAAATATACATATAATGACTGTCCATCTCTGAATAGTTCGGACATGAACCTATATCATAGACACAAACCATGTTTCGTTACCGAGCGTAATGTACTAAGTTCACTTCCACTTTGTCAGACGGCGCGTCAAGCATCGAGAAATGTGCCCGTCGAGGCTGGTGGCCGCTCTCAGGTTTCTCTCTGCCATAAGCATAAGGAAATTGATTGGTCCTCAAGTATATGCATAAGAAAATGAACCAATCAATTTTCTTATGCTTATGGTTATGCGTTTGTGCAAAAGTGTGTGTTGCGGCCTTAAACATTTTGTCGTATGAATGTAATCGTACCTTAAGGATGCTAAAGAACAAGAATTAAGCAAAAGGGTCAACCGGCAATATAAATATATATAAACGGTCTCGTGTATTTACCTGAGTAAAGTCAGTTGTTATCAAAATGAGCAAGGCACATCCGCCCGAGCTAAAAAAGTAAGTAATTTTTCATAATTTAATACAATGCTTTACCATTATTTAATCATTGTTTTAATCGTCAGAGCATTTTACGCATTATTTATTAATGACAATTTTGTAATTTTTTTTCAGGTATATGGATAAAAGGCTGTCTTGTAAGTATCGTATAAGAACGTGTTAATAAAATTCAAATTATATATTTGAGAAAAAGATTAGATTAAATTAAAGGACTTGATATAATCCTTGTTGGAAGTTGTATATCTTGTACAGAGAAAATTATATCATGTAAAGATTTTTATGAAATATATATTTAACATAAAATATTATTTTAAGAAGATTATGCAAATTTGAGAGGCTTGCTTCTATTGTCCTTTGGAAATTGCATGCATTTAGCGATAACAAAATTTAACGAAAACTTTATTCCATATTTCCACCAGTTTTTATCCTATAATATTTAAAAAACATTTATATATGTAAAATGCAATATATATATACGTTTTTATACTAACAAATATAATTTGTTCTTTATTGTAATTTTATTTGAATCTCTTGCAGTAAAGCTGAACGGAGGTCGACATGTTATTGGCATACTGAGAGGTTTTGATCCATTCATGAATATGGTTATAGATGAAAGTGTAGAAGAATGCAAAGATGGTACCAAAAACAATATTGGGATGGTGGTAAGTTATAGTACAATTTTATAGAAAAAATAAATTTAAAAATTTTATATATTATGCAAGAGAATTTAATATTATCACTTAAAATCGATGAAAGATTTCATTAAGACAAGTTGTATATTTTTCTAGGTAATTCGTGGCAACAGCGTCATAATGTTAGAAGCTTTAGATCGAATATGATTTATACTACTAAAATCTTATCTCCTTTTTTAATATGTATATTTTCAAATAAAGAATCAAATGTTATTTAAGAAATATAGATATCAGGAAAATCTCTTTTATTCTATAATAAATTTAAATTAAAATCTTTATACACCTATAAATCACGATTAGAAGATATACAATTTACATCAAAAATAAAAATATATAATTAATGAGTAAATTTCATTATCAATATTTAGAAAAAGGAAATATAAAAAATTATCATGATTTAAACTACCTTATTATTATATCTTCAAGTAAATAGAAAATAAATAAATAAATACATTTATTAAAACTCAAATATAAATTAAACTAATAGAGAATATAATTAACAAATTTATAAATCAACTAATTTATTTCCTTATGCAATATTTGAAAGATAGTTTTTTGAGGTAATATTCAATACTTGATTTATTTCACAACTTCATTATATATTAGCTATTTTTTATATTTTTATTGCAAGCTTTATATTTTTGTATTGCAATAATACAGATTGAAAACGCATGAATAAGATGAATATCTCCAATACACAGCATGAAACAATATTTATATACTATTAAAGTGAAAAATGTAACAATTTTGTTGCATATCATACTCTATTTTGCAATCCTAGGTCCACAAGATTATAAAGCATAGTCTTTATGAACATGTACACACTATATGTGCAAGACATATATAAATTCTATATTTGCTAATTCGAGACTCAAATTATCTGGCAATAGAGAGACATATCAAATAATATTTATATTCACAGCTTGAACATTTATTAGTTAGAGAAATATATAGAAAATGTGGAACATGTTCAAATAGATTTTATTTCTGTAGAGATGATCACTTATAAATCTATAAAAAAATAAATATGACTATATTAGAAGAAATATATCCAGTCTACAAGGCACTCAACATTTCATCTTTCATATTCAGGAACATTATATATTCTCAACAAATTGTGTGACATATCGCATATAATAAAATATTTCATGATATTTTTTTCTCTCTATTTTATATTCTAGCAACAGGAGACAGAGCAGAATAAATTGAAGTAGTTGATATTTCACAATGTGTGTGCACACAATATGCACATATAAATTTAAATTTATTGTTGAGAATATTTCATTCTTTTATATATTTGTACTGTTCTGCTCTTACATAATATTACCAACTGCATTATAAAATAAATTTATTATTAAACATATAAAATACATATGTAATCAATTTTAGAAAATAAGACTGTCATCTCATGTATCTTGATAGAGCATTTTATAATTCTAACATATATAATTCTAGTTGTGTGGCTGATTTTAAAGGAGTGATATTTAGATACAATGCTGCTTTTAAAGGAAAAAATCATGAAATAATAAATCTATATCACATCATAAATAATTGAAAATGTAGCTTGTTTTTTTATTTTATACGCCTCTTTGAATAAGAAATAAAATGCAATACAAAAAGATATATTACTTGTATTACATTTTATCATATTGTGTGACTCATTTCATGTCAATTAAATTAATAAAGAGAAACCAATTATGGCAAAATTTGGTTCAAATTGGTCCTTCTTTATTAATTTGATTTGACATTTATGAATTTTTAAATGTCAATTACTTAATCGTAAGGAACGAGTTTTTACATAATACGCAGTGGGATGTAACTTTTATTCTATATCTGAATAATTAAGATTATTTGAGAATTAAGATTATTTGAGAAAGCTAAAATTTTATACTTTAAATTAAAATATTTTTTATGTACATAAACATTTTTTACACTGTGCATTGACACATGTGTCACCGACATGTTAATATATAATATATAGTAGCAGCGTGCATTCACACACAGTCATTTATACTTTGCAAATTATATTTCTATTAATTCATTAATATTAAATATATATAATAATAATAATTATTATTAACAACAATAATTAAGTGTTTTATAATTATCAATAAAATGTGCAACTTGCACTATCTTATAAGAAATTTGTTAAGAAAATAAATCTATAAGATATATTTGTTTAAAAAAAATTAATTATAAAAGAATTAAAATTTTTTACTTCATTATATACAGTTTAACTACACGTACAAGATGGATGAAACATAATGGAGTAATTTTTTCAGATTCTATTTCTATTTTTTTCATTGTCAGTATTCTTTGATCTCTGTTCTAAAAAAGATTGTACATCATTTGTGATTATGAAACATTATTAGAATAACATAAGAATAACAAAATTTTATTTTAGCATTTATAACAAAAAAATAATAAAATAATTATATATATATATAAATGTGTGTATAAAATTTGTTGATATATATCTATATCTAATTATATTTAATGTAGGAATGTAAGGGAAAAAATTACTAGCATAAATATAACTGATAGCCGTAACAACCGAGATATTGAAAATCTAGCTAAAATCATAATCTTAAATTATTATGTATAAATAAATAAAATTCTAAACACTACTCTTTATATAAACGTTTTTATCTTCACGTGGAAAAAATATAGGCAGTTTTTAATCGTCGCGATTTTTATTTGCACGATAATTTAAAGTGCAACTGCATAAATCAAGAATCCTTTGTTTTGAACGAGATTCATATCACGGTGTTCCACATCATTAAATTATACAACTATTTCATTTATCTCATCTATCTCAATTATACAACTATCTCAAAGGATACAGTCAATACTCTTGCAAAGAGTATAATAATTATAAATTAATTTTAATATAAGTATATCTTGCTCACGCGTTGTACAAAACTCATATCGACATTATACTCATATTTACATTTAACGCTTTTTGGTTGTTGATAGGATACTTACGCTTTTCCATTCTTCCAAGCTTTTTATAATAAACTTGGCAGAATATAATCTCGTTCGTATTTCTTATAAATAAAATATATTGCACGCTTTTTTATCACGACATGATAATAGATTCTTGCTTGTAATTTTTGGGATCGAGACTTTCTTCTATGGAAACGAATGTAAACCCATTCATCTTCGCACTGGTGTTCTCATTATTCATCGAGTCTGTGTCGTCCTCATTTTTTATTGTTACTGTTTGAAAAACTGAACTCTTGATGTTATCCTGTGTTGTTGTATCAATAACAGAAACTACTTTATCCTTGTTTAGATTATCGGATGTATCCTGGCAATTTATGTCCTTCGTATCCCTTTTGTTTGAATCATTTACTGATGTGTGATTTATTTTTTTTTCTGAGAGTTTTAATTTCTCTTTCTTCAATTTGGCGTCTGCTTTATCAGAATTTAATGTCGCGTGCGTTTTAACATGATTTTTGAAGAAAGCAAACGATTTGCAAACATAGTCACATTTATCACAAGCAAATTCCTTTGATCGCTGCGTAAATATTTCCTTTTGACCATTATGTTGTTTAGTCATGTGCTTCTTCATATCGTATTTATTACTAAAAGACTCGTCACAAAGATTGCAGAAGAAGAGCTTCACGCCCTTGTGCTTTGCAACGTGCATTTTAAAATACCAATCGGTGCTGAAATGTTTCGAGCAATAATCGCAGAAAAAAGTTTTCTTCTTCTTTAAGACCTTTTGCCCTTTGTGCAATTTTTGTATTGAATAATGCTGTATCGGAACCTTCGAGGCATCCTTTTGTTGCGTTGTGGTAATAGTATTAGAAGTAGTAACAGCAGTAGCTGTTGTAACAGTGTTAACGGTGGTAACAGCGTTAGTAACGGTTGCAGCAGCGGGCTGAAGAGGTGATGGATTTGGTACAGTTACCGGTGTGGTTACCACATTTTCCGCCATAATACAGAATTTGGGGATACCTTGGGTCCGATGTAACAATGATGGAGCGGTTATCAAGTTAGTTATGGGCACCACGCGTATTGGCGTCAAAAACGGTTTAGCCTGAATCGGCGTAGTCGTTATAACGTGCGATGGTGATACGACCCAATTGCTTATCGTCAAAGGCTGAATAGCGGTAGTTTGAGATGAACAAGTTGCGAGAACGTATTGATTCTGCGAAGATGGAACTGAAGTAGAAACAGAAGTAGCAACAGAAGCAGGAATGGAAGTGGGAGTTGAAGTAGGCGTCACGACGTATGATTTCTGTTGCAGATTGGGGAACCCAACTTGATTTATCGGTTGCGCTTTGCTTTCGATCGGACGTAACGTGTTTTGTGGTGAAATCGTAAAGGGCAAATTTCCAAAAATATTCGCAAAGTTATTTGCTTGGGAATTAATTTTAATAGGTTGAGCATTAGATACATTAGAGCCAACTGATTGAGTGGTGGGTACTGAAGTTATGGTGATAATCGGTTGTTGACTAGGCGTTGTTTTTGGAATGATTATTATCTCCTCATTTTTGCGCAAAGTTTCCATCGCTTTTGCGGGATCCGAGTAATCGTTTCTCTTCATTTTCGTGACTTCCAAAATTTGCAGCTCACGTTCACGCATCCTCTCCTTTAACAAGTCCGCTCTATCCACATTATTGTGCCTGTACTCGTTCTTTCTTGCGCAATTCCTATGATGTATCCGAGATCTCCATCCTTCCAGCGTTATTCCACAAATATCGCATACGCGACATTTATCGCATCTGTATAACTTTATTGATGCCTGACGACAACGATTATGATCGATACTCAACGCATCGCAATATCTGTTTTTGCAATGCTTTCCAACTGGTGCATTAATCTCTTCCTCTTCTATGTTCACTGCTAACATAGGTGACACTCTGTCGTTATCTACATATTGTTGTACCATTACATCACAAACAATATTCTCGCACGGTTCATTGTGGCCACATAATTTTTTTTTAATGGGCAACAGAGCAATTTCCGATTTCTTGTCCTCTATTTTTGAAGGCAGAAGATTAGCATCGTCTCTTTCTTCATCCGGTATCATCACAGGAACTATTGATATCGCAGATGGTTTCAATGTTGTTGCATTCATGCCATTCTTCTTATCACCAAATATATCCTTATCAAGCTCGGAACTCACTGAACTTAAAGGAATCGTCTTAATAATAATATTTGGTTGATTAAAAAGGCGTTTCACTGGATCTGATTGCAACATCTGCAAATAATAATATTGTATTTTGTAAACTTGTGTAACACTATAACTATGACTGATCGCTTTGGTACAAACAGTAACACTTTTTTTTAACATAGAAGATATTCTCATGTAATATACCTTTCTTTTTATTCATTTATTTTTCTATATTTGCACATTAGCCATGTAACTCACCTCGGACAAAGTGATTTGCGTCATGTTGTTTGGACACATGTTGGACGAGTTTATGGGTACAAGTTTGGGTAATGATGCATATGCCATCTTCACCATATCGACATTCAATGTAGGTTTCCCTATAATTTGGAAAAATTCGATCAAAGGGCGTCAAATTTCACAGACTTTCAATAATTCTGCTCCAATTATTCGCTCACAACCCAAAACAGAGCGAACACGTCAAAACGAAAGGTCGCGCGGCAAAAAATCCACACTCGGTAGGTTAGCCTAATTTATAGATAAATTAATCTAGAATTATATCTAAAAATATATCTAGAATTCCCCGCACACTTGCGCGATTTCATTCAGCCATGTATATGGAATTTTTAAATTATACTTACGAGGGGGAGAAAGAGAGGGAGAGATAGAAAGAGGGAGAGCGAGCGACTCGCTACGATCGATTCACAATCAGCGTGCCATGATTTGGAATTTTAATACATATTCAGCATGTTGTTGGCGTTGCTTGTGCAATTCTCCGTATCATACACAGTAGTACATGCACGGTTTTTTTTCTCCGGAAGGAATTTTTCTTGCGGCGATACATACACGATTAGGTCGACAAACCGGAGCCTCTTAAAGGAACGATAATCACGCTCCAATATTCGTTCGGGAATCGGCGTCGCGTGATCTGTCAAACGCGCGATCGCCGTCGCGACGGTGAAAAATAGCGGCAAAAATCGTGAAATTAATTTTGACGGAGGTGGCCATCGACGAAACCGCGATACACACAAAGGTTCCGCGCATGCGCGCGTTTACTCACCGCTGCTGCCCGCGCATGATCGATCTTAGATCTCGAGAGAAGACCCGCTTTTTTCCTTCGTTTTTTTTTTCGTACAAGTATATTTCTCTACGTGTTCTATTCTTTTTACTCTGTGTTTTTATGTCCTCTCTCTTTGCTCGTATTGGAAAATATCAGTTATGTTATTTCATGATTATATTTCTCTTATCAAAGAAATTAAGATTTAAAAAATCTTTCTATAATATAGATTTAAATTAGATTATCTTTCTTGCTTTATATTTTCTCTGTATAAGATTATAATTTATGCGTATGTGAGCTAATTTTTTAATTTTATCTCATATGTTATTCTTCTTTGTCACATACTTTTCTATTACTTGCGAATTTTGCGTGTAAAAATAGTATTTGTACAATTTTGTAATATTTAGAAGTTACAAAGTTTTAGATTTTAATTAAGAATAAAAGAGAAGAATAAACAGAAAAATAAAATAAGAAAATATAATAAAAAAATAATTAAATTAAAGAGTTTAAATTAATCAAATTTAATATAAATTAAAAATAAAATATATAGATTTTGTGCCAGATATAACAAGGATTAAATTTGCAATTATTACATCTTGCATTATATACACAATATATCCTACATTGCACTACAAAATATTAAAAAAAATTTTTTTTATCGACGTTGGTTCTAATTAATTTTTGCGCAAAATACGTAAATACAGAAAATAGCTGGGAGAAATATTTAGTTGGAATAAAGACTTTATTGTAACATCGTAAAGGTTTAAGGTAATGTACACATTATCGTAATTAATTATTGTAGTACTTATCTCAGCAGTGTCATAGATAGGATGCTACTTATCTTTGGTACTGAATGTACAATATGTATTGCAAATTGCAATGATGCTTGCTGTTATTGTTGTTATTTATTTATTAACCGATGTAAGATGAAGTTTTGAACTTCATTATATGTCATCGATGATCGTTATTTTAAGCCAATTTGTTGGATGATTTTTATTATACAATTGAAATTACAATTACACGTTGCAGTATTTATTTAGTGTGAAGTTTAATTCTTTTTTCTCTCATTTTCTTTTTAAAGAGTACTTTTACTAAAATAGCATTTATTTATTAATAATAAGCTGGTTGTGTTGAGACTCCTCGTCGAACCGTATGCAAAACAAACGCTTGATTGTCTCGTAATGAAGCAACACATACACATATGACATCACGCATAGACAAACAAGTGGAAAAAGCAATGCATAATACGTGAGTAAAAAAGTTTTATTGAATTTTCGCGAAATTCTTTCGTGATTTCTGAATATACTCGTGTGTAGGAACTATTGCAAATTGAATACTATGAATAAAAAATCATGCACTGGATTTTTTCATGTAACACACACAAGAATAAAGGAAAGAAAAAACGAGTAAATGCACATATATAGTCGGTTAGGTCAATAAAACCAAGTCCGTTCAATAAAACCTTTTCACACAAACCTTTTTACGCGCTCTTAAAGTAATAAAATCTACATATTTTTTTTATAGTTTCAAGAAAGCATCGAAGCTATTTCTCACAATCGCACGTATAATGCGTTAGGGGTAACTTACAACTTAACTTATCCAATTCGAAGGTACATTGTATAAAACTTAGCTCTCTCTATATATGTATGTGCTTATCTTATATAAACAATATTTACATGGATCAGTCAAATAAATAGTTTTAGTCTTTGCGTCGAGAGCGGCCTTAGACGAAGCAAGCCTTTATCGCTAATTCATTTCAATTTACGGGGAGAATGGTGAAAAAATAAAGGCGTGATACTGCGCGATCGAGAGGAAGTGCTTAATTTATTCCGGCTTAATTCATTACTGTACTGAAAGAATATCGACTTTGTTCAATTCGCAGTGTTACTATCGAGATTGCTAACACCTAGACTTTTCTAGCTAATGGCATTTCAATTTTGACTCCCACAGAATCTCCAAGGTACAATTTTGTATCTATGTGTGTGTGTATATATATGTATATATCCTAGATTTCATTACATCTTAATCTTTGGAAAGAGGCCTTCTATTAACGTCTGTCAGATATGACTGCGATTTCCGATAGCTTTCATCAATTTAACGGTGCGTGACAACTTTCAATACCATCTACTTATGTATCGGATTCAATCGAGGGCACAGATTTTCGCATCGATTTTAATAATTCATCAGCCTTCGGTGGATTAATAAAATGAATACAAGAATAAGAGTGAAATTTCAAAAAGAGAGATATCTCCCTTCTTATTTTCTCTATTATCTTTATTTATCTTGCCTCGATCCGATCGCCGGATTTCAAAGATCTCTCATAATGGGGCCCTCATCATAGCAGTGATATAAAATAAATTTTGGTCGCATCTATAGTCTGCTAGTCTTACAACAAGGTGACGTATCAGTGTGTGTATGTGTGTGTGTATTTCTGTGCAGTATATTTCTTTATACATATACATATATCACAGAGATCAATGAATTTCGTAACACGCCCCCCTTCTCCAATTTTAAGCGAAGGTTTCGAAAATAATGTCGCTTTACCTCGTAATATCGCTTCTTATAAAACGCTTAAGATAAATATTACTAATATTGTAAAAGATAAATATTACTAATATTGGTAATTATTGGCTTACATAGGTACGCTTGAACATCGGCAATGTGGGTAGTTTCTACAAAAAATATTTGACAATTTTTAAGTGGATACTATTTACAATTTTCAATACTATGTCTCTCTTATGTAACGGCCACGTACGACCGCAATTTTACAATATTCTGACAAGAAATATAATATTTGCTCGTAAAATTAGCGTTTTCTTTTATGGATCTTAGAAGGAAACATTCGCGATCCTTGTACTATTTCTTTCAACATCCGTTTAAGGATTTTTAATTAAGAAGTTACAGAGACACATATCGCCCTCGTATGTGTATCTACTACTTTATACACGTGCACGTTTACATCAGCGTGAATGTGTGTACTCGTTCACGTATATCTTCTCCAACGAGATTAAATCAATCATCGTAAACATTTTAAACGGCTTCGTGGACTAGAATGTTTCAAGTATAGATTTCTCTCTCGTGACGATTACTTCTTTTTCTTCTTTTCAGTGCCGCTGCCGCTCACTTTCGTCACTTTGGTCGCGTCGACACCGGCTTCTTATTGTTTACACTTGATATAGTTCTCGTGACACCAGAATTGTTCTTGTTCGCTTCAAACTTTTGTTGAAGCGACGCCACATTGGACTTGCCACTGGCCGCCCTTTGCAGAGGATTCCTTCCTCCTCCATCCTCGTTCTTGATCGTTTCCGTCTTAGTAGATACCTTCGCACCCTTGGCATTATTCGAATCCTTGATGGATGACGACAATGATTTAGCTAGGCTTGCATTGCCGGTCGGGGATTTCTTCCTTTCCGAGAGACCAGTAGTTTTGGACGTAATATTTAGAGGTTTCAACGGTGTCGTAGGCGTCTTTTGCCCACCATTTCTTGGCAGCGTGGATATCTTGTGAGCGGATGTCTTCAATGGGAGACTGAACTTGGGGTTGCCGCCCACAACGTCCGGCGACTTTGTGCCGCCTTGATTCGCGTTCGAACAGCTTGAGACCAGGTCCGGACTATTGAACTTGCCCGGATTATCCTTAGGACTACAAGGCACATTTTTGACAGATACAGTTGTACGCGATTCCTCTTTATCTAATTCGCTATTCGACTTGGTCGCGGTCAGTTGCGTTTGCCTCGCGTCCGAACGCTGCTTCGTCGAATTTATCGAACTCGCGTCGGACGCTTTTGAGGAAGATTTCAACGATTTTAATGTATTATCTGAACTTTGTCTCGTGAGTTTCACGCTCGACTCGGTCGTTTCCCTGGAAGTCGGACTTTTCGCGATATTCGGTGGCGTTTTAGTCCTGTTCAAAAGCGGCTTAACCGGAACTTTACTCTCAGTTTGGTCGTCCTTCTTGATATGTATCAAATGAGACGGTCGAATCTTCGTCGGAGCGAACGGTTTGTGCTCTACAGGATTCTCAGGCGGCTTCATACCGAGTTCTTTGGACAGTTCGTCATTTATATTAGGATTATTAGATTTCAGGGTATCTAGCTTGCTTTTTTCGATAGGTTTCAAGTTGTCGTTCGCGTCTGAAATACTTTTATCTGTCTCTTTTCTGTCCATTTGAGGAACATTTATCACGGATGGATGAAGATACCCGGAGCTGGTGGTGGAACTCGAGGAATTAAACTTGCCGGAAGTCGAGTTTGAATAAACGCTCCCGGGTGTCTTGTAGTGACTCGAGTTCATGTAACTACCCAAGGAACTGTCAGAGCCTGTATTTTCTGCATTTTTCGACGCATCCTCATTATTATTCTCCCTCTTCTTCCTGGTCAGCGTCGAAGTGGAATATATAGAATCAAAGTGGCGATTCGAGATCTCTGATACAATTTCTGATAGCAGACCCATCGATTCCAAGTCGTTCGCACCAGCGGTGGATGTCGCGTCGATGCGTTTCGGTAGTTTATATTCGTTATCGGTTGATATTGTTGCCTCCAATTCTATGTTCTTCCTGTTCTTCTCCGGCACGGATTCCTCTATCACCGCATAAATATTGTCATTCGTAGGCGATTCCTCCCTAATCTCTCTCAAGGCTGATAACGAAGATTCCGCAATCAAGTTCATGCAGTCGTCGTAAACGTCCTCCGGCTTCACGGGTGGATTTTGATAACCAGGCAATCCTGGAATTTTTATCGCGTTCTCGACGGACTTTTCTGTCTGCGCGATGTTCGGCGGACCTGGAGGTGGCGACGTAGGCCTCGTGCTGGCGGGAATACTGGTGGGTCTTTTAACGGGCGTCGTCTGACGCATCGAACCGAATGTATGGACAAGAGGTTTTGGCGTAATTTTGCTGTCTCTCATGGACTGAGCGCGCAGGACCACGTTTTTTTTCTCGACTTCGGCCGCTGATATCACCGGGATGACTGGTGTGGCGATCTCAATCTCTTTTTGAGGTATCGGATTGGAAATCTCCAAGTTTCTTAAGATTTCCTTGTCGATGACTTTGTTGGCCTTATGATGCTGGCTCCTCGGCAGAGAATTCGTATTCCTTTCGTCCCTCTGAGAGTTGCTTCTCATGATGCCAGAACCAGGACGCAACATCGATGCGATTCGGTTGAGCGTGCTGCCTCTATCCGGCTTCTTCTCAGGTTCTGGCAATACCACGTTCGTCAAGGGCGTACTGTTTGGTCTCTGCGGCTTTGCAGATGCCGTGGAACCGGTGGTTGGCGGTGCCGGGGCTGGACGCATGGGTACATCCGGGGCAGGTCTGGTGGGTACCTTGGCTACCAGTTCAACAGACGTGCAGGTTGTAGCTGCCAATACGGGACTGCTGATTAACGGTCGCGCTGTAGATCCGGGATTCAATGGCGGCAACATGGGCGCGGTCGCATCATTGACATCAGAACTTAACAGAGTACTTTTTTGCGATACATTGCATCTTTGCATATTCGACTTAATTACATTTGTCTTAATTGCTACGGTAGGCATCCACCCTGGCGGCGGAGGCGGAGCCGATTTCGTGGGTTCGGCCAGTTTGGATTGAGAGTGGATCGGCGTGATCGTGAAGCCTTTAAACTGGCCAAACATATTGTTGGTGTAGCGCTCGTCGGCCTCTGTCTTAGGTAGCAAACTCACGCACGCCGGATCCTGACTCAGGCTAGAATCGATCGTCTCGATGTTACGAGACATGGGGCTTGAACGATCAATCGTTTTGATTAGCGATCCATTGTGGCCGCGATCGGTCCTGAAATTTGAAGCAGAATTATAAGCGAAGGAACTGGGGAACTTGTAAGCGCAATTATGTGATATTTAGTGCGTGGCTAATGAAAATATTTTGTTTGTAGTGAGATAAATCTGAGAATCTATTTGTTTTCATATATATTAAAGTATAAAATACTAGTGTTGTTTTTCTCGTGCACATCTCGTTGATGAAGCAAAAAAATAGGTGTTTTTCAAAATATTAAAATAGTACGAGAAGCAATGTATAAATTAAAATAATACGAGAAGTAATGTTTAAATTTAAAATTTTTTATTGTATACTGTACGCTTTATCCTTATACATGCATACGTGTTCAGCATCGTGAAAAAAAATCATTTATTAGCATTTCTCTCAAATGCATAACTATTCACCGCAAATCCAAACATGCGCAGACAAGAAATAATTGCAGGGAAATGTTAGTTACAGATTAAGATATTAGTACAGCAAGCAGTTGGAGAAGGAAATCATTGAGGAAAACTGAAAACACTGTATCTCGATACTACGTTTATTAATAATAATAATAATAATTGTACAATTATCAAAATATGAGTATAATATTCGTTGTATATTTATCTTGTATATTCAAGAAATGAATAAAGAAATGAAAAAATATTTTTTATTAATAAAAATTAAGTACTTCTTAAGTAATCGTTAATATAATAAGAAATAATCAATAAACTTTTCACGGCTTTTAAATTATATAAATTGTCAATTTCGCAAAATGCAAAGCCAGTAAGAAGAGAATTTTTATTCATGCTCATGCTCATATAACATGATTTTCTGCACATGCTCTACAGTTACGCAACACTTGTCAATAATCTCCGTCTTTATAGCGCAATATGTCCATGTAAAAAATATTATTTTTATAAAATTTATATAATAATTCGTTGGTTTTCAATAAAGGAACAGTATTCTGTTCTGCAAATTTGAGTACCTCATTTAACATTAATTATAATGCATTGACAGATTAATTTGTCTCATATAAAATTCATATGTTTTACAGATGTATATTAATATTGTAAAGTATATTGATTAAAGTTTTTATTTAGATATTTAGCTTCTATATTTAATATATAATTAAGAATAAAATAAGGCCTTCCAAATTAGATAGCTAGTTTGTTTTTTTAAGTACATTAAACAATCACTAAGAACAAAATGCTGTTCTAATAATATTCTTAGACATGTTAAGTTTGCGATCACATAAACAATGCATAATGCACGATTACAAAAATGTATTAAATTTGAAATGCTAAAGAAAAAGTATTTACATCAATTGCCTGCAATTATTATTTCTACATCTCATTATGCTTATAACATAAAAGAATCTGTCTTGAACAGATTTAATCACGATAGACACGCGAGAAAAAGTGATACGATTTATATTATTTACATTTATTCTTAACTATTAATTTCACTTTTTATCTAATCCGTTGAAAAATATTATTATAAAATTTTGTCTACACACACACACACACACATATATATATATATATATATATATATATATATATATTATATATATATATATATATATATATATATATATATATATATAACAATATACTGAAGAGCATATTATGACTATCAGCAATTGGAATCACAGTAGGAATTACTTTAGCGTGTTCTGGCAACAGTTATATCCAAATATTGTTTCTATATACCACCACCATTTTCGAGTCCCCGTATATGTTATAATGCAAAAATCATAACTCGTTATAATAAGAATGCTATGATATTTGCACTATTGAACAAAATTATTCTTAATTTAACGATCTACTTCATATTTATTTAAGAAATATTATATTCGATTAATAATTAATTCTGATCTTTTTTTAAATTATTATCACAATAATAATAATATTAAAATAAAATCTTTGTATAATATTAAAATAAAATCTTCGGATTTTTTAAATTCGATTTTTGTGCAAATGATATGTTTTATTTAATTGAAATGATTCTTTTATGATTTATTGCAATTTCTTTCTCTGAAAATAAATTCAACTACTATAGATTATAAAACAGACTCGAGATTCATATATCATAATGTATTACATAAACAATAAATCGATAAATTCTTCTAATAAACGTGAACATACGTGAATTTTCACGCCAAATATCTACGCGTGATTAGATTCGTATAGACAGATCAGATATCGCTCAGATCTTTGGTTTTAAGCTTTGAGCAGGTGCCGGTGGGGGTGGTGGCTTTTTATTATAAAATGGAGTAGGCGTTTTCGAATTATTAAATAATACGTCCTTTGGAGTAACGTCAGACGAATTAGCTGGACTTTCATTCAAGTGTTCGAATTTGAATTCTGTATTGAGCGTAAGTCCTTTGACATTTTTAGGCGATTTTCTCTGAATCTGTTGAATACATTCCGATATCTTGGAGCCTAATTCCGACTTATGAGTAGTTTTCTTCTGGATTTCAACGGCAGGTATCGAAAGAGTCGCAATGTTATTCTGTATTTGGGGTTTCGCGCTAACGTCCGGTTTTATTTTGTCGAATAATAATGACTTTCTGTACTCGATATTATTGCTAAATTTAATAGCGTCCGGATTGGTGGTGGATATCAGATCAGTCTTAGTTATTTGTAGCGACTCTTTCAGCGCGGCGTTATCACTGATTGTGAATATTTTGTTCGCATTACGGGTGATATTCTTTCGTTTCGGTGTGAAATAGGCGACGATAGTTCCGAAAAACATATTACCGGCAGTGTAATGTGTTTTTGACTTAAGAACACCGAGTGACTTTTTAGCATGCGGTTTGCGTTTCTCTTTAAAACGGTTGAAACTAGATACGTACGTAGACATCACGTCCTTCTTCCAGTGCTGTGAGGAATTTCTGACGTACCAAACACTGAACAGCAGCAGAGCTATAGCGGGCACCACTCCCAAGAAGATAATGTAGAGCACGGTTGCGACATCGTTTCTCGCTGATAACACATGAAATGAATATTATACAGTCACAGTCAAAGATATAGATCTATAAATATGTAATATATCTCAAACGTTTTTTTCTCAAGTTAATTATCAAGTGTTTTTCGCTGAAATTATTTAGAATGCTAAACAAACTTAATTTTTTTACTTCTTATCGATTTATAACAGTAGATATAAGTATATATTCACCGTTTGGATCCTCGGCTGGACCGCTATCCTCGGAGCCTCCGATTCCGGGATGAAGGCAGTCAGGTGGTCGAAAGCCACGGCTACAATGGCAATGGCCAAGACTGTTACATACTCCGTTACCGTTGCAATTATTCGGACAGGCTTTACCACTAGATACGGATGCTCTCAAATCCGCTACTGACATACATTTTTGATTCACACACATCTATAAATAAGTAAATTATAATTATTCAAACGTTTCTGGTCTACTTCACGCTTAAGAAATCAGACTTTCATCGTTGGAAATATTTTACCTTTCCAGGTGCACACTTGGCACCGTCCGGGGCGAGTCCAGGATCGACCTCGTTCAATCCAAGATCGACTATAGCCGAACGGCATGGTATTATCCTCCCGCCGTTGTTGATGAAGGAATGGCTCAAAGTTGCGACCGATTCCATGCCAAATTCTAATCGTTCATTCAAGTGTCTACAGTGTAGCATGCCGCAGAGAAGATTTCTACAAATTCGATTACATTAAAATCCAACTTCTCTCACATCATTCACATATACGATATAGTTCCAACTTACTGATCGTTGCACTTGATGAAGTTCGCATCAATGCGATTGTAGCCGCAATTACCGTTCTTTGTACCTCGGTTGTTCATATCGTAACATTGCGTGTCGGAGGACCAACCGGTGGGACCCCACAGGAGTTTGCACTGATCGTCATGTGTCCTGCACGAGCCTTGATAGCAGAAAGCTTTGCCTACGCTACAGATTTCTCCGTCCATCTTAAACACGTCCGCCGGACAATATTCGCTCTGACCCGTGCAATATTCCGGCAGATCGCACTCATGTTCGGCGCTTCGACATTCTGTACCCGCGCTCTTCGGCCTGCAGGTCTTCAGATCACAACACTCGCCGGTGGCACAGCTTGCATTACTATGCAGCATGCAAGTAGTCACGTTGCAACAGGGATTGTCGCAGTTTTCCTTCAGGCCGCAATCGCACTGCTCGCCAGGTTCGACGAATCCGTTGCCACATATGGGACTATCGAAGAGCTTCTGCGGTTTGTTCCTCAAGCAATAATCCATACCGTGCTCGAAGGCTATGGCCAAATGTTCTAGCGAGCATGTGGACCAGTGCGTTGGCCCGGACGAGCCGCTGGACGATGCCATAATGCACCTGGAATAATAATTAAAATTGGACTTGAAGTGAATCAACAATTGACAAATACAATATTATTAAAGTAAAATAAAGCCACGACGTACTTCTCTTCCGGGCAGCCGCAATCCGGCCCATCGTGTTCCATGCCAAAATTATGGCCCATCTCGTGAGCAACAGTGGCCGCGACTAAACCAACGACGTTGGAATGATCCATGGAGACGCCGCCAGAGAATTCATAGGTGCATATCGGTCCCTTAAGAGCTTTGCCGACTACTCCGCCTTCAAAGGTAATTCGCCTGTTGTCGAGAAAGAAAAATATCAAGCTCGTTATTATTTTACGCTAGTTTACATAATGTATCTCGCACTGCGAGCTGCACTCACGTCAATAGCTGGGCGTTATCGTTGGGTATATCCTGAACCAGCTTCTCCCTGCGGTAACGCAGGAAATTGGACAGAGTGGTGTCGCCGTTCGATGATAGATTTATCTCATCGGACTCGGACCACACTTGCACGCCGACCAGAGCGATGAATACGTTCAACGGCATGTACAGCTGCAAACACACCGAGATATCCTCGTCTCGTATTTTGCATGGAGATTTCACAGTATCGCGATACGCTTGAGTAACGCGCTAATTAATCTCTTTGTTCCGTTGCGTCAGAGTATACGCAGAATACACCCTACATCGCGCTTTCTCCCGGTTGTGGATATAAGATCCATCATTGTCGTCGGCGATAAATTAAAAAGAAAGTGGAAGGATGAAAAATATTTGAGCTCCGAGAAATCCGAATTAACAGGATCTAACTTTTGGATAATATCAAGAATTTTAGTTTAACTTGTTAGCGTAATTACCGAGAAATTTAGTCTTAATAATGCATACATAATAAATCAATTTTTGAAAGATAATAAATCTACGCAAAGAACGGCTCACATATGATTAACAAGATTCATTAAAGTTCTCGCGCTTGTGGTTCCCACTTTCTGAAGAAAGAAGGCTTGAATATCCATGAGAACGTAATTGTGTATATAATAATCAAATTAGCCTAGATCAAGTAAAATTCTAAAAGGAATGAAATTAAACCTGAAGGCTCTAATATATTTCAGCGAATTTTAGGAAAAGGAAACCGCAAATGTTCAACGTGTCTAATTGGATAATGGAGTTGTTGAACTAGAGCCGCGCGTTTTAGCTCGTTCTCATTGGACTTGAGGTCGAAATTAATTATACGTCCAGTTAAGTGATGACGACCGACGTTACTTACAGCGTTGATAATGTTGGCGATGTCCTTACAGTGCTGATGTACTTTATCCAGGTTTTCGTCGAGCGCCATATATTCCTTCTTGTCGATTACAAGTACTAGCTCGACATAACGCGACTGCCTGTTCGCGTTGTAGGGTCCCCGAATAATTTCAGCCGCTCTTTTATGCTACAAAAAAAGCGATATTAATCATAACACTCACTAATTTCAATTTTCTTCATTAAAGTTAATTTATAATTTAGTGCAAGATGGTTCGAATTTGTTGTACATCTTTTATCATCAATGCTTTAATAATTAATAAAAATTAAATTCTATTTAAATTTTTGCAAAAATACAATGATTCCAAAAGGTGTTTCCAATTGCCTAGTCCAACAAAAGGGAGGAAAGAACGGAAAAACAGGAAAGCGTGTACGTGCATTCAAGTTACCGCGGATATAAAACCTCCTGCGTTCTTTGAAGCTTGTAATTTACTTGAAGAGGAAGGACAGGAAAGAGGTTTGCGCGAAATTTTTTTCTACGTCGTTCTCTGCACATACGTACCCTAGAGAGTCTTTCAGTTTCTCGATAATCGCGAGGGAGAACGTGGTGCGGCGGCGTGCCTTCGTAACCTGGAACCGAGGAAAAACGTCAGACACACAGGAACACGATCGTTGGCAGCGAGATTCCCGGTAGGACCGGGGGACAAAGAGCCTCCGAGGCCTTGCTCTCACATTCGTTAAGACTGTTAAGGAGAGACCAGTCTCTTTCCGAGACGGGTCTTTGAGTCTGCTCAAAGAAGGAGCGAGGGTATCGTCACTGAAGGAGGATGAAGACCCCAGAGAGCTACTAAGTCGCGTTTCTCAAAGCTCGTGGATACTCTTAACAAATCCGCGGAAATCGCTTTACCTAAGTTTCTCGTGACAATAATCAATCTTGAATGACAATTTTCACGAAGGATTTGTGAGTGTCGAGTTGTGTGAGTCAACTTATTAGTCATGAAGCTCTGAGATCTTAATTATGAATGTCGTTAGCTTCATAAGATATAACATGTGTCATGTATTCTCTCAATCTATCTCCTCGAAATAATAATCATCTCCACTTTTCGAGGTGACGCTGTCAAAGAAGCGGACGTTTGTAACGTTAGTAATGAAGTCGAGAAGAAAAATATTCTCCACATTGACAATAATAATGTCATTTTTTTTTTCAAATATTGACATTGACATGCTAATAATATCAATCTTTCTTTATCAAATATCGACTTGCTAATAATATCAGTCTTTTTCTTTCAAATATTGACATTAACAGGCTAATAATATCAATCTTTTTCTTTCAAACACAATTTTTATCTTTTTCTTTTTCATATTTCTATGGCGGAAAAGCGTCTTATTAAGCATGAGATTCTTTAAAGAAACGTTTATGCAAATAATATAATAATATGAATGATTGATCGTGCAAGGTATGCTTACCGCACGTATTATTAGCGATGAGGTCGTTGTGTTTGTAGAGGTAATGTGAAGAATCCAAGCTCTCATCTTCCGGTTGGATGTGATGAAGGTTCTCACCATCGAAGATGACACCGCGCAATCCTCTACAAGTGGATAACGCAACCCACGAATCGGGAACATCTCGAACGCTACCTTGGTAATGACAGAGTTCCTGCAAGAGAGTTCACGCAACTCATAAATATCATCATTCGCTGAAATACACACTTGTTTTAAGAGATCCTCTTTTTCTCAAATTCCCCTCAATCTTATCGACATTTGAATGAAGTTTCTCTCTCGGGTCTCATCGCGTGGTTTTTACAGTTTTTACTTTATATATAATTTCCCTTGCTACAACAACTCGACAAAACTGGACAAAGTTGTCGTGTAACTTCATCACCGCGACTAAAAAATAAATACACAGTCTTTCATTTAAGCTTTTCAACTTTTAATTAAACTTATGCTTTCATTTTACTCTTCATATAAATAAATAAGTAAATAAATAAATAAGTAAATAAATAAATAAATATATACACATAACACATATACAGGGTGTTTCTTAATAGGAGCGAAAAATTTTAGATGATTCTTTGTCGAAAATTAAGGAGGGTTTTTCATATAAACATATACGCCTATAATATACTTTTCTGTGGAGTTACACTCCTTCAAAAATTAGGTTTTTATTTTTTTTCTCAAATTTAGAACAAGTTAAAGAAATGAAATTAGGTGGATATTTTCTATTAATAAAAAGGTTATTTATTAATATTTTTGTCAGTCTTCTGTATTGTTATAAAGGGATGAAACTAGTAAACCCTATTCAATTTTTTATTAGAACTTTTTCATGGGCCGGAATATGATCATCTAAAAATATTCATTAAAAAGTTTGATTTATTTAGAAATTTTTTTATTTCTTTTATTTTTCTCATGAAATCAGTAGTTTAAAAAAAAAAATACGTTATCATGCACAGCACAAAATGTTAAATAGCATAGGTTTCGAATTATGAAAGGTTAAATTTTGAAATAAAAATAAGAAAATTAAAGTAAATGTTGGAAAAATTGGAACAAAAACAAAATTATAATAACAACTTAAAAACCTAAAAAAATAAAAACTAATTTTTACCTCCATTTTTGGAGGAGTGTAACTCCAGAGAGGGATCTAGAAATAATATTTATATGAAAACATCCCCTTTAATTTTCGACAAAGAATCTCCTAAATGTTTCGCACTTATTAAGAAACACCCCGTATATGTGTGCGTATATTTAATTGGAGTTTGATCTTTTCTGATTTGATTAGAGTTTGATCTAATTCTGCCATTTCGACTCATAATGCGCGTGATTCACGATAATATATCAGGAAATCGAGACGCTCGTGCTCGGGACTCCAAAGTTATAGTTCGCAGGCTTATCTCGGTTTCTCGGGTGCGCATCTCTGAATCGTATACATTGGCTCACAGTACAAATATAGTTGTCCCAGATTCTGGGACGTGCGCACGTCGTTGGCGAACCCCGGCGATTTTTCACGTTCCTTTTTCCGCCGCGAGGAATGAGGGAGGAGAGCCGTTTACTTCGGAGGGCAAGCACGTTACTTTCCCGAAAGGAGTTGCTCCGACAAAGAAGCACGATCTCGCTGAGGGTGAGTATCGGGATCGTCCCTCGCTCAAACGCTTTCTCCGAGGGCCATCGATCCAGAGTCCATTATTCGATTACCGCGTAAAAAGGTGTACATGGATGAGATTGAATTAACAAGGAAACGTGCCAATCGTCCTATGATGATTTAACGCAAGATTATTTAACGTGACGCTTATTTATTGCCTCTCGAGTATCTCGTTCGTTTTACTCCCTTGAAAATGCCATAAAGACTCTCCTCTCATCGCAAAATCTCAATCTCGATGACACTTAAAATCGATTTCTCAGCAGCAATGAATTTTATCACCAGAGAAAGAGATCTGTATTCTGGAAATTTCAATATTAAACGAAGTCGAGGAAATCGCGAAAGGGGCTAGGAATTTATTTGTATCCAAGGATCTGTTATATCGCGTACCTATAAGCATTCCAAAGGTCTGCATAAATTACAACTAGCAGCAAGTTTTCATGAAAAAGAGAAAAAAGTCGCACAAAATAATTTTTTAAGCAAATTAAATGATATCGATACACCTTGTTTTTGCGACTCATTTGCAGTAAGCTCGCGTTTAATTCACAAAACATCCGTAATCATCTTTCACCTGTATGCGGTCCAAGGATAATAACCGGGACTCGCTTGATATATAACGGACGGATAAAGCATACAGCTTGATTCATTGTCGGATAAGAGAAAAATTTCGCGAGAGCGTAACGTGCTCCATGGAAAGCGCGTTACGAGGCGTGTCGGCGGAATATGAAATTTTGTATTCGCCCACGGTAAGCTTATCCTCGCTTCTATTAAATGTAATATCGCGTGCGCGCCGCATTGGAGATTATGTAGATTTATATCACGAGAAAGAGAGAGAAAGAGAGCTGAGAGCGAGAGAAAAATACATTTCGTAACAGCCTCCTTATTACCAGGACGATAAATTTCCGAACCGTATGTTGGGAAGGTAAAAAAATAATGGATTTTAATCGTTCCCTCTTTCATAGGAGCAATCGTCGCGTCTATCGCGAATTTCTATTCTTTTTGCATCTCATATCCTTCTATTTTCTCTTTCAACGAGCTTAAAATTAGTTTACCCGCGCGGATAAACTGTATTTATATCGCGAGGAACGGGAGGTGGAACAGAACGATGGAAGGCAGAGCCGGAACCACCAATTAATTAAATACAATTGTGCAAAACAGTAAATACGGTGTCGCGGTGCCAGCGCAACGAACTTCAACAGTTGGCGACAACGAGTTTCACGCATGACTTTTGTCCCACATTCCGGATGACTCTTTCTTGCCCATCATCGTCCGACTACATGTTGCCGTGCAAGATATCGCAATTCATAGAGAGAAGCTAATCTTTGTCGTTGAATTAAATAGAATAATTAAGTAGAAAATCACTATATTATTTTTTTCCTTATTATTAATTTTAATTTTATATAATTATGTATTATACGTAATTATATATTATAATTTTAATTTTAATTTTATATAATTATATAATTATAATTTTATTTAAAAATAAAAAAATAATATGCTTTCAGCTCGTCATCTTAGAACAAATCCAAATTACGGTGACAAAAGCCAATATATCGAACCTTTAAACACGTTATACTGTTACTATATTTATGTTTGATATAAATATTCAAAGATTCACTGATATTGACATCTTGTAATCGTTGTTTAAATTTGTTCTATAATTTTGTTTTTATATTTCTTTTATATTATATCATATCATATCATTATTTGTGCAACTTAAAAAATGTGTTATATGATATTTATTCTATTATTTTTTATGATTTTTTTAAAATCCAGCTCTCTCTAATTTTAATAATTTAAATATCCAACCTTTATTATAATTTATTTAAAAATGTTACAATAAATTCAGAATCTATTTTACTCATCAATTCTAATTAAGATGTTGGAGATATAATTATAGTATTGAACCAGCGCAGAAATGCTTCTAATTGGAAATTGCAAAAGATATCTCAATTTCGTTATCGATGTTTGCTCATGTAAAAGTTGCTACTTTCACCGGGATGGTGTAATCATTACGCGATTTCGGCCATAACTTGATAATTGATCAAACATCAGAAATTTTTACCATAAAAAAATTTCCGTGGAATAAAATACGGAGAAATTTTATAGTCGCTGACTCAGTGAGCGAAATTTAGCACAACCGATTTCTCGATTGATATATATATCGAATAATACCGAATACATTTATATCGAATTTCTCGTTTTTTATTTTAATCTCCGCCGCTTTATTTTACAATAGCTACTGTATAAGGCAGTTAGTTAGAATATCTATGGAAAAAAGCCGTTATGATAGACAGTGCAATTGGACGATTAACGTGAACAATTTTCGAGTGTTCCCACAGCGATTCTCACGTTTTGCTCCCACTCTGTGGACATGTCACAATTCAACGTGTTCTGGGCTGTTTTTTTTTCCTTTTTTTTCGTCCTTCCTGCTTTTCTCCCACCGGTGCTTGAATTATAAAGCGGAAATACTGCGGAAATACCGCTCGCACACTTTTATATCGCACCCGTCATCCGTCGAGCCCAACACATCGCTACGCATTCGCGTGTGTTTGCAACGAAACGTTGTATTAAACATGCAGAGAAACAGAATGAGTCACCCCGATCGATTTCGGTCGTTACACCCGGTGTCTACTATCTATACCCATCTGTCTGCCAAGTCCATCCGCGATGGTGGCAGACCATCGACAAGAGGGACGGACATCCGTGGAGAGATTTTTAATTTTCGTCAGACCGGAAATTCGAGCGTGGAATCGAATGAACTTTCCCGGATATATTGTAGCTTTGAGTTATTTGAAATAGAAACGATGATTTCCATTTTGCCCGAGACAGAAATTAGTTTTTATTATAATAATGCCATTCTCTCTCTCGCTTTCGCCTGACATACTTCTGTCGATCCGATTATAAATCAAGCTCCGTCTAAAGTTTGCCAGCGTTGGCCGATTACGTTGTGAATAATAATGTGGAATATCTCGTCGGCAAGTTAATACGGTATAAAAGTTTTGTCGAATTAAAATTAAATTGTACGGAGCGACCTTCCTTACATGTGTGCATAAAATCGATGCTTCTATAGTCGACTCCTAGAATCATCATAAAATCGGGACTATTAACCCTTCTATCAAATAACTAAAATGTAATAAAAAAAGATGTAGGTGGGAAATAAAAAAAATTATACATTAATTATAACGAACAAATCTTGACACTTCTTTCTCGGGATATCAATATTAAACAGCTGATTCGCGCTTCAGCAATATTTAATGCAATATCTTGTCGCGCTCAGTAGCATAAGATCTTAAAAAATTAATGAGATAAAAGAATAATAAAATAATACTCGAAATTTATACGCGATAATTATATCATTAAAAATATTTAAAAAATTGCGAAACGTCAGACAGAGCTCGCGAAAAATGACATGTACAATGATCCCTCCTTGAACGGACAACCGCTTACACGATCGTAAATTTGACGTCGCGTATCACGCTATAAAATGGCGATAATGCCGTTCTTTATGTGGCCATTCGATACGTCACAAATCGCGCGAGTGAATGGCCGCGTGTGGCGAACGAACGTCAATAGCGTCAAGTGGAATGAATCTTGGATGCTTCCTCGGTCCTCTTCGTGCCCGATAAAATTACGCTCGCTCGATATCGATTAACCGACGTTGTTTGCGGAAAGGCGGTTAACACGCCGCGGCGTGAATACTGTGGGAGTACCCAAGTGTACTTACAACTTTCGACGGGGTGTTCACTTTGTACGTGCCGCGATGCTGGTGGCGTTCCTGATAGCCGACCGGAATTAAATCGGTGTTCAGTCGAAGGTCGAGAACGCGCTCGACACCATCCACATTGAAACCCACCGTCAGCACGTCCGCGTGCTCGATGTCCTGAAAAATAAAAAAAATATTGCAATTTAAAGTTTCCGTCTGCCAGCAAGTTTTTCCTCTTCCTCGACATCGACGTTACAAAAATGCAAAATTAGAACGTATTATCGATTCAAGAACATATATCGTATCAAGCTTATGAGAAATCGATTGGGAAATTAGAAGAGAAAGAATCAAAAACGAAAAATGATTTTTATAATTTATGTAAAAAATATAAAAGATATTAAAAAATAAATAATGAAAAATATAAAAATGAATAATATCAAATAAATAAATGAAATATAAATATATAAAATAAATGAAAATTTTATTTTATTCCATCCATATCCGTCATCATGTTTTATTTACTTTTATGTTTATATGTTTATATTACTATGTATTTATATTTAATTTTTGCCATATATAATCTAAAATTTCGATTATAACTTTCATATGTAATATTTTTTACATATATTACTCTCCATTATAAATTTCTTGTCTGCAAAGACCGATTCGTTGCAACTTGAATGGTGGAATAATAGCCGATTCTTTCTTGTCACCAGAGAGCCCGATCGCGCACCTGTTGCATTAATAGCGATAAAATTATGCTTAGACTTAAGAAAAGAAATTTTCTCTCTCGAAAATTGAACTGTCGAGATTGTTGTATCGAACTGCAATTAATTTTATACTCAGATGCTCCAACCATGAAACCGACTGACTGAGTATTTAACAACCTGAGAATATTGTCTGAACAATAAACAGGAAAATTGGACGTCGGATTTTCGAGGGAATATTAAACAAGCAAATAGCGAAACTTCCTTACAAATAATTAATTCAAATGTAATTTGTATATCTGTAAAAAAAAGTAGAAAGTTTGCAAAAATAATGTATCTGATAAAAAGTAGTATCTGACATTTGAATTTCGTTTATGAATTTTGACAATGACGGAAAAATACAATAATAATTTTACATGGTTAAAATTTGATCATGAATGATGAGATAACGTAATAACTCGATTCAGAAATTATCATATTCATGATAAACTTGTCTGCATGATTTCTACGCCTATTAATCACGACAGCATGAATTCAATCCTTGATTACCAGAGTAATGTCAATTATATCGGTGCAACAGCTGACTGTGCGTCGCATTTGTCGTTTTCGGTGCGATTAATCCAATTTGCCGACTGTCATATCGTTTGAAATCGCGTAAAACAGTTAACGTTATTAGATTACAATTCCGTGAGGCCGAAAAGCTCGATTCGAAATTCATAAGCTCTCCGAGAGAATCAGTACAGCGTCATCCCTTTCGAGTACGAAACGCGTGCCGAGTGCGAAATGAATTTGCGAATCTCGTTTGCGCCACCGGCATGGGTGATGTTTAATTCATGTACATCCCAGCCGAGATACTCTTTCCCGCTTCCTATAGACAAACGAAAAGCGAGTGGTGGATGCTGCGTTATCTGCGTAAACCGGATGCTGCACTGACGATGACACTGATGTTAACAGCGGTAAACAGCGGTTAACAGTCTGTCGGTGGTCCTGATTGTGAGAGAACAATTTGGATGAATTTTTAATCGCGCATATTTTTATCCAAAAAAATTAAATGTGCTATCTTTATCGATACGTTGCTCCGAATAAAGATTAAATTGTAATAATCGATTTTTAATCAATTTTAATCAATTTTTAATCAATTTAAAATTGATTTGCAATCAAGTCGACAAAAATATCAAGGTTCCGAAATAATCAGCGGATAAAGTCGTAGAGGAAGACATTTTAAATACAATATTATCTTATATTTCTGTGCCGTTTTACTTTTTAATCCGGATCTCTATTTTTAAAATAGAAAATGTTATATGAATAAATAAAATGTGCTTTTATGGCTGGAAATCAATTCAACGGTCTTTCGCTACGATTTATATAGATTGTGATTAAAAAATGGAAGATAGGAGAACGTTAAGAACCAGCCAGGATTAATCAAGGTAGTCGTTGCAACCGACGTTTTAAAAGCTTACACAAGATCACATTCTCCAGGCTACGTTTTACGTTCTCCTTACAATTTACGTCGACACAAAGAAAGCTTCTAACTAACCATCTTCCGTCCCACGCGTACAAAGACGGGATAGCGCGATGGAAGCTCGACTCTTAATTACTCTAAGTGCCGCGTTCAATTGAAATTGTGGCAGTAATTACTCGTGTAACGTAGCGCTACGAAATTGGAGAACCGCGCTTCTCTCCACGCTGGGATGGATAAATCGAACCAAGGTACTGCGCCAACATGAATTATTGATTAACCTCCTTGCTCTTCGACAGCCAACGCAATGCCGTCTAATACACCTTCGTGAACTCGACATTCTCCCCATCCTTTTTAATAAACTAAGTCTTCTATGAAGATGATAGTATTTCGTTTACAGTTGTTTGTAATAACAATAATTTTGCTCAAAACTATACAAAATAATATATTATTTTGATAAAATAATTGTCACTCGATTTCAAGATAAAAGAATCGCTGATGTATCTTGATTCGGAGTAAATAAAATTATACATAAAATTATAAAAGTATTATAACGAAATTATTATTACAAATAAATTATTGCAAACAAAATACTATTATTTTCAATAATTTTAAATTCAAGTTTAGTATTATTATATTACTATATTTATTCGGTTTAATCTGTTTTATTCATAGCAAAAAATTGGTTTCAAAATAAAATTTTATTTAGTAATGAAAAAGCCATATTGAAAATAGGACAAATATATTATGCATTGCTTGTGCAAAATATTGAATAATGGTAATAGAGATAAATTAAAATTAGCTAACTTGGTTATATGCTTGTTAAATATAATTATAAATGACATCGAGATCTCATTAAACTTGTAGAATAGAAATAATTTAATCGCCATTATTTAAAAATAAACAGATTGATGAAGAACCAGAATCTATCAGGTGAATGCAAACAAAATACTATTTTCAATATTATTTTCAATCATTTTCAATTCAAGTTTAGTATTATATTATTATATTTATTCGGTTTAATATATGTTTTATTCATAGCAAAAAATTGGTTGATGAAAAACCAGAATTTGTGATATATTAGATGAAATATGACTTTTTAATCATCTCCGTATTATTCTCTGTATTTAAAAATTGATTTCCAAAAAAGATTAATCGAAGCATTAACCAAAATGATGAGAATCTTCAATGTAATTTCTACAAGGCACATACTATATCGTAAGACAAGTGGCGCAGTAGTATTTCTTAGGAACCCGTCCAACGATAACCAACATAACGCTGTTGTATGGATCGACAGTACGTTCCTTTGAAATCCTTTCAACGTGGTGTATATCATTGTCCAGTGACAGTTAGCAATCTATACTTGGCTCGCGACCACTGCAGAAACCGTTTTTGATATTGTATCGTTGCTCAACTCTTACAGTGGCACGACCTGCATCCGTTTTCCATCGATATCGGGGAAACAAATACATATATATATGTATCGCGAGGTCACGGCTATTTGATATATTCGTGTATAGATATCTTATGATAGTTGAAATATTGCTTAATCTTCCAAATTTATGCTTTATTCAGTTAATCTCTTTCTAGAGGAGAATAATTGCTCCTTGCTTAATTAGTTCTCTCTTTTTGCCCCATTCGCAAGAAAAACCGTTGTCAATTTTCTCAAAGACAGAAATTCCAAGTCGACAAATAAATTAGAAAATTTTAGGTTTTAAATAATAACTTGCTAAATTCGACACAAATTTCTATAACGCTATATAAATATAATAACTGAAATAATTGAAAATTAATGTAAATGTATTTTTTTATACAATGTTCTTGGATTGGAAGTGGTTAAAACAGATCCGAAAGTGTTGCCAAAGTAAATGCGAAAGCTCGCAAAAGTTGGCGGACACTTTTTGCTCCTCGCTCTGTTAGCGCATCCCAAACAATTTATCCGGCAAATTCAACAAACTGCATTACTCGGCTTGAATTAAACAGTCGGTAATCGTTTCAACTTTTCCACGAGGAGAGAATCGGGCCGTCATTATTTCGTATGTCGACGGGAAAAAAATCGCTGTGCCGTCCTTTTAATCCCGTGTACAGAATCGAGTTAATTCAACGAAAAAAGAAAAAAGGAATGTAACGTCGGAAAAGAAAAAAAAAACGAACAACACGAAACGTCCGGTAAAATAGAAAGAAAGAGAAAAGAAGAAAAGTTTCTCCTTCCGACAACCGTAAAACTCGGCCGACGTGGCCCCTACGTTTCATTCATTGTGAATAAACTATCCTCGCTCACGTTTCTCCAGAATTTCCGCTTCTGTGGCTCTTCCTACACCGAACTCGCCGATTGTGCGTGCCCCTCGGAAATTCCAAGGGAAGGAAAAGAAAAGCTTGACGACGATCTTTTTGAGAAAAAATTCCAGTAGGGCCACGTAGGGAAACGTGCGCCAAAATGGCAAGAAAGACAAATTGAGAGGGTCGTTCGTATGAATAGAAATGCACAGCACGAGTCACCCCCACAGAACATTTTGATTAATCACGCTCGAAAGCAATTTGTGTTCAACATTCGACGGCAATTGCTAGCTTTCATATTTAAATATAATATATCTCGGAAGAATTTCACTCCTCCTTGTAAATAACATTTATATAATTTCTTTTATAAAAAAAAAAAAATATATATATATATATATATAATATGTTTCACAAATACATTTTCAACTAGTCAATATTTAAAAAATTGAGGTTAAATTAAAATAATCACTTTTTTTCTATGTTACATGCTATTCATATCTTGAATTATAATGTATAGAGTGTTTCTTAATAAATTCGAAAAATTTTAGATGATTCTTTGTCGAAAATTAAAGAGGATTTTTCATATAAACATATATTTCTACACTACTCCTTTCCTGTGTAGTTACACTCCTCCAAAAATGGAGGTAGAAATTAGGCTTTTATTTTAAATTTTTAGGTTTTTAGGTTTTTATTATAATTTTATTTTTGTTCTAATTTTTCCAACATTTACTCTAATTTTATTTTTATTTTAAAATGTAACTTTTCGTAATTCGAAACCTATTTAGCATCGTGCTGTGCACGATAACGTATTTTTTTTTCTTGAAAACTACTGATTTTATGAAAAAAGTAAAAGAAATAAAAAAGTTTCTAAACAAATCAAACTTTTTAATACATATTAGATGATCATATTCCGGCCCATTAAAAAGTTCTAATAAGAAATTGAATTGATACGGGTTACCAGTTTTATCCGCTTATAACAATACGTAAGGCTGAAAAAATATTAATAAATAATCTTTTAATTAGTAGAAAGTATCCATCCAATTTCATTTTTTTAATTTGTTCCAAATTTGAGAAGAAATAAAAACCTAATCTTTACTCTCATTTTTGGAGGAGTGTAACTCCACACGGAGAGATGTAGGAGTATATATTTATATGAGAAACCCTCCTTAATTTTCGACAAAGAATCATTTCCTAAAATTATTCACACTTATTAAGAAACATCCTGTATAAATGAATTATAATATATTTATATATAAATTATTTTCTTGAGACACTCGAAATCCTGCATAGATAAAATTTTGCTAAAAAAGTATTTATATGTATTTTTTCCATAAATTCTGCAACATCCTAGAACTATAAAAAGAGAGGAGTAAATTAAAAAATTAAAAATAAAAATCGTATATCGTATGTAGCTTGATTTTAAATTCAATTTTTCCTAAAGATACGGGATAAATTAATCCACATACGCTGTTCACACGTGACTAATGATTCTTAATCCGTGCAATTAATCCTTTAACTACGGATGGGCATTCCTATTCGTCGTCTACTGACGACAGCCGTAGTTAAAGGGTTAAAGAGATTCAAAGCCAATGTATAATTGAAAGGAGGAGCGCATGGAAAAGAGAATTCCACCTGTATCGTCCTCGGATCATTGAATGAATCTCGATGAACTCGAGCGAGCTTCATCGCGATCGCATTTAGACGAAACACGCGCGTCAATTCGTATACTTTTCGAGAGTGCAATAGAAACAGAAACACACCTGCGGCTCGATTTAAACGCGTTAATGGCACATAGCTTTTGCGATTTTAATTACGGCGCGGTTATTCGCGCGGTCGCGATGTTATTCGTGTCGCGAAATACAAATCATCAACGCTCGGCGCGTTACATTGGGTAATTGCCTGGTTGCGGATCGCGATTTCTTTTTTTTTTTTCGAACATTTAACCGCGAAAAAGAATTTGTTTCAATTTACTAAATTGTAACGACGCTCATTTGTCGTGTATTTATGTGCCTCGCCTATTGATGTGGTCGCGTATCGTTTATGCAAACGTGATTATTCGTCGCGTGTTTATTGTGCACGACACAAACCGGGCAGTTAATTATAAATAAATAGATTACGCAAAGTGTCAATGCGACAAACGTACATCATTTCAGCGATATTCGCTAAAATTACTAGTACTTTTTCGTTATTTTTTTAAAAACGAAGAAATATTTTTATTACACACTGCGAAACAGCAAAAACTCCGAGTGGAAAAATAACCGGATATCACATATAAGCGAGATGTGTCCGTGTGTATCACTAAGCCCGGGGTTCTGTCTACCAACTATCTCGCCATATCGACACATTTTCACATAATCAGAGAATCACAGAGAGTAGATAGTGTAAGTTTCGAAAATTATCCGCTCGGCAACCACCGGAAAAAGAGCGAACAAAGGCGCTCCCGTATATTCGGTACGCGCGGCTGCATCGGCTGAAAGCGAACGGAATTAATTGATACGAATCCGACAAGTGACATCGGCAGCGAGCGCAAAATGCGGGCGGTTCGTCGGCTTTCTAGGCTTCCTCGCTTTCGAAAAGTTGAAATAGATCCGCTGGTTATGCCCTCGTTAAGAAAAATCTTTCTCCTCTCGAGTCGTAGAAAGTATTTCGCTCTATTCCTTTTTTTTTTTTAAACAAATTTCTCCCAATTTTCTTCCAAAAATCACTCGATAATTGTGGACAGATCTCGATTGATTTTTATCGAGTAATTTTTCTAAATATATTTTCAATATATTACTTATATGTCATATGCGGAAACGCACGTGTGCTATTTTTAACTTTGCGCGACTGGAATTTATATGATTCTCAACGACGACGATCGGAAAATGCGTGCTGCGTGCAACACAAGTGAATGCGCACACATTGCCGTATTCATTCTCACGATCACGCCAAGGTTGCAGTGAATCTGTGTTTTCTTTGTACCAGGCCTTTCCCTCTCTCGAGCGGTATTTCGACATGCGCTGGAGAATGCATAATAACCGAACGTTTATACAAGTTATTTATATCGCAAAAAAAAGAATTGCAACATCATAATTTATCTCATTCTCATATGAGATGATTATAATTTGATATGATTTTTCCACCAGAATAGCAAAATATCCTCATATGAATGCAATAAAAATTCATAGAGAGAGAAAGAGAAAATGAGAGATCGTTTATTTCATTGCGTGATTTTTGGATTTGTATGTCCAACGAGAAATATCATATAAAATATTCGTATTTAATATTTTAATTTTTACTTTAATTTTGTGTTTTAATTTTTACTTTAATTTTGTGTTTTAATTTTTATTGTATTTTGTGTTATTTTAATTTTAATAAAATTGTACTCGTTGATATTTAACCAAATTTCTTTCTATCAATTTATTTTATATTAATTTGTTATATTAATTTATTATTTATTTTTTATTTAAATTAATTTAAATTATTTTATTATTTCTTATTTAAATTATTAAACATTTTTTTATTATTCTTGATATTTTATTATCTACATAGATAATGATATTAGATCTGTCGCATATTTTTGCAATACAGCGCCCAACACATTGACTTGATTAAACGCTTGAGAGTCAGCGAGCAACTGTTAAGCTCTTGAATTTACGAGAAAAGGCAGACAATTTTCTTAATATATGTTTAAATTATTTCAGGAGAGTTTACAACCTCGTAAGTACGCTCTTCGCATCTTCTGATTCTGCTCCATCTTGGCAAGACTGGCATATGCAATATCATTTATAGAGGTCCGTCGTGGTTACCTTGGAATGAAAGAAATCTTTAATCATCCTAGACCAACTCGTCGAGCTCGCGAGCAGAGGAAGTCTCGTTTCCGCAGTTTGCCGCCACCGGCAGATGTGAACAAAGAACTTGTCGTCCGTATGATTATCGCAATCTAACGGGAAAATTTACATTATGCACCGCAGCTGATGTAATTCCGCTTCAGTGGGGCGATATTAGCTCAAATTTTCATCTAAAAAGAATTTCGTTAATCTGCCATCTGATTAAAAAGCTTGTGAGGCAATTTACAAAAATAATTAAATAGTCAAGAGCAGAAAATAAACTTGCACATGCATCTCATGTAATTTAAGTAAAATAAAAAACAATATAAGAGATTTTTTAATTATAAGGATAATTTTCTAATATATGTTAATGAACGAAATTTGAAATTGCTTCGCACGTGTATGTGTATCTCACAAGTTACAGAATTTCATGAATATCAATGTCAAAGTCTGTAAACGTATAATGATGTCTCAACTTTGAAATTATGTTAAAAGTTAAAAAAATTGTGAAAGAGCTTTTGTGTTATATATCTTGTAAAGAGTCTTGTAAAATGGTCGGAAAATTGAAAAGTTGTTACTTTCCTTTTTCGTATATTAAAGAACCTTTATAAAATCGCATGAGCGAGTTATTCCAAGAATATATTAATTAAAGATTAATTTTATAGGATAGCGAACTTCGCATATTCGCGGAGGAGTAGTTGGCCACGTAGCTAATGATGTACATATAATCTAGTAATTACGTGAGATCTGATCTAATAAGTACAAGATAATACTGTTATATTAAAATTTCGCTCTCTCTCGAGAGATTTTTTACTTGGTTCCGAGAAACGCCCATCAGAATAAATCTTTCACTAATATCATTCAATTACTTTACTGCATTTTCAATCAATATCATTCGATCATTCAATAAAATTGATTGAAATCTGCTTCATTACTTGACCGTAGAAATTAACCTTAATAATATCAGTCTTACTCTTTCATCGACTCATGAAAGTACTTATCCATTTTTTATAAGCTCATATTTTAGTTGCAAAGCTGCATATAAAATGAAATCTATTCTTTTCGATGTAGCTCTCTTACTCGCGTCAAGAATATCTCGCAGAATAGTTTAAAATTTTAAATAAACTAACGAAGCTCTATTGAAAATTTATTGGATAATAGCGTTTTTGCTTGTCTTACAGCTACCGTTAGATTTAATCATTTAATTATCGTTTAACTGTTTAATTTAGCAAATATCCTTTGACATAATGTTACATTAAATTACGATAGATTACAATTATAACTTATATCGATTGCATCTCAATACAATGAATTGAACGTATCTCAAGAATAGAAAAGATGATATCTCAAGAAAGATGAATCATTAACTTCCTGAATCATATCTGAATTAATTAACCAAAACAATTATAAACATCATGAACATCGTATAAATACAACTGACATTTCAAGAAGAGCGAATAAAAATAAATATTTAACAAAATAAATTAAGCGAAATAAAAAATAACTATGCTTGTAAAAAAAACTATCGTTCAATTTTGTTATTACTATAATAAAAGATATCTACTGCTGTAGAAACGCACAAAAAGATTTAATGATAAATCTTATTATATTGAAACAGGAATAAACATTGTTATCCAAACAGTTGCTTCTTTGATTTTTATCCGTAACGAGAAACTCGAGAGATGTTTAGTTTCCCTGGCTTCCTTATCCTTTTCTATTTTTCTAGTTGTTAGATTTCTCTAACCTTGATAGAATTTTCACGGTTCTCTACTCTTAAATAATGGTTCAGTTTCGCTAAAAAGAACTCAAGTGCAGAAGATTTATATAAATTTGGCATCCCCCTTCCATTTTTTAATCAATTAACTTTTCAATGCAGAAAATAATTATATTTTTTATAATTTTATTTGTATGTATCATAATATCGAGAAAATTATTATTATTACAAACAGTTCTGAATTAAGATGTATCAGCAATTTTTTTATCTTAAAATTAAGTTCAATCATTTTTTTAAACATTGTATTTTTATAGTTTCAATTAGAAGGTAATTATCGTTACTATAAATAAAGCGAAATATCTTTTGCATTGAAACATTAGTTTATCACAAATAAAATTCATATAGAGCTGCACTTCGCATCATGAAATTTTATCTTTCTACTTTTCAAGCTATAGATACACTAATCTTATATCTCGAAATCAATTACACATATGCACATGAAAGATGCAGAAATGCGAACAGCAATCGGACACGTGTTATTCAAGATATTGGGCAATAAAGAATCATAGCTGTTTCTATCAAACAAATTGATATTGTCTGTTAGCGTGTATGATAGCAAGAAATGGAGTAAATTGCTCGTTTAATCGAAGATTAAATTGTGCAGCTTGTTCGATATTGGCTATTGCCATGACCCACAATCCTAGTTTGAGAAAACTAGCAACAGAGAGATAGCAATTGATGTGCACGAGTAATTAATATTTGAAAGAAATCTAATACACTCACACGTATAATTAAAAAATTCCATAGTGCTTTATAATATTTGCATATTTTAAGTAATTGTTCATATCTTATTAGTTATCATGTCAGAAAAAAATTCGATTACTTTAATAACATTATTTAATGATAAAATTCATCTAAAATATTAGTAACATTTATATACTATTTATATATTAATATATTTATATATTATTTATATATATATTTATTAAAATTTATTTATTAAAATTCATGAATGCAATTTAACATCAATCAAGAAATCTATTTCGCTGTCTATTCAAAAAGAAATCATGCACGTAAATCACATCTCTGTATCATTGTATAACGATTAAATCACAGTCTGTTGTCATGCTAGAATCCACAAATTCGAGCAACCGTATTATTAGTGAACTTATACATGTTCTGCAGGTTCCCATGTCAAACGGTGTGAACTGTATATTTAGCGAAGATACTAGTGTCGTCCCTCTAAACTAACACACGAAGGCACACACGAGTACCTCTGTACTGTTGCAGTATTTGGGATTGCGGTGTTTCCAAGTTTGTTTCACGATTCTGGGATTCGCAACGTTGGTGCGGGAATTCGAGAATTTAAAAAAAAGAGACCGACTACAAGAGAGTGAAAAATTTGACACCACGCGTTTACACGCTCTAGATTCTCTAAAAATTTCAATTAGTCCGAATGTCATATACATTATTTTTTCTAAAACATGCCTTTCGTTTTAAATTTATATCTAGTAATAGTCTGCAATGGTCTGTGATTTTTTAGATATTTTTTTCAAACGAAAACGAGAAAGATTTAAATTTTTCGCTAGTCTTTTTAAGCACGATGCTCGTGTAATATAATTTTTATTTTATTCTTCGTTCAAAACATTTCTCTGTTTCTCTGCTCGATTTAATTCTTTTGCTCTAAAATTCCTACGCTTTATGTATATTGTCGCGATTACGCAGCCTACATTCGCGACGTGCATTATGCGTTCGCGACTCGCGGTCGACGATTACGCTGGATGGAGGCCAATAAAGCGAATTGTTCACGATATTCGAAGACGCGGGAATGTCTCGGAAGAATATAGCCGTACTAAAAACGCAAGCTACTATACGCGATATTCCTCCACCGTCACATTTTATCGTTACATTTATCGTTATGCCGTTCACGAAACAGGGCGATATCGTTTGATAAAATTACTTTATTGTTTGGCATGTTTCGAAGCACGTCCAATTCGGTTACAAAAAATCCTAGATATCTGGTGATTTCGGTAATACAATAAAGAAGCGCAATCTGCGAGCAAACATTGCGATGTGCGAAATTGAGATATTTAAAGATAATGTTGAAAATGAAGTCGTAAAGTCGGAGAGTTGGTGTTAACGTTTCAGCAAATTGTATTAGAATGTCAGAATCAAAATTAGATTTCTCTCTCTTCAAAAATTATTATTAAATTCTTATTTTCTTTATGTATCGCAGAGATTCTAATCAATTATGTAAATTATTATTTTAAAAAACATATTTTTCGAACATTTCTTCTCTCTGATCCTTTTTTTCTCTAATAGAGGGAGATCTCTCTTCTCAATATAAAAAGATAAATTGTATAACGTCGTATTATGAATTCATTATCGTATTGTGAATTCAAAAACGATTTTAAATTGTAAGTGAAAAATATTTTTTTATCGCGTATATTTTATTTTTTTATCGCGAAACTTTTGGCACAATAAAAAAACGAAATATGCACAACAACTTTTGATAACTGTGTGTATACGTGTGTATTGTATGTTGCATATACTCTTGTAAAGTGCAGATCCACTGTAGAACTCACTAAACAATGAATTCAAAAGAAACGATACCGAGATATACATCTGATATATAAATTCTGTTATTATTCCTATAAATGTGCTTTTCTTTTATTATGTGATACGTCCGGAAAAAAGATAGGAAAAAATCCAGGAATGTTGTGCTGTATTCGGAATAGCTTTCACAGAAATAAAACATTACTTTATATTTTCCTCGATATTTTATATCTGCTTAGCAATCGTTGAAACGGAAAAATTATTGCATAAGCGATTCAAAAAAGTAATCTCATTTTCTATTCATGTAGAACTAGTAGTTTTTTATTCATGTAGAACTCACTTCGACTACGTTTCCACCAATTGCGTCCTGAAAATTAATCTAAAAATCTAGACAATTTTTCATTTATTTAAATTTGGAATTTAAAATGATTTTAATAAAACACGATATTAATAAACATATTAACAATATTTTTTCAATATCATTTATATGTAAAATTTAAATATTTCTGTATATCAAACTTAAGACATATGTGACAATTTTTAAGAATTTTCTCTGAATAAATTGCCTTTACGATAAGTGTTAATCGTTGATAATTTTTTTTATTTCCAATATATAATAAATATTTTTCTAATATAACAGCTAAGAATATATTTTTTTCTACTCTGGAAAAATGTCATATATACTATTTTTTGGAAATGAGTTCTCTTCGACAGACATCGAGGAAAAAAATCAAAATTTTTATCTTTCGAATAACATTATCTAAAACTCAGTCACACATACAATGTCCAAAAGGCAACAATTATCTTTTCCTCCTGATTTTGCGCCTGGTAATAACCAACAAATGAAGTTTTTTTTCTCTCTCTTTCTCTGCCTTCTTTCGCCGTCCTTTCTAATAACACGATTCTCGTGGCGAGTATTTGTTCGCTTGTATTCGCTGCACGCCGAAACATTTGCATTGAAATTGTTGCACCCGGCGCCGATACACGTTTCGCATTGTAATCCGCCTGAGCAAATGGCGAACGTCGTGCAAAAATTCGCAGAAAAATGGCACTCGGCGACCACTGCGATAGCGAACAATGCCAAGAGAAGGTCACGAAGCATGGGCGTTAAATATCTTCCAATCCGATATATTTGATAATTAATATATATCTTCAACTATAAAATATAATTTCTTACAATTATATAAAAGTGAAAATAAAATATATTAAATCGCAAGCTTTATTTCAAGTAAATGCGTTAGCGAATAAAATCGATTAAAAAATTTCTGTAAAATAATTTATTTTATTTTTAGTTTAATTTATTTTACTTTTATTTTAATTTATTTTATTTTTATTTTAATTTATTTTATTTTAATTTATTTTAATGTATTATTTTAATGTATTAATTAATCTTTGCAAAAAAGAAAGAAATTATCGACAAAAAAGACTCTTTGTGTCCATAAAATTTTTACAAAAGAAGCATGAACAATATCTTTGTCAGAAACCGCTATTACAATTCACATTTACGAGCCAAGTATTATACGATATGATAAAGAGAAAGATGGAGAAGAGTCGATTTATGCAAAAGCCTTGAATATAGTATTTTTTCATAATGCGATCGAAGAAAATTCAAGTGACGTCTTAGTCCCGATCTACAATAGGTAATTCAAGACTTAAGGCTTAAATTACTTATTGTAGACCCGGCCTTATGCGGCGTCTACAATGAGATTTTAAGGAGATTTAAGGCGTAAGACTTAAAAAATTGACCAATCACAATCGAATATTCTCTTAATATTTGATTGTGATTGGTCAGTTTCTTAAGTCTTACGCTTTAAGTCTTCTTAAAATCTTATTGTAGACGCCGCATTAGAAACTCGAGGATATACGAGCTAATATTTCATGGAATTTTTAAACTTTTTCTAGTTTATTCAAAAACGAAATGTTGAATCGTACTCACGTTCTCTTTGGTCGATGAAATCTGCCTCTTTGTCCTGCCGTGATACACTCGCGGTTTCATCAGGACGTGTCTACTAAAGTCTGGGGACGGACCTATAACAATTAATTAAACCAATGTTGAAGTATATATTAGACTTGTAAAGTACATAATAAAATACGAACTTTAATCAGTCTCGCAAGACAAAGCAAAACACCGAGTGAACTTGATGTCTGTGGTGAACTTAATCTGCTCTGAAACAATTTCCTTTTCTGTCCAGAACTATTTATCAAGAACTGTATTGAAAATAAAAACATAAAGAATTCAAATAAAAAAAAATCTTTCATCATCATTTTATACTATATTTTTTAAAATTAGCCTTTTCTTAACATAAAAACAATTTTGTATTTTCGTTCCCTCGGTGTTAAGAGTATTTTGCGCTTTTACTTTATACTAACTTCAGTATCAAACTTATAAGTGGCTCTTTCCGAACCATTCAAGTGTTAAGCGACAAGCGACGTTGAAAAAAAGATGCGCAACGTAAGAGGAGTCCACATCGTAATATGGGATTTTACAAAGCTTTTTACGAAGCTTCCACATTAAAGAATATAGTTGGTGAACGTTGGTGTAGCGATCGAAGCTCTTATACTTTTTTCTTGAACACCAGACATCACTGTTTTCTATCTTTTATGCATTATACGAAAAGTAAGAGCAACATTAAAAGAGCTCTTGCAAAAAAGTATGTCGTATGCAATATTTAAAATCCATTGCTGGAGAGTCGCGTTAAAATTTGTCAAACGACAATCCTACTAATTATCCGATGAAACGTTTTAAAAACATTCTTCATTATTGATAAACGAATTATTGACTATCGCGAGTGAAAATATTTTTTTTTTTTCGTCGGAAATAAAATTGTTACGAATTCATCACAGATACGAAATATTCGCGTATAAAAAAAATCTTATAAAAAATCGTGTAAAACTATTTGTGTATTTTGTTAAAATTCAAGCACTGTTAAAATTCATGACCATGGAAATGGACTTTATACAAAATAAGCAACGGAATTAAATCAAATGTTATTTTTCATTTGAATGCTCTTTTCGATAAACTCTCGGGGAAAAAAAGTAAAATATTTTCGATGGCGAGCGCATATCAGTATTCAGCGAAGCGTCCCCAAAAATTGCGAGGCTCTTTTCGCAAATAGAGCATTTTCGAACTGCGTAATCGAGCGTGGCGATCGAGGGTGCAATGAAATCGCTCTTCGCTCGTCGACACTCGCAGCTGCGTCGCAGGAAACTGCTCCTGTTCGTTTACACGAGGCCACCTCTTGCTGACACTTTAGCCAGATGTTGTATCGACAAAAGTCCTTGACACCGGTACGGTCTGCAACGGGGTAAATTCGGCGGTCGGGCCTCGGTTTTCCCAAAATTCGACTAACTACGCGACCCCGTTCCTGTTCCGGGAGCACCCAAACTATCGACCCACCCAGTAGCGTAGGAATTTATTTTCCGACTCGATGAAGTCGATATGCTTGCGAAGCGATACCATTTGCATTTATCACACAGGAAGAGGCGGATTTTGAGTCCGAAAATTCGAAGAAACGCAGAGGCAATTTCGAAAATATCGAATAAAAATGATTTAAAAAAAAATAATGATGAAATTTGTGAAGGATAGTTTGAGAATAATGATGAAATTTGTAAAGGATAGTTTGAGAGTAAAGAATAAAATTATGTTGTAATAAAATAGATTCACGCAATTAAAACAAACCTGTAGATATGATTATTTAAATAAACTCTGCAATATTTGATTTATGACATTTCTCTCTAAAATGTATACAATTAATATGGATCATGAATTAAAGTCAGATAATCAGATGAATAGATGAGTTATTAATTCCATATTTAGACTATAATTTTGCGATTAAAAATTGTTTCATAAATTTCGATATGATTGCTTTATTAGCGTTAATATGTAATTTAATTATAACGCAAATAATTAAACATAATTACTTATTAATTAATTAATAATTTATTACATCGTGTTTGTTGATTTACTGCTTTTATACATCGCTGCATACGAAGCATCGTATAAAAGCAAACTATATTGCGTATGTAGGCGAGAAGAGGGATTGGCTGACGCGATTCGTCATTCTGTCAACTGCACATTAAGCGCGCTAATTCTTCCCGTGTAGGTGGTAAACGGATTGAAATTATTACTTAACGTTTCCTCTGTTTCTCGCGCGAGCATCGTGCAAATCTGAATTTCAATTAAATTTACTCATGCGCAGTCGATATAGGCATCGACAAACCGGACGCATGTAAATTCATATTCAGCATCGATGCTATTATTTCTCGATGATAAATTCTCGATAGCGACTATCAAATTTAATCGGAAGAGAGAAAGAGAGAGAGAGAGTTTTAAAGTATTTTATCGGTTATCGATACGGTACCTATTGAATGAACTGTCGACGTGTCACGAAATAAAATTTTACGAATCATGATTTGTTGAGTCATCCATTTTAATATTTGGACGGTGACTATTGCTGATTTAGCACCTGTTTCAATGGAAAAGTTTTAACGTTTGCTCTTTGAAAAAAAAAAGGAACGATCAATCACACGCGTTATTACTATCATTTCTTTACAGAGGCAAAAAAAAAATTGGAAGAGATACACGTCTCCTGCCTATTTCAAGATGCCTTTTCAAGAGTTGACAGCGAAGAAGGCTAGACCTGGATTCTTCCCGGATCGCTTCCCGCTTCGTGTGCATCCCGTGCAAACATGCGGATCCCTTATTCACACGGTTTGCTTCGCGTGCAATTTGAATGACAGGCCGACGCGCGAAAGCGATAATAGCTTCCTGCGATCGGGCGGCGATCGCGCACATCGGATCGCGGATCGCGTTCGGGAGCGATTATCGGACGGCATCATCGTCGGTCAGTTACAAAGTGGGTCAGCGTGGAATTTTGATCGACTCTTTAAAGCGGACGGGCGACGCGAGTTCGCGAAGCGCTCGCACGCACATGTGCGACGACGTTTATGAGAAGAGCGAGATTGACGTCAATGGAGATGAAAAAAAAAGAAGGACTCGCGTGTAAAAACGGGGGCTCTCGCGAATATACGAGAGTGCGAAGAAAGGCGTTAATGGCCGCGACAGAGAGAAAGAGAGAGAGCCCCATCTTGCCCGGCGACCGAACTCTTTTTTCGCCAGCTTCCATGTTTCGAGAAGCCAATGCCTCTTATATCCAGGCCTCACCGGATACGTTTTTATCCTTGCTCGTAAAATATGAGGATGTTTGTTTCTTCACTGTGAGCCTTAAAAAATCAGAGATATAAATAAATATCGAAAATTGTGTTTAGCAATTATTGATAAAATTTGCTGTCTCCTTTCAAAATTCATTTACGCATTTATATCGTGGAATCAAACTAGGTACAATATTAATAATAAAATCAGTAGTGACAGAGAATTATCCGACGAATAGCGAAATAAATAACCGTTATATGTGATGTCAAAATGACTAACACAAGCGTAAAGAATCCTACAAATTTGAAGCAATTTTTGATAAAATTTGCCGTCTCTTTTAAAAATTTATACGCTTTTATATCGAAAAAACAAATATAGATTCAATCTTGATAATAAAATCAGTAGTGACAGAGAATTATCATAAAAATGCGAGGTTAATAAAAATATTACCTTCAACGAGCAGAATTAGAGATGCACTTTTATGCGAAACGAATTAAAAAAAAATACGATCATTTCGTAGTTTAAAAAAAAATACTTTTGCAGAAATACAACAGATATATTTTAAGCATCCCATCGCATCAGTATATCTCGAATAATCCGACGAATAGCGAAATAAATAACCGCTATTCGTGACGTAAAAACGATTCGTACAAGCGTAAAGAACCCTATACATATTTACTGTGAAAATATTTAAACGCACGCGATCGGATGAGCCGTAATAACATATTTCGATATAGCTCGCATTCGATATAGCAACACGTCATTCCGATCGACCGAATTTGACGTGCGTTCGATGGCATCTGTCAAATCGCGCGTCGCTCGCCGCAAGAGGTACATACCTGTCCACCGCGAACACGACAGCGGGAGAGGAAGAAAAGGAGACGCTTACGCGTCCGAGCGGAATTTTTTTTTTTTTTCGCGTCGAAACAAAGCGACGCACGCGAACCAAACCGAGCTGTCAAAATCGCGACTTCCGGCACGCCTGTGCTGGCGTCGCACATTTTCCGCGTGTTTCCGCGGCAACGAACACGCAAATTTGCCCGGACAATTCGACCACCCTGTTATCCGTTGCCGCACACGCGGATGTTACTCGTCCGGATATTAAATTTTCCCTCCCCCTCCCCACCCCTTTCCCCACCGCCCCGATCTCCCGCCACATCTCATCGCTATGCGGAGAGCGGTATATCCCGATTAATACGGGTACTTTGTCCTATGATTAAATTCAAATAAACTCCGAGCGTCGTTTCTCGCATGCGCTCAAACAACGGATATTTAATATTTGAATAATTTCGAGACTAATACCGCGATATGGGGAATGGATTGCGTATGCGCGTTTTCGTGCAATTTGTGGGCGCGAACGCGTGCTAATGAAGTTTGTATTGACTGGCTGAAACCCGCCCGCGTTTTGTTTGGATTCAACGGGAAAGTACAAAGCACCCTCTCTTTTCACCCGCCATTTTTACGGATTCCTTTGTCTTATGAAGGAGCCTCGCGAATTGAGCAATTCTGATTTTGATGAAACTTTACACACATGTATAAGCGGGATAAATAGATGAATTAAGAAATTTTCAGTTGCGGTCAAAAAATTCTAAAGAGTGATCATCTCTCATATGCAGAGTGGCTTTTTGTTTTTTTCGATACGTCTCCAAAATTATTCGAGAAATCAAAAAGTACTTTACAAGTTTTATGATAAGAATATTTCTGTTTAATTATATTGATAAAATAATTTTTTTCAGAGATTTTTGAAAAAGTTCTTTAAAAAAATATCCTTTTAAAATTTTATTAATACGAATATTTATTATATTTAATAGAGATGTTTTTGCCATGAAATTTTAAAAACATTTTTTGATCTGGAATAATTTTGGAGATATATCGAGAAAAACAATAAACCGCATACATATGAGGGATGGTCTCACCCCTTAAAATCATTTTTGGACAACTGAAAATTTCTAAATTCATCCATTTATTTCCTTCTCCTCCCCCTCATGTGTAAAGTTTTATCAAAATCAAAATTTCTTGGTATTATTCCCTTGTTAGCTTTTTTCCGAACAAAAATTTCAGCACCATTTGCGTCTTGTAAAAAGAAAATTAAGAAAAGAGAGCAGTAAAATGTGTGTAAAGGCTCTCTCACACAAGTTTCTAGATACTAAAAAGAGATCACGTGCAAAGTTGCAGTCGTTACAGAAATCCTTGCGATTCACGAGACATTCGCATTACAGGATTATCCGTGTATTACGAAATCGGCAAGATAATAATACAACGTATCGCGCTGCTACGAGCATCATTACACCGCAGCTTATCACCATTATTATTCTGCGCGGAGAATTTTATACGCTTTCGGATTTCTCTGCTCGACGTTCCGTATGTTATTATGAAATAATGTCGCCATGTCATTCGTGGGAGTACAAGAGTACCTTCGTAGGAACCGAGTCCGAGTCTCGTTGCCTTCACTTCCGCGACTGTTCTCCCGACAATTGCCACAGGTATGCACGGAACAACGCGACTCGGAATGATAATTCCTCTCTCTCGCGCCGATGTAATTGAACTATGTATCTCCCCGGCTATCTCGCAATTACGTCACGATGGATTTAAGCCTATCGGATAACTCGTTACGCTGGGCATGGTCGATTTGTCATTAATTTCCTGTCGGACAAGGCTGTGTGCACGTGATACACAGAGGCGGGAAATCGGGGCCGGTTATACAACATCATCCTGATCCTCGTGTATCGCGAGAATCCCGACGACTCGATGCAATTGCTCGCATGCATCATCCTGGCTGTGTCCCTCGTAGCAGCATCGACGTTCGTTCTCTGTTTGCTGACAAATTTATGACGACCGTCATTTTTTATATCGTTTACTGTAATTTGGTCGACAAACATGCTCCAAGGTTGTTACTGCCTGATTCTATAAATTGTTACAAATTTATTTTTACAAATTTATTGTTACAAATTTATCTGATCCTGCGCGATGTAACATTTAATTCCAGACATAGCTTTTAACTGATTATCGATGAATTTATCTTTGAATTTATTTGATCGATGAAGCAGGATATTTTCATCAGGAAAAAAATAAAATGTTTCATCTTTTAATATTACTTTCAAAGAATCTCATTTCTTCTTTAGATTAGATTATTTATATGAATATTTCAGTCGTGTAGTATGTTAAACAGACATATAAACGTACGGTGAAAAATTGCACGGAAAGTGTTGAAAAATTGCTGGGTCCTGAAAGCGTCAGGATGATTGCAAGATTATGCGAATTCCGAAATGTGGGTGAATGGAAATTATACGCTGGGAGAAGGGCACGGGCATTTGTTTCAGCCGTTTTCCATATCTCGGCCGAGGTCGCAAGATAATCCTGATTTACGGCGCGGGTCATCCTCTATATAGCCCAGATAGCACAGCCAACTAGACTTCGCCATATGGTCTGTCGTACTAAGCTTATACAGAGATGCGAATGCTCGAATACGAATCTGTTGGCGTCGTTAATCAAGTAACTACAACTACGTTGAATCGTACGCGTGTCGTTGACCGGAGAAAGGAGTCGAAAACTCGATTCGAAGAACGAGAGTTTGAAAAATCATCATCCGTTCTCGATTTTTATCAATTAAATGCCAGAAGGAGAACGCGAAAATGTTGTTTGCTCCCTTTTTGTCGGGATAAAATATTTCGTAAAATATCTCCGATATAAGTTCCTTTTCGATGTGACTTGTAACCCACTTTGCATTTCGGATATCGAATATAGCTTGGGAAACCTATCGCAGAAACTCGGAAACAGTATACTGAAAATGTAAAGACGATAGGAGTTTCACATTTTTCATCCTTACATATTTGTACCCGTGTATTTTTCATGCTTTTAATGGCTGTATTTCTCATTGTTCTTATTCTCGGTACTATTACATATCCTTTTTATCAATTATATGAATGTTATTTTTTTATGATACTTTTTACTTTGCATCTTCAGCGAATCGAAAGGTAAGCTAGCATAAGTTTATCTCTTGACACTACATAAGTCGAACGAGTAATTTTTAAATTTTTTTGAAAAATGTTTGCCTAAATTTGGTATATTAATGTCATGATTAATTCTATTTATTATTATACGTACAAAAATTATTTTGATAGCATTTTATAATGAGATAATTAGATAAGAGAAACTTTATTATCCAAGACGTCTCAAATCTTGTAAGATTTTCTGAGAATTTTCAGATATTTTTGTCCAATTCTCCAAGTAAAATTAGTTGCATTTATAAAGATGAAATTTTTCAAAATAAATTTTTCATTGCACTCACATAGAAAATAAAAGACTGATTTTAAATGTCAGTTTCAAAATTGTACTAAAAAGAATCAAATATCGTAAAATAAATATTTTTAACTTCATAATATTTTCATTTTTTTACCATTGCTTGCAATATAAGAGCAAAATTATAACCAAAAGAGGAAATTTTTAAAAAAATATCCCGATCAAGATTTTCTAAGAATTTGCTGATTTTTCAAATATTTTTGTTCAATACTCCAAGTAAAATTAGTTGCATTTGTAGAGATGAAATTTTTTAAAATAAATTTTTCATTACACTCACATAAAAAATGAAGGACTTCAATTTTAAATGTCAGTTTCAAAATTGTATATTAAAAAGAACTAAATATCGCAAAATAAATATTTTTAACTGCATAATATTTTGATAATATTTTGCTTACCATTGCTTGCAATATAAGAGCAAAATTAAACAAAAGAGGGAATTTAAAAAAAATATCCCGAGTTGCAATAAAATTCCATGAAAATTCTCTCATTTTTCTAAATAAAAATAAAAAAAATTCAGAGGAAGACTCCAAAAGGTTTCTCCAAAAAGCAGAAGCCGTGTGTATCTTTCCGATGTTATCTCTCACAAATTGGGCAAAACTGGCATCATTTTCGCGACTCTAATTGAAGAAATTGAATAAAATCACGGTGGAAGTGCTACTTTATGATTCATCAATTGACGCGGAAGATTCGAGAGGCGCTGTCATGTGTGCGATCGCGCAAAGATGTTCGCAGATGACGGCTGCGCAGCCGGAGGTGAATTAGCGACGGTCAATTAGGACGCGACTAATTCGGCGCGAGGCGGACAAACGCGCGCATCGGATCGGTGCACATGCGAAGGCGGATCTGCGTTTCGCGTTCCCATGACTCGCATCCCGATTTCACACGTGTCCCCGGCGATCGCGCGCGCAAACACGAAGAACGACGGCCATAATCGCGTGTTCCGTATTTCGCGACGGTCGACATGCATGGCACGTAACTCTCTCAACGCCGTCCCATTTCTTTCGTTTTACATTACCTACGCTACATCAACGTATAACGATGCACGAATTTTTTTCTCGATAAGTAAGACATCAGGGATGTAAGTGTGAACTCCTTTTGTCCGCGAGGGGACTCTATTTTTCCAACGGGATGAAATTTATGCGCGTGTCTCGATCCCTTTCTCGGCCCATTTATTAGTGATTTAAAATTTCAGATATTTCTCTCGCGACATATTTTCATAAAAGTTTACAATTATTTTCCGCGGAAAATGTTTACCGTTGCGAAGCTTTCAACGTAAACAGGAAGTAAGGTACATAAAATATCATGGATATGAATTTACGCGTCAAATGCAGTATACACTCTACGCGATAAAAGAGAAGAATATACGCTGAACAATAGAGAAATATTTCAGACAGGATAACGTGAAAGTGAAGAAAGTTCTTCCATGTCGTTAAAATAGGCATGTGTCTCAGCATGCATATTAATAAAAATTCAAGTCAGAACGCATCAAGAATCCTGAGAGACAAGATTTCTGAAGGCATTATATAATTAAAAAATAATAAAGATATAATAATTATATAAATTATCTAATGTAGAGACAAATAAAGATTTTTCAAAACTTTTCCAAATTGATTTTAGGAATATTAATTATAAAACAAACCTTACAAAGGTAAAAAAAAATACGCCAAGTACATAAAAGTATTCTACCTTGTATACAACAAAATGTTTAATAAAAAAAGTCCTTAAAAATAATTTACAGTAATTTTTCTTTAGAAAAATCATTTTTCTAAAAAAATAAAACCTCAAAAAATAACTTTCCTACAAGAAGCAGTAAAAGATAAAATATTAAAACTAAATATGAAAATCAATAATTACTATTAGCCAAGAGCAATTAACTTAAGAGCAATTTGTAAATTTGATATAATATTTGCCATGAAATATCAATCTACATCGTAGAAATATTATACATAAATTATGTTTCAGTTCATTATAATTCTAAAAATTAATTTGATTGTATTAATCAATTGCAACAAAACATCAGCTACAATTGCGTTACGATCTCGATAGAAACATTATTTTCGGATTAATCGCAACGTGAATGAACAGCCGAATTTAATGAATGGATCAATCAGACTCTCGTATTTGCGCTACTTTGTCGCTCTCAGTCTACTCTCGTTAGCCAATTAAAGTTCATAATTACAGTCCCCCAGTCATCAGGAGAGACTCCCGAACACATGACTCACGACGGATGTTGCAATTCTCTTAGCATTTCACTCACACGGATACAAAAGCGACAGTCGTTGTTGATTAGCATAGTTGTCACAAATCGCAGCTATCGATTGTGCGTCGAACAGAGGCGAATTCCTTCATTCACAGATGTATAAAACGACGAGTGATGATAGATTTTCGATAGAGAGGGAGCTTGAACGAATGTTCATTTCCGCAGAGTATTCTACACGTTTCGTCGTTTTCGACATTTGCTTCTGTCAAAAATGAAATGCAAATTTCTGTACCATCCACAAGCGATGCGGTGAATTTTCCACGTAACAGCGATCTTTGTATCGGTGACGCTCTACGCTATTCATCAAATTGGATCTTTTGTTCGTTCTTTCGCTAGACTAACCGTATTCGTATATTTGATAGGGTTGGCATCAATCCAAAAGCGGCTTATCGTTGACGCATTTGCAAGGCTTACCAACGAATTGGCTTCGCGAAATGGATATCTCGATCAGATATGTCACGTTCCGTGCATTCGTTTGCATTTCTGGAACGATTTCGCCGCATTTAACGGATTAATATGCACTCAAGCGTAACAAGAAAGTGCACAAGCGTAAAATTGATTTAGTTGCATTAAAACCTCACGGCTACTTTTTGCTTATTCTACAACAATCTGGCGTGCTAAGAGGATAATGTATGATATATTTACTTAATAAATATTGTGAAGTTTATTCTACATACTTTATGTACGTAATAAATTTTACTAGACGCATCTTGCAAAAAATAAAATTAATCAATGTTCTCTGCGTATTTTTTCTGTATATGTCTTTTCTTTAGTAGATTTTTGATATTGTATATAAAAACAATATTTGACTGACAAGGAAACCTTGCGGAAAATCCTGATTGTGATAAAATTTTATACATATGTAAGAGGGGGAGTAAATAGATGAAGTTGAAAATTTTCAGTTGCGGTCTAAAAATTTCATTCTAAAGAATGAAATTATCCCTTATATGTAAAGCGGTTTTTTGCTTTTTTCAATATAAAATTATTCGAGATACCAAAAATGTGATTTTCTTTATTTTCAATTTTTTGCATTTTTATTTTGCATGATAGATAAAGAATTATATAGATTTATTCATGGGAAATAATCGAAATTCATATACAATTAAAAAAAAAACACATTTAGAGATGCTCAATTTGTTCGCTTCTTTTATTTTAATTTTTTTGCAAGATGGATAAAAAACGATTATCTAATAAATTGCGGCCAATAAAATGCCATATTAATTCTATAAAAATTTACATTTTTCGAAACCAATATACTTGACAGAATAAATGCCGAATATTACCGGTCATCCAATCCCATCTCCGCCATTTATCTAATATCGAATAGGTTCTGCCAATAATCGCTCGCTCCCTCTTGAGCGTGTGTAATCTCACCCTCGAGTGAATCCGTACATAAAATCGTAAGAGTACCAATGAACAGACTTTACGAGGGTCCTGGAAGCATCGTTTCGTTGTGCAGACTTGTAGAAAATTGCTCGCTCGGTCGAAATACAGCCACGCGCTATAATTGCACTCGTGTAAGATACTCTATGCCGACACTCAGAATTGCTTGCACAACGGCGCGAGTGGCTAAAGGATCGCTTGTCTACCTGTCATATCACTTGTCTTATCGCTGCGCTTAAGTGTCGTTGTGTACTCGCGAAGCAAATTCTCGCCAACGTCTCTCGCGATGCGATTTGCACGACGATCCCGTGTATCTCGCGAAGCGAGCGTGTTTGCGGAATAATTTTTGCAGACTATTGTGGAAAGTACATTGAAGTACATTAATCCTTTCGCGATGGCGTAAAGATACGTGAGATGCGCGTGTGCGTTAATTGAATTCGCTGAAAGGGAATTGCAACGTTCTTTATTAATGACCTCCAGGGTATTGAAAAATTCGAAAATTATAAAACTGTTAACAGGTTTCCGCTTTGATCGATGAGTTATATTCATGAATTATCGTCGAAACACGTTTCACAAACTTTGTCTGAAGCTCGCAACACAAGTTCACTACTTTAATATCCGCGCCTGTGCAAATAAACTTAAAAAGTTTAAGCTTGAAAATTTTTTACACACTTTCAAACTATGCTGTAGAACTCTGGGAAGCAACAAAATTTTACAGAAGAGGTACAAGAAGAGAGAGACGTATATATTTTTAGAAAGTGCATATATGTTCACGTATATTGTATTATATAAAAATTCTCTCTCTCTCTTTCTCTTCTCCTCCTCTTCTCTCTAGAATTATTATGAGATGAAGACATGAAGATTAAATTAACGTGATGGCAGATATCTAAGATATAATGTCGTCGAGTAACCTATGTTTTTATTGAAACTCCATCTCCATTCCATTTCATTAAACATTCATTATTTTTCAAGGTATGGAATTGCATTCTTATTCGGATCCGTGTACATAAAAAAACTACAAGCTCAATATTTATGAACATTAAAATTTACTAAAAGAGTTTATTTTACAGCAACACGTGTGCGATTGTTTGTTCCATAAATTCAAGAAGATATACTACTATGACAAGCTGTATATTCAAAAGAATTGACTGTCACTGCAAACAAAATTGCATGCCAAGATGATGTACGATGACAACCTTTGTATTTCTAAAAGCATTTTTATATGATCTCCAACATTCCTCGTCATATAATGGAAATTTTTATGGAAACATTTTATGTCAGATCACTATTTTTTATTTTTTAATTACTCGAGAATATTTATAAATTTCTGACCTTTCTATAGTAATATTTTTCAGAAATTTTTCTCATATTATATATATTTTTTATGTACAAGGTGTTTCTTAATAAGTGCGAAAAATTTTAGGAGATGATTTTTTGTCGAAGATTAAGGAAAGTTTTTCATATAAATATACATTCCTTTCTGTGGAGTTACACTTCTCCAAAAATAGGGGTAAAAATTAGGTTTTTATTTTTTTCTTAAATTTAGAATAAGTTAAAGAAATGAAATTAGGTGAATATTTTCTACTAGTAAAAAGGTTATTTATTAATATTTTTTTCGGCCTCCCGGATTGTTATAAGGGAATGAAACTAGCATTCAACTCCTATTCAATTTTTTATTACAACTTTTTAATAGGCTGGAATATGATCATCTAAAAATATACATTAACAAGTTTGATTTATTTAGAAAATTTATTATTTCTTTTATTTTTTTCATAAAATCAGTAGTTTTCAAGAAAAAAATAAAATACGTTATTGTTCACAGCACGATGTTAAATAGTATAGGTTTCAAAATACGAGAAATTAAATTTTAAAATAAAAATAAAATTAAAGTAAATGTTAGGAAAATTGGAACAAAAACAAAATTGTAATAAAAACCTAAAAACTTAAAAAAGAAAAACCTAATTTTTCCACAGGGAGGGATGTAGAAGTATATGTTTATATAAAAAAATCTCCCTTCTTAATTTTCGACAAAGAATCATCTCTTAAAATTTTTCGCACTTTTATTAAGACACATCCTATATAATATTACAAATTGTATGCAAATGTGTGAAATCGCCTGAAACGTAAAATTAAAAAATACTTTTATCTGCCTTAAGCATCTTGAATCAGATGAAGGAAGGCAGAGACAGTTCAAATTCGTTATCCCAGCTGAGGTTAATTACTGTGAATAGGCGTTAAGCGATGCTTTCTTGGATTACCGTCAGCGAAACCTACTGTTCTCCGGTTACCATTTCGTTCTCCTTTCATATGATATTGCTTGCCTTTTCTATCCGCGAGAACTGACATCTAATGTTACTTACTGTTAATTTTTTTTAAATCTCCCCTAAACACAGAGAAAAAAAAATATTACTTGAACCATCTGTTTATGATCATTTAAAATTACTATGAGTATTTAGTAATTTAATATTATATTACGTAAAATTAATGAGAATTATTATTATTAATATTGGCAAAAATAATCAATTTTGCAATATTTAATCTCCGCTCTAAAAAAAGCTTGTTTTATTTCGAAATTATCAACGAGCGCAGCATCCAGCTGTTTCTTCACAAAGACGTTATCATCGGATAATAATCCCTCGATGAAGGTCTTGGCGAAACAATGCAGCAGAGCAACGCAATGTTATTGAACAATCGTATCAAAGCAAGGTCAAATGATAGAGCTGCGCTTTGATAATTAACATGAGCGTTATATATCTTCTCTCCAGTGAGAGCTGCATTCGCGATAAAGCAGGATTTCATCTTGAAGAATTTCTTCGCAGCTATTGTTTCAAGTCGTCTCCGCTCCTATCTGCGTTAACTTTTTATCTTTGGTCGGAGTTTTCCGCGAAAACTTTTCTTCGCGGACGAACGATCTGCGAATCTCCTCTATATTTTCGCCAGCTCCTCCAAGAGAATGCGATAAAATCTCTTTAAGGTCGTTCCCCTGCCAATTGCTTTTATATCTCCGGCAATTCTTTATTCATGTGCACGGTGTAATCCAGAGATGCCGATCTTCATTTTAATATTATTCCACGAATTTCAAGTCGTTTTTTCCGAGAGCAAATTTCGAGGAAGATCCTCTTATTCCTCATCATTTTAATAGTCGACGTTAAATGTCATGATAATCAAGTCTCAATTAAGTTTCATAAAAATGAAGTTTGTTTTTTCAGAGAAAATACAATCAATCTTTTCTTATGAATATTAATTGAGCATCAACAATTAATGTTATTTATATTTCTTCTTATACAGCCTCTTCTCTCAAATAAATGCCTCCATCTCCTGTCAAGAGGAAAAGAGAATCGCAGCTTGACTGCATCACAAAACCGAGGGCAAGAAAATTTCGTTTCAACATGGCACACCCTTGCTATTTCTATCCCCTTATCGTCAAGAGGATAGCGAAGAGGGAAACGCCAAACGCGCTCAAATATTTATTTCCCCTTATCTTGACGCACCGCGACTTCTCTTGGTTCGGTCAAAAAATCGCATTCTCCCTCCCACGTAAAAAACATCGAGAGGCTTGTCTCCTCCACACTTTATTTTTGTTCTCGTGATGCATCGCCTCTGCAAGACCCTGCAAGTGTTTCTCTTCTTTTTCCTCGACCTTTTTACCCCATTTAATCGTCGAATCGAAATGCATGAGAACGCGGAACAGTTGTATTTCAAATGTAACTCGAGAATTTACGCTTGGAAAAAGATAAGCCGGTTGATTGAATGAGAAAAACAAACCCTTGATTGAGTACCTAGTTTTATCTCAACATTCATTTTTCCTCCAAGAGAAGAATTGGGCGATTTGGAGCAATAGCGCGCCAGGCTGTTTGAAAAAAAGTCTGCAATTTCTAGTTCATCTTTAATTATAGATTTAATTATGATTAAAAAAATTCGCATAGCCTACTAAAAAAATCCATTAAGAGAAAAAGTAATGAATGCAGCTAAAAATACGTACTGAATCTCTGAATGTTTCTCGAGAGTAAAGACGATATTTTAATAAAGCAAGAATAGATATACAAAGATAAATGTAAAGAAAAAATTATCATCAACCATGGATTATAATAAACGGAAAGTTATCTTGAAAATTCAGTTTGTTTATCGTGTAAATAATAAATTAATTTTAGGCGCATTCGACGTAATTCGAAATTTCGACAATGAGGTGAATTTCCATTTAAAAAGTATGATGGAATACTCCTGAATACCTCGTTGTGCATCGATATTTCTGAAACGGTGCGGACGTACAGATGTTTTTTTTATTCTGGAAATAACGCGCCTCTCCATTTCCTCCTCTCGTTTCTCGCTTCTCTCTCGGTTCTTCTATTAATTCCCGTTTCTGTCCACTGGTGCGCATCAACGAGTGCAGACTCTCTAATGAGACGAATGAAATAATAAGAATTCCCCGCCGCCGTCGTCGAGACGTCCAATCTAAGGAGCATAGCCATAACGTGCACAACAAAAAGCGCATCCCCGCGACTACGCTCGCGATTTCAATTACTCGCCGCTCTTCTTTCACGGACGAGAAGTTCCGTAGTAAATAATCCCGCCATATCTCATCTGACGAGGTAATAAATATGAGAAAATTTCTCGAGAAAAAATCCGTCCCGTTGTTTATTATTCAACCTTTCATTGCGACGTTTTTATTGGCATTATTATTTTCCAACATGTTTGTTGACATGTTGTATATCCGGTTGCAAGTATTACATCGTTTTCAGAAAAATACAGATTTCCATTTTTTCCTTCAGCTATTTTGCTCAGCTTTATCAAGTTATCAAAGCATAAAATAATAGTAATAAAATATAAGTTTTTATTTTCATTGAAATAACGATATCTTTATTTCTATAAGTGATGCAATTCTCTTGATCAATACTATATTACTGATCAATAAAATCGATTATTTAATTCGATAGCTCGTTTATTCAATCAATATTGATATTTCACTTAATACACATATAAAACTAATTACGACGGAATTGATGAGAAAGAGAGAGGGAGAGGAGGACGATTCATGTTTATTCTGTTAACAAAACTGTGTGTAATTCATGTTGTTATTCATTACCGGATGCTTTTGTACATATAATGTAAATGCGTTAATCCCAACCGCAAAATTGCGCTTACTTAGGAAGGAGGAATTTATATCCGGTTTGCCAATTAAAGCGTGCCAAAACTCAGTGATATACGAATATATCGTTCGATCGCGAACATGAAGAATATTTTGGTATCGCAATCCACTGCGATTTTCGATTTTTAGTCCGTGCGTAATAAAACGAGCGCGATCTTTATCGAAAGAAAAGCGTAGTCTGCCTCATATTTCTAACTCTCTCTTCCTCTCTCTCTCTCCCTCTTTGACATTATCTACGGAATTGCCAAGTCGGATAGCATATCTCATTCGTGTCTGTGTTTGGTCTTGATGTCGTATACTTCCGGTCCCTCAATGAATTCCAAGTCGACATGTATAGGATTGTATTACATATTTGATTCTCTTTCATGATTACAAAGTTATAATAAACAGCTAAAAAACTCTGAACAAAAAAATAACAGATAAATAAAAAGTTAAGAGTACAGATAAAAATTAAAGATAACAAATTATATAATTCAATTTAATGATAAAAATAGATAATAAAAATAATTAAAAAAATAACCAATAATAAAAATAGAAATTATATGAATATTTGTATGATAAATATTTTACACATATTTTATATATTCGATAGATTGACTTTTTGTATTCTTATAATTATGAGAAATTGAAAATTCATTGTCAGTAATATTTCTACATGTTATCTTATTATTGTTATTATTGTTATTATTTAATTATTATTCAATTATTCTTTTCAATTATTATTCATTTATTATTCAATTATTTTATTCTTCAAATTATCTTATTTTAAATATACCTAAATTAATAATTGATTTTTTATTCGTATTCAAGTGTCATCAATCAAAACAGCAATTTGTTGACGATGTGAGTAAAAAATCTGCCTATCACACCTATCGGTTCGGCTGAGGATTAAAGAATGTGGGTGTATAACGAGGTTAGAGAATGTAATAAAAGGGAGCGGTGTCGATATCGGAAGTGTACGCTTCATTTTCTATTCTTCCGGAAAATTGTTGGGTGTATTCATTAAGGAGTATATTCAACTGCAGGAAGCATGCTGAATTTTTATCGTATTTAATTACAACTGTGATTACACGACATTAATGGATAAGTGTTCTCGTGACGACGAACAAATAATTCGACGAGTAATTGAAATGTCGAGAATGATACATTAACGAATCGAAATGATAAAAATACGATAAACATAGATACGGCAATATCATATCGTACGTTAACTTATACGTTGATTTAAAATTGAGAAAAAATGGAGAAAAATCGCGTAATAATTTCTTTGATGAAAAAAGTAACTGTGGACTAACTCGTGATCGCTTTTTACATCGTAACTCATTCTTTATTCAATAAATCCGAGAGTGGAAATGCTTTTTGAAATTTTAATCGACCGAGAATGGGGCTCACGCGAGCATAATCAAAAGAATTCAAAAACAAACGCGATCAAATATGGATGACCAAGAAATTCCATGGCCTTACGTTCGATTGCAAAAGTAAAATAACATTTCCAAGGAGTCAATCCCGGCGAATTCATACATTTTTTCTCGCGAAAAAAAATGAAAAGATGGTCGAACGTGTGTGATTATGATTATGACCAAAACATTTTAATTTACTTGTTAATTGGAAACTACTGATTAGCAAATGGCCGGTGACACTCGGACATTAAAGATGGATCGGTGCATCTTAGATGGAATTCCGTTAACGATCGGATGAAAACGTAAGCAGCGAAGAAGATTCCCTTGTTCGGTAACTCACCAGATATCGACTCGACATCGAACGATGGTTTTTCGATAACGGGAAACCTGGATATCCTTTTTACAGAGACGATAGTGTAGATAGAGAACATTTTTATTCCGCTCTCATTTGAATCGGCTGACAATCATTTTCGTCCGGAGAGATACGCGAGGCGATTTTATTATCCGCTATTTGCCAGCCGCTTTTCAAAAAAAAAAAAGAGATGATACGATTCCGGATGGCATGAATTAATATTTCTGTCGCTGTGACAGCGTTTGAGACTTTAAAAATGGGAAAAGTGGATGGAAAAATTTTCATATATATGTATTTTTCAAAAATCTCTGACTAATTGCATTTTCAACTGTAAATTCTACGTGAAAAAAATTTAGAAGTTGACCTGACGTATTTATTATTTCTAAAGAAAAAATTGAGATTAATTAACAATATTTTAATAGTGAAAATAACGCATGTCAGAAAAATTTTGAAAATAGTTGTCAAAAACGGTTTCTTTTTCGAGAACATAAATGTCATGTTGATTACAATTTGGAAGATATAATTAGCGCTTCTACACAGTAAAAAATTGTGTGTCCATGTGTTAAAATTTTCTTGTGTTACCACGTTTTGATTATTATTTCAATGTAAAGTTAACATACAACCTATATGTTATTATTTTTATAACGTTTTCATGTGTCATATTTATGTCAACTTCACAACTTAACACTTTGTATATGTCTCTTATAAATGAAATATTATTTTGAATATTTGTGAACATGTTGTCTCAAAATTAGTTTAATATTCTAAGAAAAGTTAAAGTGAATCTTCAAATAATCTTGAATTTTGACATACAAAATAATCAAATTTACTAAAATCAAATCTATTACACATAATTTAAATTAAAATAATTACTATTACATGTTAATGTCCTCAACATTTCTTATGAATTATTATAACTATTTTTTCATGTAATTTTTAATTAATTTATATGTTGTTATATCTTTCAAACCACTTTAATTTAATTAATTTTTCTTTAATTTATATGTTATTTTTACATTACATTTAAGTATCGCGTCAATTATTTAACATTTTTAGTTTGTAGATAAATAAGATGCGACGAATGAGTTATTTTAACTTAAGATTTAGAGTGGACTTTCTGGGACATGTGAAAAATGTTATAATCAACATTTTATCTTTTACTGTGTATCGAACGATAAAAAAGTGAATATTTTAATCGTAAGATTGTTGACCGTTTAAACGGAATTTACCCGACCAAGTAACGGGCGTGGCCTCTAGTTCTAACGTTAATGTGCTCCGTTTATTTTGGGTGTTCGCCGCGTCCATTCTTGACCGTCTCTCCGCATGCCTTTGGGTAAATGAGGAATACAGTTAAACGCTTCGCAAATTTCGTCGAGCATTTCGTCCCTCCCGAACAAAGTTCGAGGATCTTTACGCGAGTCTGCGATTAATTGACATTCTTGGAAACCATTACCTCCGAATCGACTTTGTCGGTTGTTCACGCGGAGATTAATTTTACCTCAAATCAATGCCTCGAGCAAAATCATTTAAGTTGCGTAAAAATAAACGCGATAATATCATCAAGAAATATTAATTTTACTAGATGCAATTACAATTATCGTATAAATATGGAAATGGTAATTTTACATCGAGTTCAGCATTTATCGTCTAAGAATAAACATGCACATCGTTTCTGCGTCTTTAATATTCAAACAAAATTGCACCTAATAATATCTCGCATCAGAAATAGCAAGGATATTTTTTCCCAAAACTGTTCACCCAAACGGACGAGTAAATACTGTAAAAATCTTGAAATAGTCGCGGAGACATATTCCTACGTGAAAATTCCACGAGCAATTAAATGCCTGACTCTCTTCGGAGAGATGACAGAGGGATATTCGCGGCTTCCACGCATCTCTCCGTCGAAGGGCGAAGGGAAAGTGATGACCGCATGTGTTCAGAACGCGTAGTAGCTTTCTGCGTTGGCTGCAGGGGCGATGACACACGCCCGATATAAAACGCACGGGCGTGTATACGCACACGCATGTGCGCGCGCGCGCTCGTGCGTGCGCGGAGTGCGTTACACTTGCGTGGAAAGTCGAGGTCGCCCGTTGGGCGCCTCTCCTCCTCCTTCGGTAATTTGGGGTCCGGATTGCCGTAGGTATCGATCTGCAGGAAGCTACCGAGGAAACCTGACCGACACGTGACTCATGCGTTCCTTCCAGCCCGGAGTGATCCTTAACGGGACGAGAAGAATCCTCGGAAGGATGCTGGCGAGAATATCCCTACTCATTATCCTGAGTGATAAGGAATGAACGTGAACGTCTTAAAAAAAAAAATATACTCCATCCTCGGATGTAAATAATAGATTCCCAGAAGCTGAGAAATTGTAGAAAAATTAATTTAACTCTCTGCAGATATGAAATATTAAATTAAATATTAAAATATTAAATTAATATTAAAATTGATATTAAAATATTAAGTAAAGAATCGAGAATAGAATTATTTAAAATTTTTTCCCTCTTATTTTCTCATTTGTTTCACAACAGATATACTTTTATCGTTCCAAAGGAAAGAGAGAGATCAATTATTATCTCAATATAACTCGTACCTATTCCATTTAAAAAACCTGATATCCATTATTATCGGATCTCGCGTATCGCGATAAAGCGATACTTCATAATGTAACATGTTGCATTCCTTTGAGTACCAAGATATTGTGTTTTTCTTTCATTATTTACTACAAGCTTGTAGTTATATACAGTGCAACTTAAAGTTCTGCTAACTGATTGTTGTATCCATTATCGCGGCAATGATCATTGCAAATAATCATTATAGATAACGATGATAATAAACGCACCAGGTGAACGTGCCTCTTTCTATAGAATTATTATTAAAACACTTTTTCCGAAGAGAGAGAGACGCAATAAACGTTTAAATATATTGCCGGCTGTATTTCGTAATATTTAGACGAGCACGAAAATAGTTCACACAATGCATCGCGTATATTAATTCCTCGGACAATTCCCGGAACGTGTAGTCGGGTTCAAGTATTTAATGAGACCCGTTTAACTGCCGCCGCATTAATGTACATCGGAGAGTTCAGAACCGAGATACGTATATCAGCTGATCTTAGCGGGCGTAATAAATCATTCAACTCTACGCCCGCCTATTTTCAGCTCTGATTTTACGTTACTTTGGAACACTCCCTTTGTTCCCGTCGAAAATCTTCGATACTCAAGCTATTAAATTTGGGACACGGAGATACGACTACGTTTCAAAATTCAAATATTATCTTATGAAGTTAGATTTATTTTAATTATTTTAGTATTAAAAATTATATAAAAGAGAGATATTCATTTATAGATTTTATAAATTTTCAGATTTATATATATGTTATTTATTTATATCCTTTATTTGTAATTTTTTTAAAAATTTTAGCTGAATTAAATCGAAAACTTATAGATTTTATTGAGGAGGAATCAGAATTAGTATCGAGGTTAATTTTGAATATTTTAGCGGTGGTTTTACATTAATTTTTTTAAGGGAGTATGGAATAATTATTTATTTTAGGGTAGTAATATCGATTATATTTACAAATTTATTAGGAATATATATTTATTTAATATTATGGATTAATTTAATATGTTTTTTAATTATTATAATACGAGTTTATTACCTCGAATGCGATATGATGAGTTAATATACTTAAGTTGAGAAATTATTTTGCCTTTAATTTTAATATATATATGTTTTATTTTAGGTTTTAAGTTTTTAATAGTTATAATTAAAATTATAAAGTTAATAGAAAATTTTAAATTTCTTTATTATATTTTCAAAATATAAACTTTAATCAAATTCATTAACTATAATATATACATTATACATATATTAAATGAAAGCGCGAAATACGATCAACTATAACTATCGAGTGACAGAAATGATCCTATAAACATTTATTATCCTTGAAGATTTCCCATCCAAATATCAACCGCTGCGAGACACTTGAATACGAATTCGGCTCGGGGATCCGAATAAGAGAAAAATCGGAAGTAGCCTTACATATTCGATACAACTTACGAGGAATATATATTCGCGTCGACGAGCAGAACGAATACGACTCGATCGATTTGCTCGAGAAAGCTCGCTTGAGGGAATTTCTCTGAGTCACTGGTATTGATCTTTACTACCATAAACTCAAGTTACCGTCGCCCTAAAGATGACGGAGAAAATGTTGTACTTTCGAAAATTTCGATTCAACTTAGTATTCAGTAATGAAATATCTAAGTCATAAAAACGATCGTTTATGTAGTCTCTGGCGAGTGAGTTCCAACTACTTGAGAAATGTCAATATTAAATTATCTGCAAAATGTCAAACAACGTAGATTAAAAGAATTATTTTAATAATTATTTTATTTTATTTTAATTTTGTTATTGTTTTTTAATTTTATTTTAATTATTTTATTTTATTTTATTATTATGTTTTTAATTTAATTTTAATTATTTTATTTAATTTTATTATGTTTTTTTAAATTTCATTTTAATTATTTTATTTAATTTTATTATTGTTTATTTTATTTTATTTTAATTATTTTATTTTAAGATTTTAAACTAATTTTTGAGCATTATTATGATTTTATACATATGATTTTGGAAATTATATGGTCAGCGCACCAAGTCAAACGGATGTAATATCCATTACACACAGCAATAATTATGTAATATACACATTATATATATGTATTATATTATACATATAAATCTTGCAAACTTCGAAAACGGAGATTACTGTTCGCGGATTGGAGAATTAATGAAATTAGCGAGCAATTTCTTTTGTTCGTAGAGCACACTGCAAATTCCCAAGGGAAGGAAACGAGCGCGTTCTCTTTGCCCTTCTTTGCGCAATAATTTCGCCTAATTGCACGTATGCACAACGCCCTTTTATCCCCAACGTATTCCAGCATCGTAAGAGATTCCGTGCCAGGCAACATCGCGTAATCCATTTTGCGGCGAAATAACGTGTGGAAGTTTAAGAACGTCGCGTCTATACAATCTAACTGTGTGTAGTGTTGCACGAGTTGCAGAGATCGATCTGACGTTTCATGAGCGAGGTTTCGATACGTAACAACAATAAGATAAGCACACACACAGGTATCGCAATTTTTATTAAATCATTCTCTCGCTTTCTCTCTTCGAGAACGTGCAAAAATATTATAGTGCTTCGTATTATAAAAAATATGTATATTATAAAAAAATCTTATAAAATCATTATACTTTTATATCATAATTAATCATCTCAAGACACATGGCATTTTTATATCTCTCTTTCTGAATGTTAGATATAGAAATAACTGTCAAGATCAAGTATACATCCTGATGCTAAAATTGATAATAAAATTTGACATCGTCATGCTATTCATCAGAGAATATATGTAAATAATGTAGATCTGTTATATTAATGATTAAATGAATAATTTTTAATGCACTTTGTAAATTCAGGGTATCTACACAAATCTTGTAAAAAAATTCTCTGGAAAAATTTCCCAATCCCCAGATACTTTTCAAAATTCCAGGTAAAGAGAATATTTTAACAATTTTTTCGTGCAACTTTCTAAAATAAATTTTTCTATTACATTTCTTTTCACTCATATGAAGAAAGGACAAAAAAAAACTCTTGAGTTTTAAGTGCTAGATTTATAAATGTAAATAACTTTCGTAAAAAAATAAGCATTTTTCACTTGCATAAAATTTGTCTTCTTTTCGTTAAAAATTACAATAAAGAATATATATTGTATATTCAATATTTCAATATTTTATCAAGATAATATAAAATATATAAAGATAGATATATATTTATGATATATTTTAAATACATAATCATTTGTTGATTATTCACTATAAGCAAAATTATCCAAGAGAAAATGATTTAAAAAATTTCATGAATTCCAATAAAATTCGATGAGATTTCTCTGGGTTTTCTAAATACAAAAGAAATTCGTGAAAATTCCAGGTTTTCCCATGTCTCCTCAGGGGATAGACACTCTGGTGAATTTAATGCCTCAATGAGAGGAAAATCGCAATTTTTGCACTGCGCATGCAAGTATTCGATTTTCAGATTTAAATAAACTTTATTCCGCTCGTATATGATTCCGTTAATTCCTACGCATCCGCGCATTTTAATAAACTCTTTTTTATTAATTTAATAAACATGTTCGTGAACGAATGTGAAGAAATATTTATTTTACAAATTATTTAAATTATTATTTGACAAATTATTTTTTACGTACATTTTTTATTCAATTTCAAGTTATAAAATTAAACATTGGTCGGAATCGATTTGCACGATTTGCTCTTTCGCGGATCCGGATGATTTGCTGCATCGAATATGTTTGTAATCTATCTCCAAATACAAATAGAGATTTTACGAATGGGTAAAAACGATTGATATCTCGTGATCTCAAAGATCGTAACGCGTGCCGTTTCTTTTGTCGCGAGGTGATCCGAGGATACGTTCCGGATGATTCGTAAAATGAATGACAATTCGTAACGGAATCCTGTCGAAGAGGATGTGCTGGCGTCTGGAATTTGTCCTATATTTGCACCCCTATGCTATGTCGCACATATATAAAAGTCGAATGTACGTATGCAATGCAGTGGCTCTCAATCATGCGCAAAAACACTTTCCAAAATCGCCAAACGTCGAATATTAATTTCTTTCAACTTTATCATTCCTTTACATTGAAAACACTCGAGTGTTTTTTCAAATGAAATAAATAAAATTTAGATTTATCGGATAAAAGTAAAAATATAATAATAAACTAAACGTTTTATATAATAATAATAAACTAAATATAATGTAATAATAAACTAAATGTTTTGGAACATTAAAATATCTCAAATTATTTAATTATGATAACAAATGCGAAATCATTGAGCGCAGATTTAATTTCCCCCAAATCTTGTGACACTAAAATCGCTAAAATTAAAATTAAAATTCTGTTTTTGAAATTAATGTTAAAATAACATTTTGAGTGAAATAATGGAGGAATAGAGAGCAAAATGTGTAGAGAGGATACAATGTTTCCCTTTGCACGAGTAGAACGGAAAGGCACTGATATACATGATGCATGTACCAGAGGTCTAATACGTATGCATCTGTACGTGATACGAAACTCGAACGTTGCGATCGATTGATATCGATAACGTACTTGAGTCTCGAGGTTAAAAGGACTATCGAGTCTACGTGAGGACCGTCAAGATTCGCCTTCGCATCTCAAGAGCGGTGTATATAGTAGGTTTATAGGAGATGGTGTTCTATATCATAATAACGATAAAAAGATGCGACGGCGCCAGCATATTTCCCTATAGTAAACAACAGGTTATCATTGTTATGCATAAATAACTCTTTCAAATGTTATTTCCAGTATATTACATTACTTTTATGTTTTATATTTAAGTAATTTTAACGCAATATTAAAATAATTATATAACAATTATATAATTATATGACTTTATATTAATTTTAAAATTTTAACTTTAATAATTTTTAATAAAAAGAGTCAAATATAATTAAAATAAAAAATAATTCATATTATTCCGTGTGTGAAAAATAATTTTATAATGTATTTAATTTTTAATAATTTTTACACAGACAGATTATTACACGGATGATGACTAAGAATAATCTTGATAATATTACATTGTTCTTTTCACTCTGCGCACCAACTTCACGTGTTATATAGCTGACGTAATATAAAATTTACATTTTATGTTTTCTGCCAGTGTGTCAACGCTAGCACTTTTAAATCGAATGTAATGATTATAAACGCGAAGGCGTGGCAACCTACAGCAGTATTAATTAAATTTACTATCACATAAACGCAAATGTTCCAGAATGCCGCTTCGCGTGCGAGATAATTATTATCTCATAAGTATGTCCTGTCATGCTACATAAAAATAGGCGTTATTCGCAAGATAATGAGAACATTACCCATATTTCTAGGTTACCATCCCCCGCAAGGACGACACGAGTCTATAAGAGCGAATACCATCCATCGTATCTCGTAATGAAGATAATTTCTTGGGATACATAACTAGTATCACACAAGGGTGTTTGATCGCATATTGGCCTTGATATATCGTCTTGCAGTCTAACTTTTTAATGAAGCGTAAAGGCAATAGATAAATCCAACATTATTCCACGTAATAATTTCCTGAAATTTAATCTTAATCATTTTTACGCTTTATTACATGGCGTAAAATTCTAGCTAATATCCGATAAATCGACCGCCTCAAATCGAGAATCAAATCTAGATATTGCATAAAAGATATCTGCGCGCTAGTCGATGATAAGAATCACCATCTCCTTGTCCATTTTCTTCGAGGCATCGTCTCTCTTTCCTTGCCTACACATATGACATGCCATCGTCCAAGAATAGATCGATGTTTCCAGGAGAGTTCCTTTACATCTCGTGAGAGGCGCCGAAGCTTCCTTTTTTCCCGAAATTTGATCGACCGCAGGCACCTTATAAATAATTTATCCCGCGTGATTCATCCTCGAACGCGAGTTGATTCTCCTCCATCCACTCCTCCTCCGCCCACGCAGATGATTGTCAGTCGTCGGGACACGTTCAGCGATGCTCGGTCGTCTCGGTAAGTCGCTAGTTTAGGGACCATTGTTAGAAGCTTATGCCGCACAATGCAGTCGTGCGAGAGACAGCAGCACGGGACGCTGTTAAACGGAAATGTCGCCGCTGCATTGCGGCCTTATGCGCGCCGCATTGTCGTCGAATTACGGCTTTATCGCCCATCGGGCCGGACGTGCGGCAGCTCGAATATCCCCGTGTAACCGAGCAAATGATCCGAATTTCGATATTATATCCGCGTGCCATACAAGCGATTGCTCGATCATCACGAGCGAGCATTTCGCCTCCCATTTCAGCATTAATATATTTCTCGCAAAATAATAGCGCACGATGAAAGAGGTAAATACGTGTAATTGCGTAATAATTTAACATGAGAAGTAATAAAAAATTGAGACGAGATCTTAATTGTATCTTGAACCGTTTCTTTTTATGTTTTATTTTCTTCGTAATTTGAAAGTCCGGAAATGTTAATCTGGAGAGAAAACGTTAACTTAAACTTTCTCAATTTTTTTTTCCAAGGAAGTTTGCGAGGTAAGAAAGATATTCAAAAGTAGTTCATCGTAAGATCTATAGATAAGTCAATTATAGATACAAGAAATGGTAATAAAATTCACATCTTTCTCGATTTTCTGAAAATGAGGAATTCTCTAGTGGAATTCATACTTTTTAAAATTTCTGGTATTATTAAAAAAAATTATACCTACGTATTTTTATTTGCTGCCACAAGATCGAAAAAATTTTAAATCGCAATTTTTAATATAGCTTCTATAACTCATAATATATCAATTGAATGAAAAAAACAAAGAGAAAAGATAAAGAATATTAAGATCTTTTCCGAGTCTATCAGAATATTGATTTCGAGGAGAAGGGGCTTCTCTTCCGCGGAAGGAACAGTAGGAAAACTTTGGAATCTCTCGCGAGACAAAGTAGTGGTCGCGACCCGGACAGTCGCTTAAGCCGTAGTAATTTGAGAGACATAATCCATCGTGGAACATCGATTGCATGATGCAGGGAAACCCTTCTACTTCCGCTAAACATCATCGTCGACACTGTCGACAAAATGTTCGACGACGGTTCGATCAGAGTACACGATACGCTGGATAATCCACCCCCGATACACGCCTATAATTCCCTTATCTATCGAAAATGCGCCCGCTGTATATATATCCCGTTTAATGCCACATGGACAAAGTGAAATAAATAAGTCAATAGTGTAGACAGTTCGTCGAAAGCAATACGCTAATCTGTGATCGAAGTGCGTCGAATTTTTTGCAGCGAGGAAGTTTCTCAATTAAAGTTCTTAATCGAAAGCCTGGATATTAATAAATACGTTTCTACACGAGTTACCTAGGTATATATTAATATCATTAAAGCGTATTTAAAATTCATCAGAAAAGTCATAAGCGATTGCGAGTATCGATCAGTCTCTGTCAAACTGACCGCGATATATAACACGTGCTATATTAAAAATGTCGAAAAATCTGTGAAATTTTTAATCCTGTATTCTTATAGTATTTTTATATTTGAACTTTAATATTCGTATAAAATATTCATAGAGAATTATTATTAAATCTTTATATGTTTATTAATTTATTTTTATATATTATTAATTAATATATTTATTAATTTATTTATTTTATATATTATTTATTAATTTATTTTTATATATTATTAGAATATTAAATTTTTGAATTTAAATTATAAATATTATATACAGAATATTAATAGGATATAAATAGAAAAAATATTAATATTCTTACAAATTATCAAAAATTAATATAATCTAATATCCTGAAGAATTACGATAAATACGAAATTATGTTTGTATTGCATAAGCAGATTATAATACAGATAATGAAAAAAAATATGATCAACATTATTTCTTTTCATCCCAGAATTTTATACAATACAATTTAAATGTCAAAAGGAACTTCTGTCCACTATAAATTTTATTATGATACCCCTATAAATGTCGATATTATATACCTTATACAGCAGCTACTGTGAACAATATGTCAAATCATTCATAGCAAATGTAATTACCACCTAATGGCGAGTTCAGAGGTCTTCCTGGGAGAATACGTGACTCTTTCAGTGCGATTTTATTGTAACAACAAACCGCGCCAGCTGTGCCGCTTGACGATGAAAAGTCGATAAACCGTCGGCGAAGGCAACGAACCTGACGTGAGTCATCATCGTCTAGGCGCCTAACCGAAACACGAGGCGACTAACGTCCGCCAAATCGAGCATCTCCGTCTGGCGTATATTGCTTTCATTCAACCGTGTTTCGCCATTAAAGAGACGCGTCGGCATTATAAAAACGCACATGGCTGCCAAAATTCGAAATCGAGGGTAGATTTTCTCAAGCGTGAAAATAGCTCTGGACTTTACCTGATCAAACGCCAACAGTAGAATTTTGGAAATTTTGCAATTTAACTACCTTAACGAGATGTTAAATTACATCCGTGTTTCAGCATTTGATTTGACAATTTTCTTCTTTATTCGAGTCGTCGACACGTGTAATCGACCGTGATCTCATCAAAGGTACTCGTTTAGAATTGACAATCAAATAAATCGTGGAATTAAGCGTGTTTTCGAAATTTCATTTGCTTCAATAAAACTCGACAAAGATAATTCGCCGCGAATTCGAAAAAAAGACTGCGAATTGAACGCGTTGTTTTTTTTTCTCTTCGGGGGATAAAATATTGACAGAGCGATAGATTGAAAATATCCGCGCCAGCGTTTCAACTAAACTGATGAAGTTGCCGAATCTATTCGAGATCTAGTTCGACATAGGAAAATAAACATCCACGAGATAGACGAGGAGAATCGTGAATGGAGGAGAAACGAATGGCACTTAACTCGAAATAGCGAGCGTAGCACACTGAGTGCCGAGTAATCAGCATTAAGTCAAGAAAGCAGAAAGCAGCCGAGGGAATTGCTTCAAGCGCGTCTTGTAAATTTGTTTCCACAAATTTGTACCCCATATCTTGGGAGATTAGCGGGAGAATTTTCGTAGATATACATCTTCCTCCATTTTATATCACACGTAATAATTCATCTCGTTTCGACAAGTTTCATGATTAGTTAATGCTCGAATATTAAAAGTGCTCCGGAATTGAAAAACCTTCGGATTTCACGACGTTTCTAATATCGCGAGCGTCACATATCGCAGGGACTTTGATGGAGATTGATCGATGCTCGGAATCGCGGCTGCGACAGATTTATAGCGATGTGCGCGCATTTATCGCACTCTGCTATAAATGAAGCTTTACGTACTCGTCGTGCAGATGAGATCTTAAAAATTCAACGAAATCGGCTTCCGTGTCTCGTATTTTTTCGCTATTAAATCTCATTAAAGCGTCAATGGGGATGAAAGATAGAATGAAGTTGTATTTTGGAGAGATGAAGGAGAGACGAGAGAGAGAGAGAGAGAAAATGACTCTCTCGAGACCTCTTTTCGCGTACTTTATGCAGTGCCCATGTTATTTCAGCCGACTGAGCGGATTGCCCGGGGCTCGGCTCGCAAAGCCAGGGAAATGAAGAAATTGACTTCGATGTACTCTTCAATCGAGAGCATAAAAGGCCGGATGCGAACTGGCATTGTGCGTTGGTAAAGAGATAGCAATTTGGGAAACGCAGATGCGCAGGAAATCAAAGGCTTTAATCTCGTTTGATACACTATCACTCCTCTTTGAAAAAAATTACACTGTAAAAACACACTGTTTCACTTCTGTTATTAAAACATCATATCAAACAAAAGCGTATTACAAGAGAATCTCACTAGTTGTAAGTCTTGAAAGTATTTATTTTAAGATTCTCCAAATTTAAATAATTAATTTTTAAGAAAAATTATAAAGAAACATTTTTCAAATATTCTCTAAATCCCAATAAAATTTCATGGAAATTCCATTTTTTCAGGTACAAAAGAAATTCAGACCCAAAAATTTCAAATCTCTCATATTTTTCCAAGGAGTAATTATAACAAGCCACAAGTTATTCTTTAGCATCTCTAAAATATTTAAATTTAAGAGTATTTTCCTTCAAATATATATTAAAAATAAACAAACAGAGATATTTATCTCTCAATTTAATATCATATATACGCAAAATATATAAATAGATATACATTTCTTATACACATTAATCACGATGGCTTATCACGGTTAGTCGCGAAAATATTCGCGGAAAGCCTACGGATTCGCGTGCGAGACGCATTGCGAGAAATCGAAGGGAACGATCCATCTCGCATGAAATCACGTGACATTGCGAAATTGCGGCGTCGAAAGGAGACAACGAACGGATAACGAGACGACCGAGAGCGTGGCGAGCTTTGCTTTGCGGCACGAACGAACGCGGTTCAACGAGTCTAACGCGCCGCCAACACACAACCCTACCCGCCCCTGTCTGCCAAAGATAATTTCGTTGTGTCGCCGCGGAACACGCGAATCTACGTGACAGAGGGAAAATGTAACAAATGCACGAGCAGTAAGCCCGGGGAATAATAATCGTGGCCGCGCCGTGGAAAATGAAAGGACCGGATCCCTGACGGGATTATAAGTGGAAATCGCGATTGCGAATCGGACGCGAATATATGTATGTCGTCTAGGTAAAATGATTACAAAGCTGAGACCCAGGAGATTAAGCCTTGGGAATTATTATAGGCGCCTACGGTTAGACAGGATAGAAAGTTTCTCCTTGCGTAATTCGATCAGATCGAAACGAGGGGAATATCAAAGACGAATGAAATCATCGCTCCGAGACGGAATGGAAAGGATCATAACAGGAAATCAAACTCGAAAAAAAATGTATTTAAATTTTCACTTTCTAAAGTTGTTAGTTGATAATGTATCATAGAAAAAAATATGTCACTGAAAAATTAGTAATAATCGTATATACATATTTGCAAGATGTAGCCTCTAAACTTTTTTTATTTATTTATTTTAAATTATTTTTTTGAGGAGAAACTTCACATATATATATATATGTATATATATATATATATATATATATATATATATATATATATTTAAAATGAAATACGTAATTGATATTCAAATTTAAAATTATATGATTTTTATTACTTTTAAAGTGTAATAAAAATTTACTAGAAATGAACTCTTGGTCAAAAGAGAATTTTGATTTTTTTTTAACAAAATTATATAAATTTCTCATATATATGAGAAATAATTTTTTTTTTAAATATCAAAATTCTCTTTTGATCAAGAATTCATTTCTAGTAAATTTTTATTACATCTTAAAAGTAATAAAAATTATATAATTCATATATATATATATATATATATATATATATATATATAGAGAGAGAGAGAGAGAGAGAGAGAGAGAGAGAGAATTTTAAAATATTGCTAATGGAAACAGCCTTTACTACTATCTGATTCTTTCAGTGAGATCTTATCAAAAAGTACTTGCAGCGCTACATTTATAAATAATTGGAGACCATCAGTGACTATTCACTATTTTTTAGATAATACTCTGATTCCATTTAGCCGAGTATCATTTCGGCTTTCGGGAAGATCAAAGTACTCTTTCATAATTGAACCTTTTTCCGTTCTCTTGAAACTAGGAATAAACGAATGCTAGGTAAACGCGCTGCCGAAAGCAGAATCGTGTCGTCAGGCTCGTAAGCTCGGGTTTGTGTACGTTCAAGTGTGACCGCGAAGATAAGCTGGGGCGTCTATGACGATGGTGCATCGACCTGTGCCAAATCGACGATAAGGGAACCGAAAACCGGTCGTTAACGGTTTAGCGTCCCGATGATTTATCATCGTAAATCTCGTTTTCACCGCCAAGTTCATCACCGCCGATATCATCGCCGCATCACGACCGACGACGATGACAGATCACCGGTCACTTAACGCCTCACAGACGATTATGCGCGTGCAATTGCAGCATGGGAACTGTCTCACGGATAAGGGTTATCGTTGCTGCAGCAGGACCCTCGTAAATAGTATGTGAAGAAATCCTACTCGAGAGTCGCACGTTTTTCTATAAATGATTTTTGCGACAATAGAATTTACAGGAAGCGACAATGATTTTCAGGACGTTGCTGTTTATTTGTGTCGATATATGCAGATAATAATAAGAAATTAATAAATTGATAAGAAATAAATTATTTGAAATATTACTATATATGTTATAAAAAAGAAGTTTGTAGACAGATGCAAATTAAAAAAAATACTATCTCTTAATTTTGATAAATTCTATGGTTAATCTTATATTTATTATATTTATATTTTTATTATTATCTGTTCATTTTGATATATAAATTCTATGGTTAATCTTACATTTATTATTTCAGAAATCTTACTTTCTACTTGAAATTAAAGGGAACTTTTAATTTTTAAATATGTAACTACAAACGTAAATTCAAGATATATTTTTTTGGTAAGACCGTGTATGTTATTATTTTATCTTTAGGGAATTATGATAAATCACTAGAGCAGGTCCCTACGGCTATGTTCGACAACAATTTCTACAAAGTTATTGCAATATATCAGTTCGGCGATACATAATGGCAAACACGTTTACACTCCATGTGTGGATAAGAATTATTGCCTCTGTTACGACATATCTAGAACGATAAATCAAACATTATGCTAGAGCGATGTCTAAAAAGAGAATCCGTTTTATTTAATCTTATAACATTACAGTTCATTATTGCACGAAATTGTAATTTATTCCAATGTTCTGATCAACGACGTACACTTTCTTCGATAATATAGTTTATCAATCAATCACGATAATTTGTAAATGTATTTGCGACAAAAATTCATCAATCAATTAAGCCGTCGAAGACACGTGAAGATTGAAACGAAGGGAATCTTCGAATTTTCACTGATCGCGTACGAATAAGCAACAAGCGACTCACGTCGCGCTTGTAAAAGCTTTACGATCTTGTCAAGAAAGAGGAATGGATTTACACTCGTTTCTCGTCGACCAACCGACGTCGGAGTTTCAGAGAAACGAGGCAATTTGCACAGCTGTTTAGCACTGTGTCTGCGCCTCCAAATCGCCCTTCATCAATTCAAGGAGGATGCAAGATTACAAGTTGTTTGTTCGAAAATTGTAAATTCAAATTTAAAATACAACATATATCCGCAAAATACGGATACATGTTGACGCATGTATGTTTATTCCTATCAAATTTCTAAAATCGAAAATAATATTATTGTCTAATATTATTGCAATAATAACAATAATTACAATAATAATAATAAATATTATATTATATAAATTTATTATTTAATTTATTATTAATTATTTTATATAAATTTTATATTCATATTACAATAAATTTCAACATTAATAATAATTATTACTAATATTTATATCATAGTTTTAACATGAAAATCTCAAAAAGCAAGTTGAAGCAAGTTGAGAACATCAGTAGAAAAAATGCAGATGTTTTGTGAAAAGTGCGATTTCCGGTGGACGCAGGTAAGAGACATTTTCAACGGTCGAGGAGAGGTGACCAAATTCAAAAGCTCGTCATGAACCGCGGCAGAACGACCTGCAGTCGCCCGACTTGGAGCGAATCCAACGGCAAGTGAGTAACGATAATTTCTATGTGGGTTAACAACCGGTGCTTTTCAAAAAGGAAAAAAAGAGAGAGAGACAGAGAGAGAAAAAGAGCTGCGTTCGTCCAACCGCAACGACGAGTCGGATTCCGAGACGTTTCGTGTTTCTCGTTTTCCGAGTTAATCGCTCTCTCGCGATTCACCACTTTTCGGCGACCGACTGTCGTACGAATAAATGAGGATCCGCGAAAATAACAATTCGCAGAGAGAGAGAGAGAGAGAAAACGCATGAAAGAATCGACCTTTACATTACATGGGTTGCAGCATAAATCGAGAACTTTATGCGACAACGCGATCGATAGTCGAGGGCGATTTAAAATAATGTGTCCATAAATAAGTCCAAAATACTATCTGCTTAAAATACTGTCTGTACAAATGTAGGTGAACAAAGTAAATAGCTACATTTGCATGTTATATAATGGATACAGCCATACAAGTCAAAAAAAATATAATCCCTCTTAGCGAAAATGTAAAACACGTAATATATTAATATTCAAAAATTTACACATGAAATATCTATTGTATATTAATAAAATATTAATATATTAAGTAAATATAAATAAAGAGAAAAACATAAATCTGTTAAATTCTGAAGACATAATATGTAAATTATATATTTATTTAATTTCATTAAATATATTTAATGAAATTAAATAATTTATTTAATTTCATTAAATATATTTAATTTAATTATATATTTAATTTAATTATATATTTAATTAATTAATTTAATATTTATTTAATTTCATTAAATATATTTAATATTTAATGAAATATATATTAAATATATTTAATAAATATATTTAATATTTAATGAAATATTTAATAAATATTTAATGAAATTAAATAAATATATTTAACAAAATTAAATAAATATATTTATTTAATTTCATTCTATTTAATTTCTTCTTTCTCTCTCTCTTTTACATCCACTTGATTTTCTATTTTATTTCACATGACATAAAATTACAAGGCATTTACAGAGTGAGCCACTTAGAATGTTTCATGGTCCGCCGTCATAGTACGCGCGCTGCACAAACTAATGTGAAAAGCTTGTAATGCGCACGAACTTTAGTTGAACCGTATAGCTTTCACGTTGTACTGCATTATGCAACGTTACGCTTTGCAAAAAGAGAGATTAAGATGCGCGCGTCGTCGCGGAAGATCATCCTAAGATATCGTATTAACACCCGCATTAAGGGACACCCGACTTAAAAGCATCTCTCGAAATAACGATTGGAGACTTTTTTGCGAGACTTTTTAGCGAGAGGACGACGGTAAATTTAGAGTGAGGGAATTTATCGAAAAACTTGAATCCCGGGAAATTCGCAAAGTTCTCGCGGGAAAAAATAGGGGAGAGAGAAAGAGGGCAGGGGGAGGATGAGATAGCATCCACATTTGACTATCGGGACAACGAATTTCGAGGCATTCGTTTCCTCTTCCCTCCCCCGTGCCTGGGATTTAACGCTGGAGTCCCTCGAATCCATTTTTAGGTGACGAACCCTCTTCCTAGTAACCGTGGCGGAGTTACTCCACGAAAATAAAAGTTCGAAACCGAGGGAATGGAACGACGACGAACTCTCTTTGGGGTGAGCGGCGGCAGGTCCGGGCTTATTGAAAAACTTTGCGTAAATCTGAGGTAAAACTTGAAGAAAAGCCGGATGAGAGGCGCGCGTTGCGCGAATGCGAAAGTTTGTTACCAGGTATATAATTAGCGTTTTCCGCCCCCTCCCTCTTTCCCCGGTTCTCTTCCTTCTCCAAACAATTACACGATGTTTGCTATATCGGCGCGATTGTATATTCTCGAATTATATTAATATTAACAATATGTATTTCATGTTATACATCGGATGCGCGTTGTATCGCATTAAAGTCTAAAAATATATTAATCATTCAGCTGCGCACTTAAAATCGATTGAAAATAATTTATATATTCAAATTTATGTAGAATCCTTATCTATTTTGTTATAATAATTATTATGATTAAAATCTATTTTTAATATTATTAAAATATTATTAATTATTATTATATAAATATTATTATATTATATTATTTTATATTACATCATTATATTATATTACATTTTATATTATTTTTAATATTATTATATAATGTATTTATAAATTTAATTGATAATGAGAAAATACTCATGTGACATTTTCAAAACCATTACCCAAACCATATTTTCATATAAAATCGCATGTAATTTATACATTATTGAATGTAATAATTAAAGTAAAATAATTTAGAAAATTAAAATAGTTAAAAAATAATTATAAAACAAATAAAAAATAAAAATAATTAAAATAAGAAAAACTCGATTAATTGAATATTTTAAAAACATTAATATTTCATTGTGACGAAGATCGTTTTTCTTATACAAAAATAGAGACGACGAGAAATCGAGAGGACGACGTGGAGTCTGTTTGACGCCGCCAAAGCAGTTAGAGGTTAATAATGAAATCGTGGAAATGCATTTGCCATGCATCGACCTCGCGACCACGCTCGATGCTCCACTTACTATTCTTACACGTATACGATTTGCGCTGGTTTCCGACGTGCGGGCAAACTAGCGCCGACCACTTATCACAGGAAACGCATACGGATGCAGATAAGAACTGGAACGAGCGGGCATGTTCGATACTATGCACTCGAGTATTAGGAGAATGGTTAGTATAAGTATTAATGCACAAGTTCTTTCATTATTGCTTAAAGTTGCATTTGAGATCTTTACATGAAGCTCAGATAATTTTATTAATTCAAAAGATTTTCAACAAGCTACACTCGCATCATTTGCAATATAAGCGGCTGTTACGCTTTTAATTAATTACTAACAGAGTATGTACTCGAATCTCGTAAATTCTCTGAAGATTCCAGGAATTTCCAGGTATTTTATTTTGTTCAAAGTTTCCTGGTAAAATTAAAATATTTTTATTGTTAGATACAATTTTATAAAATAAGCTTATTGTGCATAAGCTTATTGTGCTTTTAATATAAATGAAAAATATATTTTAATATGTTTTAAACTTTAAAAATTTCATATTTTCTATAACTATATTTTAACATAACTCTATTCATATATTAAATAAAATATAGACTCTAAAATATGTAATATCTGATATCGGTTAAATATTCATAAAATTAGAATAGTATTATTTAAATCTTAGAAATATTATAAACTATTATAACTATTATAATTATTATAAATATTATAACTATAGAGATTCAAGAAATGTTGTGTGTATACAATAAGTTATTTAAATATGAAAGAATGTGTATACATTGTAATTTAAATTTTTAATAAAAAACAATACACAAGAAAAATATTTTTAATAAAAACAATACAGAAGATAAAACTAATACAAGAGATGTTGGTAAAAAAAATAAAATCAATAAAATTATACAAGATTTTAAAATTTAAATGTTGCGAATGTAGATTTCTTTTAAGTTCTAAAGCTATTAAAAACATAGTCTTCAGAATTTCAAAATGAAAGCTATTAAGACTTATATAAAAACAAAAATGACTTATATAAAAACAAAATTATCAAAACTATCAATTTAAAAAAAATTTCTTGAATCTCGATAAAATGAGAACTGATTTTTCCCTGATTTTTCAAGATAGAAAACAAAAATCTCTGCAAATATTAGGTTTTCAAGAGAATATATATCCTAGTCAATTATATATTACTGTAATAATTCCTGCAAACGTGAATGTCGAATGAATTTTTCTTGCATTCGAGCGTAGCAAGACACTTTTTTGACAGTCGAATCTCGTAGACGGAGCTACCCGGGTCACGTTAAAACTGTCGGCCCATTGTTAAAGCCGGGAATAGATTCGAATCTCTTTCGTTCAAGACACGCCAGACTTGCCGACGGTTCTCAATCGTATAGTTCCGCGTTAAGACGCGACTCTAAACATAGATCAGGATCACGATTAGGTCGCATCGAGATGTAGCTTCGGTTGCAAGTGTGCACGAGCTACGTATAAATCCGACAGATGAAATCTCTTCGACTTATACACCTGCAATCGTCGATCGTAAATTTTCCGGCAGCAAATTACGATAAACATTACGTTCTACCTATCTCGTACCTTAAATGCAGGTTTAATTAAACGGTCGTAACTATAGAGGAATCTGTGTCGATAAAGTTGCTTCTTCAATCAATGCTAATCGAGTTCATTTTCGATACATTCGAGATAAGGAGATATAACGTCCTCGATTTATAAACGATTAAAAAATCAAACAAATATTGTGTATGGTTTCTATACAAATTATTGTAATTTCTAATACAATTAATGGACAAAGTTTCATTATAAAATGCATCTAAATGCAAGCAAGTTTTGCATCCTTGCATAATTTTGACTTGATATTTAAATATTAATATGAAACAAAGATTGAATATTACAAACGATATTCTAAAAAAATATTCTCAAAAAAACCTTTATATAAAATTAAAAACGGAAGTTTTCTGAGATATTTTATAGATCAAATTATCCACTTCCCTAAACTTCGTCAACGCCGATAGAAACGAGCAATGCTCGGCCAGTTTTACTCGTGTTCAACGCTTTTCCGACGTCCCGTGCGATCGTAAAGGAAAAGTTTACTCAAGCACCAATACTTTCTTTGTCAGTAACGATTGTCGTCGAATCGGATCACCGTGGGATGCTACCGATGTCGGCCGATTATGCAAATCGCAGAGTTACCGTTAAATTGCATCCGCTACGCGACGTTAATGTCAGACTTTCCACGCTTGGCGAATCGGGAGCGCGCGCAGATTACGAGAGATCGATCGGTGTCCTCGATTATTCTGTTGCTCTCGCCGATTTTTTTTCAACAAGTAAAAACAAACACATTATAAGTTAGAAAAAGTAATATGCGAAAAGTGTAGAAAATTTACTTTCATCCCACATCTTATTCTATTTTTTAACACGAGTTTACATTCGTGTTTCCTAAAGTTTAGAATTTATAAGCTAATAATAATAAAAAATAATAAATAAAAAATAATAAATAATAAATAATGATAAATAAATAATGATAATTTATAAATATGTAGCGCAATTTTATAACTTTTTTTTAGTACAAAATATGTATGTTACTGAAATAATCCAAGAAAAAATTTGAACAAAATTTGAACATTTTACATATCAAACATTGCGATTCTTTTTTTGCGTATCAACAGAGTGTCTGTTGAAATCTTGTAAAAGAAGTCCATGATTTTCCAGATATTTTTATTCAAAATTTCAGAGATATTAAAGAGAATATTTTAAAGATTTTTTTGGTGCAACTTTCTAAAATAAATTTGTTTATTGTATGCAATTTCTAATGTTTTTCGTTCAAAGAAGAACACGGAGTCTTTTAAGTTTCAAGTGCTAGATTTGTAAATGTACTGAAAGGAACCGAATAATTTGTTTTCGTAAGATAAACATTTTTCACTTGCATAACATTTTCATTTATCACCAAAAATTACAAGAAAAAATATATATATCACATTCAATATTTCATTAAAATATTGAATGTATAAAGAAAGAGATAGAGCGACATATATTTATGATTTAAAAAGTTAATAATTCACTTGACTTGCCAACTGTTTACAATATGAGAGCAAAAAATTATCAGAATTTAAAAAAAAATTCTCCGACACCCAATAAAATTTCATGAGAATTATCTAATTTTCCAGACACAAAAAAATCCCTGAGAAATCAATTTCCATGTTTTTCTAGGCAATGGACACTCTGATCAACTCGTGACGATGGCAATAAAAATTCTTTTCGCGTAAATATATTTGGAAGAAACCGTTAAACTGAAGATCATCCTCGTCAAATATTTCGGCAAGTACAGTAGTATCAACATCGTCATCAATGCAGCAAGAAAGCATCGCATTGAAAGATCCCAATTGGATCTTTATGTGCGGTATTCGCTTCTCTTACACAATAGAGTTCTCTTGCACGCTAAAAGTTTCTTGTACTTTATGATGCCCGCACAGCCGCCCCGAAGATTAGGACTTGCAGTTCAAACATCAGCGAGATTTCGAGAAGCTGTTCTCTGTTCGACACAGGGCAAGCTCTATCTTCACTCCGCACTTTATCGTTCCCATAAAATCTACCTGTCGGTGCACCTGTTTTCGATAGACGAGCGGCCGCGAGTATCCGAAATGAAATCCGGTGAAAATTTCTCTCGCCAGCAAAGCCGGGCACGAAAATAAATCACGACAGAAAATTGCAAAAAAACTTCAGAAAGACCCGAATTTATTCTCCTGTGTAATCCCTCGAGTTTTCAGTATCGTATTTTGTTTTTTACCAGTAAAATAGCAATAAAAATATTTGCGAAATATTTGATTTCGCAATAATTCACTTGCAATATTCATGCATTTTTTTTCACTTCCGTGATAAATTGCGAAAAAAAATACAAAACTCGTCGTAAGTTAATTTTAGTACTAAATAACAAAACAGATATTGATAAATTATACTAAAAGTATCAATAAAAAACTTGTATTGAATAAAAATGAGAAAAATCAAAAAGAAGCAATATAATATATTATATAGAAAGCCATAAAATTAATTCAAAATAAATTCCTTTACTTCGCTCGTATGGAACACGATGGAAAATAGTGTTTCTCTTTTGCGTCACGTCTGACTAACAGGGTGAAGAAATATTTTCTCCACTGTACGTGATTCATCAGCTAGCAACGCTAGGATGCCATAAAATTTTGATGATTGAAGAAAATGTATTTCAATCAAGAATATCAGAGGCGCACTTTGTCCACACAAACAAGTTGGAAATCGCAGGCTTTCACTCGAATCATTTATAATTTATTTTAACTCGCTATTTTAACTCCGATTAAAATCATATGAAATTATCAATATGCAATAAAAAATTTCATATGTCAAGTCCAGATAAAATGTCTCTTCATTTTAAAATTAAATTAAAAGCTAATTAAGGATTGAATTAAAGATTAAATATTAACCTGATATGCATATTTAATCTACTTAATAATACGTAATAAATTATTCCCTTTAAATCAGCAACATAGATTGAAAATTGACATAGATTGAAAATTGTGAATTTTGATAATAACCGCTTTACGGTAATAACCACAATGTGCCTGGAAATGATATCAAGCAAGATCAATTACGTCTTGATTGGTCGATTTATATTCCGCGAGCCTTTGCATTCACGGCAATCATCGTCTTACGTAATTCACACGTCATTATGTTACTGAACATCGCCGGAAGAAAATACATCGACAATAACCACATCGCTTGCAACGGTGCTCGATGTCAACTAGCTCTGAGTCATTGAAAAAGCACACGTGACATGCGAAGCGACATTGACTCCAGACTCGGGTCGAAACGAGAACACGTCCCCATGACGCCGTAATGATCGTGAAGAAGCAATCGGACATGACAAATACGAGACACACGTGTCGTCGACAGACCCCTCACGAGATACTAATTATATTTATCCATGATTGTATCATAACAGCGTAAGTGTATTTTGAATTGGCGACAAAGTTTGGACAAAGTACATACATGTCAAGTGTGCCTCCTGTCAATTTGACTTTGGATTGTCCACTCTGCTTTTTTTCGACAAATTTTATGAGATTAAATTTCATTAATTCTGTCATTGGAGTGAGATATATAATTGTCGTCGAGGGGGAAAAATTCATTTCCGGCGCCTGAATATTTTCGATCGCTAATCCCAAGAGAAGAGTTATTACGCGTGGAACATATGGCAGATGTTGGCACGCGTCACACAATTCTCTTCTACGTTTAGAAATGTGAAAGACGATACGAGCGGAAATGAACGCTTCAACGAAAGTTGGACATATAAAGGATGTTCATCACGAGGGGAAACGACGCGAGTCTCAAGTTTAATGCAGTCACACGTTTTACTTCTCTTATAACTTGGGCGCTTCGCTAATTTGGCAACTTTATATGTAGCTCTTAACGTATAATATGGCGCACAATAACGTCTTTTTACAACGAACCATGTGCATTTATCATTGTAATACGCATTACAATGGTCGATATTGAAGAACCAAATGTCAAGAGAAGGCGTATTTCCGCCATTCGTTTCCCCATCATACTTTTTCTTGCCATTTGGCGTGCTCGATTTAGAAAGGCGAGAGAGAAAGAGAGAGAGAGCCCGGGTTAGAAGTGATGTCCTTCAATAAAAGTCGGGCATACAATGGAACGTCGTACGAAAAGGGGAAAGGGTCTCCGATGTCGGATACGCGGCATAAATTCACCCATTCAACCGCACTCTGCGTACTCGAGTTGACCTTCCTGGCCATGAAAATGGGTCGTAGGTAAGAGCACACGCGACGATTCTGAACAGCTTTCTGTAATCGTCGCACGTATGGAATCCTACATATTTCATCGGACGTGTCTTCGCGAATGCCAAGCACTCCCGTATTATTCTAAGAGATTTAAATTATATATATATATATATATATATATATATATATATATATATATACATCCCCTTCATTCATTCGCGTAATCGCCGGATCTAATTATGCCTATGACAATCGTTATAAAGTAAAAATGGAAGGTTGGACAATATAAGAATAATATAATAATAATATAAAATAGCAATATAAAAATAAAATAAAAATAATAAAAATAATAAATATAAAATAAAATAATAATACATATAATAGCAAAAATAAATGAAATGTTGGAAATCAAATGTTACCAAAAAAACAATATGGAAGAGGATGAGAAATATTAATATTAATTCTAGAAAATTTTTCTTTTTTTAAATCTACTGAATGCGTGGTCAAAGCGTGAAAGTTTTTGACGTGGCAATTTATTCACGAGGCAAGCAACTCCGTTAATTTGCCCCCGCGCGACACCTCGTTTCCTTATGTCATCACACTTAACGAAGATACTCCTTCGCGCGAATCTCACGGAAGCGATTTACGGACTTGATCGCGTAAAAAGGACCTTAAATAAAAAGTGCTTGTTCTCTCGGCAGACGGTTATACCCGTAACGGATATAGCTCGGGCAGGAGGGCGAGGGTGGGACGGAAGATTCGTATTTTCGAAACGGACTGCCAGCATCTGTCGGCGAACATGGAACGGGTATCGGAGCAAACGTTGTAGAACCAGCACGGAACACGAGGAGGATTATCTCGACCGAGGTGCGTAGTCGGGATAACAGCGAGAAAAAGATACAGAAGTATATCCAAGAAAAATAAAACGACCCACAAAGGGATCTCAGAGAGGGAGGAAGAAACGGAATGGACAACAAACAAGTTGAGCTCTTGGCATTACAGAAAATGCGCTCTTGTATACTTATTTTTGTAAGAACTCAGTTTCTTTGATTTTTTTTAGACCAACAGTCTTTTCTTTAATTCAAATATATTTCGTGTATTTATATAAATGCAACTCGATATATATATATATATATATATATATATATATATATATATTTGTTTTTAGTAAACAATATCGGATTCGGAGGGAATATAATTTATAAATAAGTAATTATTTATTATAATTGTCTCACACACAATAAAATTGTATTTAAATATTTCTTTTATAAATATTCAGTTTAAATATTATTTTAAATATTATTATAAATATTCACTTTAATGTTCATTTAAAGTGAGAAGTTTCTATAAATTTTCTCTTGAAATTTTTTTCTCGACAAATATTGTCGCTACATCAAATATAATATTCAATTATTACGTAAGATCCGGCACTCTCATATATTACCAAGAGTCAATTGAAGTTTCATAACTTATGCACGTTGTCTTCTGTTGCAGATCAGACTTCGCGCCTAGCATCGGAAACACCCACATGTCGCGAATCTAGGATTGTCTATCCGTAGAGAACCCAAGGCCGAAACACTATCTTCACATTAATTATGCATGAAGCCAATATTAACCGGTAAATAAAAGAATATTTAGTGATAAACTTCCTCATAATTTTTATTCCAATATTTCGTATTCTATCTTTTAGATACATGTTTCTTGAATAGAATGTAGAAATATAGAGAATAACATTGTGGTTTTAACAAACATATCTGTCATTTACATATATGACATTTTAACTTCACACCCACATTAATAATTAGCATGATAAACTTGCAACATAAGTAACTACGTACATTAATTTAGCGTCCCAATCTGATTTTACATCAAAAGTTTGAAACTCTCGAGTTTCATCATTAGCGATACTAATGCATAAAATATAAAGTGCCCGGAATATAATAATAATAAATTTCGTTTACAAAGTGTTTTTATTAATAAAATCTAATCAAAAAATGTTTAAAATCAGAAATCTTGAAAACTTTTGTGCAGTTTTATCAAATTACTTTCAGATATTTGAAATTTTTTCCCTATTTATTTTAAGGACAATTATTTTTTATACGATATCAAATTATCGTATAAAAAATATCGGTGCTGAAATATCGTGCAAGATTAATAAAAATAAAATATCGAAAAATAGCATTTATATATTTAATATAATATTTAGTTTTGATATTAAGTTTATATTTGGAAATAAAAAAAATAAAAGAAAACTAAAAAAATAAAAGAGAGAGAGAGATAACATAAAGAAAATTTTATTAATATATAATATTAAATATTAATTCAAATTTTTTAAATTTAAATAATAAATTTTAATTAACATATAATATTATAAAGTAAAATAATTAACAATCTCTCATAGAGAATATTTTTGAATACTTTCTGTTTTTCAATCATAATTTCCCATTATTTCATTATATTGCAAAATGTGGAGATACTTTCGAAAAATAAGCATCGAGCAGAATATCGATATCAAACTCAAGCACGCCGTATCCTCTATTTGAGTCAATCTACAGACGACGCGGATGACGCGCCGGCTGGCACGGTTCGCCTACACCACCTATATATACATTATATACATACATATATATATATATGTATATATGTATATATAGTTTCTGCCTACGCATGGCACGAGCCTCTTCTTCGCCATCATCGATCATTTTCATTGAGCTTAACGCTTTCGAGCAGCGCTCGAGTCCGAACGACGTATTCTCTCTCTACTGCTTAAATCGCGTAATTGAGATTTCCTACGATCGTTCTAAAAAGCGCTATCGATTATCGCGTCTCCTCCTTCCTTAGACTCCGTCCGTAATACGGTAATGGATTGAGATAAATTTAACAAACCGAGAGGGAGGAACTGCATACATCGTCAACGTATGTGTGTGTGTTTTTCTAGTTTTGATAAATAATAATGAAAAAAAATCGTTTGAAAAATAAATTCGTCGAATGATGTGGTCCCTTCGCAATTCCAATTTTTACCTCGCGGCGAACGCGAAGGTTAACGCTCGAAATGACGCGATTTCCCACGTGATGCAGCTGCCGGCTATTTTTCTCCCTCTAGCGATGCGCTGTATTCGCAATTTCGCGCGGGGCATCGCTCCAGGTGCGATGCACGTATCTAACGCTCCCGCGCATCCCCCCGGGACGTTACATGCATTAGATGCCGCAGATGCACCGCATTCGTTTATCCATCGGTGACACGTGAGCTTTCTTTTGCCCTTTGTTCGCCGTTCGTGGGTGGAGACGCTGCTTCTCTCCATTACCAGTCGATTAAGCCATTAGTTTGACAATGGACCACTTTCTGGCGATGCTACCGAGGTGCAGAGTTCTCCTCCCGGCAACTTACACTCTTTTCTCGAGCCAGCTGCTTTAAGAAAATATTCCTCCACGCGGATTGTCTCGTTACTTGATCATTAAAGTACCTCGACTGCCGAACTGAGGAACAAACTTGGAGAGATGCGAGAAGGAGAGAGGCAAAAATAATTCCGCAATTAGGTTCTTGTTACGTAAAGTGCAGCCGGAAATTTTTATATTCGAGGAAAAACACAACTGCCAATTACCAGGTGTTTTATTTTGCAATAACACCTGTATCTTCTCTCCTTTCTCTTATCTAGATTTTAGTACCTTCTTTTTTGTTTCTCTTTTTTGAACAAAAATTAGCTTCAAGTGAATTTTAAAGTACATTTTCGCACTTTTACTCGGATCAATTAAATTATTTTTTCTTCACGCCTGAGAGATTTTTTCAACTTTTTTAAACCGATCTGAATATTCAGTTGTATTCAGTGTAATTTTCTAAATTATGATCGAAAGTGTCATAGCATTCTTTCTAGATTTCCAAATATAAGCGACTAGATTTTATCGGACGCACACATCGTTGGCTGTATTTTTATTCGTCCGAGGGCTCTATTGGCCTTTTTCTCGTCGCAGCGATCTTTTCTATCCTTCCGGACACACCCGGTAGCTCGATGGAGCGTTTTTGATGTAGACACAATAAAGAAGAAAGGTAAAGCAGCAAGGTTTCATTGCTCTTCTCGCTGCATCCTCGCTACGCTGAACACGTTCAATCGAGCTACAAAGCGAAGTAAAGCGGCAAATTTTCTTCACAAATTCCACAAAATAAAGTCTAAACAAAGCAAGTCTCCTCAGCGATTAAAATGGTACGTACGCAATAAAAAATAAAATGTTAATTACATTAACATTTTTCATATGTCCCAGAAAGTCCACTCTAAATTTTAAGATAACTCATTCATCGTATGTTACTTATTGACAAACTAAAAATGTTAAATAATTGACACTTTACATTTATTTTTGTTATTGTGACATTAAGTATAATGTAAAAATAACATACAAATTAATTAAAAATTACAAAAAATAGTTACAATAACTCGTAAGAATTGTTGAGAACATTAACATGTAATAGTAATTATTTCAACTTAAATTATTTGTAATAGAAACATTTGATTTTAGTAAATTTGATTATTTTTGTATGTCAAAGTTCAAGATTATTTCAAGATTAACTTTTCTTACAATGTTAAACTAACTTTGAAACATGTTGATTATTTAAAATGATTATGTTAAAAATATTCAAAATAATATTCCATTTCTGAGACATATACAAAGTATTAAGTTGTGAAGTTGACATAAATATAACACATGAAAACGTTATAAAAATAATACCATATAGATTGTATGTTAATTTTACATTGAAGTACTAATCAAAACGTGGTAATACAAGAAAATTTTAACATATAAATGCACAATTTTTTATTGTGTATATTTCATACAATTATTTTTTTTAATCTCAATCAATTTCTGACATCTCTTTCTCTCTTTTAGTCCGTTCCATAAAAGGGAGATAAAAAATGTCCCCGAATATTTGACAATGTGAATAAAATATGATATATTTAAATAAAATACACGATTGTATACGATTTAACATGACTTATATATTTTTTAAATATACATAGAATTTTGGAAAAAATTAGAAAAACTAGCCGTCCACAGAATTAACTTTAAAACAGATTATCAAAAATGGATTGTCAGATACGTTTGATATTTAATGTTTTCAAACTAATATTTCATATTATTCTACGTGCAATCAAAATTTACTAACTTGGAGCAAGATTGTTTAAACTTCATGATCGCAATAATTTACGAGATGAAATATTTCATAAAACAGACACGAATTTCACAATTTTACAATTTTCTCAAATGCATTTACAACAGGAAACAATTTGGAGGATCTGATTTCAATATTCCATAATAAAATCCATCTGTATGACTTGTAAATACAATTACGATAATTATAAACGGAAGCATTTCGGGCATCAAACGGAATTGTGCCAATAACCCGCATCATCTGTGCGTTAATGCAATCGCAATAGTAATATTCATCGAAATTGCATCGTATTGCCCAGACCGCCGTAATCATGGAACGATTCAGATGATTCGGAAATCGGAAATGGATCCATAGAGATCGTGGCAACGTACTGAATACTAAATAGAATGTATTATCAGCAATGTAACCTGCAATTATTAGATCCGGTCGATACTTTCCATCAATTAACTTTGCGTATATAATATCATATTTCACGCGTCCAACAAATTGACAGATAATAGAATATTAATATTAATTTAGGCCGATATTGTACAAAATTTCGAAATTTATATTAATACGATGCTTTTTATGCATGTTAAATAATTTTCAAACGCGATATTGTATCTGTCGATTGCAAGTTAATTAAACCATTATTAATTTTCTCGTGTATAAACCTATCGTCATTTTTGTCAAAATACGGCTTTTCGTGGATGATCGCAAATTCAGACACGATGATTATCCAACGTCGATAATCAAAAATGTGCAATGTTATATTCATGAGATGTAATGTGCATCGCGTTAGGTCATCAGCGAGCACAATTTATTTTCGCTTATCGCGCTCAGCGAGGTATCGAACAAATTATTTATACGATCGGTCGTAAATAGAAAATACTAATGAGTTCCTACCGATTCATGCGAGAGCCTCGCACAAACAAATTGTTATTACTCCATCAATTCCCGCCATCTCTCTACGAATTCTATAGCGGAGTACGCGAGCGATAAATTTGGCGCTTTACGACAATTTAATTGCCATCGAAATTACACGTACGCCAACGAATCGATTATTAATGACACTGTTTATGCGTCTAATGAGCGCGTTTGGAAACAGGATTTTTGAATATGCCTTAATTTTCGGCTAATGCGTCACGAGCATTATATGGATGACTCGTCAAGTTACTTTCACAGCTGTTTTCAAGCTTGGACAACAAAGAAGTTAGCAACCTCAACCGTATGAAGTGAAATTAATCCTGCGAGAAAAATATTTAAAAATATACGGAACATAAATATGAAAATAATCAGCGTAACGATTAATTAATAGTTACTAAATAATTTAATTTAAGGAAGAAATAATTCACGATATTCTTCTTTGATGTTTGAAAACTGACACATTTACAGATCATTTATATTTAAAAAATCAATTTGTGTTCCAACTATTACAAGTTACTTTTACAGCTGTTTTTAAGCTTGGACAACAAAGAAGTTAGGCAACGCAACCTCAACCGTATGAAGTGAAATGAATCCTGCGAGAAAAATATTTAAAAGTATACGGAACGTAAATATGAAAATAATAATCAGCGTAACGATTAATTAATAGCCATAAAATAATTTTATTTAAAAAAAAAATGATTGATCACGATATTCCACTTCGACGTTTGAAAACTGACGGGTCATTTATATTTACAAAGGCAATTTATGTTCCAACTATTACAAGTTACTTTTACAGCTGTTTTCAAGCTTGGACAACAAAGAAGTTAGGCAACGCAACCTCAACCGTATGAAGTGAAATGAATCCTGCGAGAAAAATATTTAAAAGTATACGGAACGTAAATATGAAAATAATAATCAGCGTAACGATTAATTAATAGCCATAAAATAATTTTATTTAAAAAAAAATGATTGATCACGATATTCCACTTCGACGTTTGAAAACTGACGGGTCATTCATATTTACAAAGGCAATTTATGTTCCAACTATTACAAGTTACTTTTACAGCTGTTTTCAAGCTTGGACAACAAAGAAGTTAGGCAACGCAACCTTAACTGTATGAAGTGAAATGAATCCTGCGAGAAAAATATTTAGAAGTATACGGAACGTAAATATGAAAATAATAATCAGCGTAACGATTAATTAATAGCCATAAAATAATTTTATTTAAAAAAAAAAGATTGATCACGATATTCCACTTCGACGTTTGAAAACTGACGGGTCATTTATATTTACAAAGGCAATTTGTGTTCCAGCTATTACTCATGTGAGAGTATCACGAATGTTCTTCGAGCGATGTAACGGGAGGTCCGTTAACGCCAGGCTTTACAGTTAGCCACTCGTGCGATTTGTACGCTTATAGTTCCGGTGAATGCAAGTCTACCCAGAAAAGGTCGACGAGATAAATAATGCAGCGTACTTCGAGTAGCAGAGAACGAAACGAGAATGGTCATTTTTTGTCAACAATTCCTCTAATAAACCTTTAATCCCGCGTGAATAAAGCACGTGACGCTCGTGCCGTTTTCTTCTGCACGTCGGCCATTAAAGCGCGATATAAAGCTAATACAATTGTGAAATAATAACGGGTTCGCCGTGTGTCAAGAGAGGTCGCGGAACCAGGTCGCATCGTTTAATGAACAAAGGTAAAAATCGCGCGTGAAACTCGCACAATTCGAGTCGTTCGTTCGCTCGCTCGCTGATTGACTGGCGCAAAGAACAGAGAGAAACGAATGCATTTTCGATGAAGCTTTTACAGGCCAGGCTAACATTGTTACCGGTGACTAATACGTCGTCGATTTCATTGCGAAATGGGTAAATGGAACAATGTTGCGAATTTAACGAGCAGCTTCGGGCGAGGTCTCAGGCAGGCTTACTTGCTCGTGAATAAACTTCGAAATAAAGCTTTTGTGTAGCGACGATCATCGACATACAAACAGGTTGGACTAGATTTTCGATTTTTCCGTATAACGAGGTGCTTCACCCCGTTCAACTGTCTGTGAAAAATTTTCCGATCGATCTCTCCCCGGGATCGCACACCCTCTTCTTTGTTTTTTTCTCCTCATCAAACGAGTATGATGCGCGAGAAAATATTAACGCGCCCATTCGATTGCTTCCACTCGATAAAATTACACGTGAGTGATAATTAATTTTTTTCACGTGGAAAAATGCGCGGATCGATATATTTTTATAACGAGATTCGAGAAGAAGTCATATTATCCTTGCCAACTGGTTTACATTCGAAATTGTTAACAACAGGGTAATCCGTTTAAGTAGATTTTATTATTCATGAAAACTGTTCCAATTGCGTTTAAGCAAAAAAATATGCGAGAGGATTTGAAGAGATTATGAAAGAGAGAATACGAGAGAATATAGTCCGCTTCCATTTAAATCATTTGAAAACTCCTGCTGTATTTATTAATACTTTGTTCCCGCAGATGAATTATCTCAGTTATTTTAGTGCTACTCGTAAAATTCTGCTTTATAGATTCACATTTTATGGATTTTAGATTAAACTGTGACATGTTCATAAATGCGTGCATTTGCAGGAATTTCGAAAAATATATATTGTTAAATTTTTGGACACGAAATATGTTTTGCATTTTAATATCGGTATGTTATTGAGGCTGAAGCAAAATAACAAATCAATTTTTAATATGAGAATTGGCGTGATATGTTATAATAAAAGCAGCGATACAAATTTACGAAAAATATACAATTGACATTCGCTTATATATGCGCGTCTATTTATACATTCTGGAAACATTTCGAATATTTTTATGTATCGATTATAATACAATTCATTTTATCATTAAATGAACTTTATTACACGCGAAACATTTTATTCATAAAAAATAAAATAAATATGCGCGATTGTTTTGCATTTCGTTTTTACGTAAATTAAAAAAATAAAAGAGTGTAATTAACTTATCATTTTGCTACAAATAAAAGAGATGTAATACTTATGATCCCTTCTCTCTTTCTCTGTCTCATCTCGAAATTCGTCGAAAGAATGATGGTAGCAGAAAGATAATTTGTAATAAGTGTGATTTATGAGTGGCATGATGTCGATTGTACTTTGTACATAAATTACGATACCGTTAATGTTACATTTTCTTCGCGCGACACATCTTCGCGAAGAGGCAACGTGCAATTTGTCATTGTTTTGCACTCGCGCGGAATGAGAAATAAACAGAAGCAGTGAATCGATCTCCTTCGTTAGACGCCACTCGTCATCCTACGAGCGAATGCTTAATGAGTAACATGCCGACTTGAACAAGTACTCTCGTCTAGATCGGCATAGGTCGAGAGGTTCGCGTTAATCATCGATTAATAGCGATTCATTCGCTCTTATGTAAGTACACGGGCTCGACGATGATGACTCAACCGATGATGATTCGCTTTTTCACCGTCGGGATCGGAAATGCAAAGCGTTTCAGGCTCGTCACGGATGGATTCCTAAGGATATGATAAGTCTAGGAGACTATTTAAAACCGCGCGAAATTAAATATAACAGAATTTTAGGAAAGAGTTAAGTATATTTTATATTTTTTATTTAATTCTATTATTTAATTTTATATTTACTTAATTCATTATATTTTATTTAATTCATACATTTAATTTATACATATATTTCCGTCGAAATACACCCATACAGCACAGACCATTGTTGTTACATTGCAGCAATATTGCTGCAATGTAACAACAATGGCATATGAGAGAGATTTCAGGAAATATTTAATTCGATAAAGATTTCATTTACAACATTCCATAAAATGTAAATAAAAAATAAAAAAAATCCAGGTCCTGAAAGAGTTGAGAATACAGTAAGAAATCCATGTGTGGCGAAGAGTTAGGTTAAAATAAAATAAAATAAACTATGTACGCAGCTCTCGATACGCTGAAGTAGCAAGCGGCAACATCAAGGTCTTTTTGTCGGCACCTTCACGGCCTGTCGAGTATTCCGAGAAGGACAAGAAAATAACGAGCGTTAGCGAGACTTGGTTTCGAGTTCGTAATAGTAAAAGCCTCGATGCGTTGTTATAATATTTTACGGTATTTTACGCGTATTTTGCAAGACAAATTTTGCGCTTACTATATTCATTGAATCCTTTTACGTCAGCCGAAAAATGGAATTCGCTTCGCAAGGGAAATAAAATAAATAATAAAAAACGCTAAGAGTTCCAATTAAAGTTTACGCGCGCGAAGCTCTATAAGACTTTCCTGATAACAGCTTGTCAGAGATGATTTGCAACGGAGGAAACGTGAAATCGGATTTACGATTTGGAGGAGAACGATAATATATGACGCATCGCGAAGAAGGTTCAGTCCGAGAAAACGCGCGGATCATATGCATCTCGTCGACGTGTAAAGATTACACATCTCTATTCCATCTCCGCCGCGAATACGATTAACCATTTTCCCACCACGTTACATATCACGAGAGTATTCTGACATTACTCATTTGCAGCTGGCGGCTTTTTCACGCAGCTGTGAACGCAACGCGCCCTTGCACGAAAGCTCGGTAAGATTCAGCCATCTCCGAGATTTATGACAATAATATATGCATTCGCGTTATAATTATATCGGATCGTCACAATTTTGTCTTCCTATATTTTTTCTCTTCTTCTATTTTCTCTTCTGCTTAATCGGATATATCATGTATGCAGGAATTTCATGTTGCAAGATATTTTCTTCAAAACTTGACATTGTGCCAATAATATTTCAGGTAAAATTGATAGGATTTTGAGAGGGAACAAAGTTGACAATTTTGAATTTTAACTAGGAAAAATATGGATTTACAACAAACGGTTACATATTTTTTATTTAAAAAACAACCATTTATTTTTTTAGATTGATTTCTCTTATTTTACAGTTTTTGGATATAAAAATTTGAGGCAACATAGTAAAAAAAATAAATATTTTACAATTATATTTCAATTGTAGTTTATGTAAAAAATTATGTTGAATTAAGATATAAAATATCTCAAATTACATACACAATTTTTGGTCAGGATATTTTTATGTCGAATATTCCAAGAAATAGATTTATATAAAAATTAAGATGATTTCATTTAAAAAAACTAGAAGTTGCACAAAAAAATGATCTAATTATAGCAAAATTTCTATCAAAAATAACTAGAATAAACGATTAGTAGCATATTGTTACGAATCAATCTTGAAAAAGAATATCTAAGTTTAAAAAAAGTGTCTATCATATTATAATATATTTTAAAAAAAAAAAAAAAAAAAAAAAAAAAAAAAAAAAAAAAAAAAAAAAAAAAAAAAAAAAAAAAAAAAAAAAAAAAAAAAATGAAATCTTGAAAAATGATTCTAGTTAAAATTCAAGGTTATCAACTTTTTTCTCCTATCAATTTTATTTGGAACATTTCTTACACAAATATCAAGTTTTGAAGAAAATACCTTATAACATTTTATATAAAACACCCTGTATGAAATATTTATCTTCATGTGACATTTTCCAACCGATAGTTTAAAGATAAAAAGAAATATCTCTGGGGATTTCCCCGATTGCGATCGATTGAATGTTGAGGTATACAACTTAAAATAAATAAATCCCAGCATTTTTGGAGATCTAACTTGCGCGATCGGAAAGAATAAATAAATCGTCATGTAAATTCTCATAAATCCTTCGTACGGCTACCATCGCATTTACATTCAACATACTACACCCATAAATTTTTATCGACTGCATTGACGAACTGGCGATTCTCTCCCCCGAGTCCAACAATGGACATAAATTCCACGGCGCCCTTTGTCAGGGCACTTCCATTCTCGCTGGGGACCTCCTTTTTATACGCGAGGGCGCGATTATTTATACTCGTACCGAGCTGCAGCGGAACCGATCGCGACGATTCATCATTTAATAACCTTCGTTATCGGAAAGGGATATTCTCGGATTAAAATTTCATTTAAACGTTAATCGCAAGAGACACAGGGTGCCTCTCCATCGATTTCCTAAACGCTACGCGATTCAAAATTAGAAAAAATGATGGGATCTTATCTTGAAGTGCTCGATTATTATATAATGAATCGATTATCGATATAATGAATTTATTCTCGCGCGCAAGCAGATGAATTAAGTTTATACGTAAATCTCTCAGGCAGAATCCTTACACAGAAAAAAAGGATGTATTCTTGTTTTGAAAATATATTTAGTTTTAACATGGAAATTTTGAAATGAGATTATATTGCGTTAATTAAAGAAAAATATAATTCCTTGAATAATTGCTTACTTGAATGAAGCCATTTTATATAGTTTAATCAAGAAAAATATATAATTCTTATGATTTAAGATTTAATTTTTTGAATGAAAAAGAAACAACGTTGGAAAAACATAACATTTTTAAATCAAAGATTATAATTTTCTTAAAGTAGAATTAAATAATTATATATTCTTGAAGTGACAATTACAATATTAAAATAAGACTGTAATATTGAAATTTAAAATTATTAAATTCTTCGAAGAAGATTATAAATTGTTGCGTATATACGAAACAATGAAGTTACTTTTAGTATATAAATTTTGATTTGACACTTCTTTTTTTTCTGTGTACGTATTGCAAGATTTTTGATACTTCATCCGTGATAGTCCATATCTCAAGCTGTATGCTAATCATTGGGAATTGCGTATTTGAAGAATAAAGACGAGCTGTGTGATGATTGCTATCTTATTTACAACGAACGAGTCGCCGAGATTCACGCGTGGCAATTTACATACTTGCGCTTACTTCTCAGAAAGGTCATCGATACAAAGAAACTCGTGATTCATACCTGATTGCAACCTTTCCAGCACAAACGCGTGATTGTCACGTCGCAATTTACGCAATAGAGTTTACGACAAAATGCTGTTTTACAGGGGTATTAGAATCAAATAATCGACAGCCGTCCTAAGATTCTATTGTTTTCTTTATGTCCTATTTTCTGTCATGACGAAGAGTGCATCGCCTTGAAAAATGTGTCAAGGGTGACCAAATGGTTTGAAAAAAAAGGCAAAATCGTATAAAGTAACATGAAAGAAGGTAAATATAATGCGAAGGCTTTAACGTAATATAGATTAATACATCCCTGTTAAATTAAATATATAATTCTTATCGCATAGTCGCATCATATTACGTAATTTTTCTGATAAGTAGTCATATTTATTTATCGATTTTCGATATTAAAGATAAAATGTACTCCGCATGGTCTTTTGAACGTTAATGAATATTGCTGATCATTGCAGTGTTCATTTTCACAATCAAATTAACGATGCAACATCAAAAATTATTTTCATTAAAAAATCACATGTCATAAATAAAATCATACAGTATTATAATTCTCATATTTCTCTGTTTTATATTAATATTAATTAAAGTATATTATGTACAAAAAGTGTTTTAAATTTTGAAATGATGTATTATATTAAATAATCGAGATTTTAATTATAAAATATGAAAATTAAAATTATATATATCGTCTACACAGCAATATAACAAAGAATACTTGTAAAAATGTTAAATTTTTAAATAAAATTTAATTTTTATATTTGCAAAAAATAGTTATATGAGAATTTTTTAATTTAGAAAGTATTCATAAAACATATTTAACATACATCAAACATAAAATATGTATCAAATGCAGCAACCCGTTCATTATTAATTCAAATGTGACTTGCGGAGCTTGAGATCTATTCTTGGAATAAGATCGCGACAATATTATAACGAACAAAGAAATTCTGTCCGTGGTTATAGAATTCTCTGAAAAAAAACAAACGACGCGGATCATCTTGTCCAAACGACAGGTACATGTATTGCAAACAAAATCGCGCGATGGCGATCAGTTACGTCATGTGATCATGAAAGTACAATAAATATTGTGTGGTATAAACAAAACATCTCAAACATCGACCAAATGTGAATGTGTCACAAGATTCGTTCATCAATTCCTCTGTCGTTAATCAATCGCAAAAATTTTTTTTTTCAAATTATATAAAAATAGTAAATATATAATATAATCGATCGATTTTATAAATTCATAAATGCAGTTTTTCGTGTGTTTGAATATTTTCAATCGATGTATAAAATTTATGTTGTTCGGATATATTATATATTTTTCTTAAATATTATATATATTTTATCTCTCTAAATTAATTTTATTATCTTTTAGTATCTTTTACTTCTAAATGTGTGTGTGTATAGCAAGAGATATATAATAAAAAATATATATATTTATTTTATTATTTATATATATACCTATATTTATTATCTATATGTATTTATATTCATATATATATCTATATTTGTGCGTTTTGTTCGAATATAATATACTTCTTAAATATTTCATATATTGATTATGATATATATAATAAATATATGATATATATATATATATATATATATATATATATAATAATTTAAATGTGTTGAAAAATATTGAAAAAAAATGTTGAAAAAAACAGAGATTATTTATATTTACTTATTAATAACATAATATTTATTTATAACAAAATGGAGACAATAAATTTTTATGACACACGGTTATTAAACAGAGATTAAAATTTCACAATCAGTGCGATGAGAAGGACTGAATCTAAATCACAGATGAAATTATAGATTTGAATTTTCATGTATAACCGTGCGTCTAAAAAAATGATATATATATATATATATATATATATATATATGATTGTTATCGCGTGAATTGGCGCGAATCTCGCGGGTGTCGTTTCTCTTCATACCTTTCAAAATCCTATACATGAAATTAGCATTGAAATAAATATAAATTTCATTTCTGACATTGAGAGAGGCACGTACACGTATGTACACACGACAAGCGAGAAAAATATCAACCGTATGTAAATGAAATGTCGAGATAAATCGACCTTGAAACAGTACATTGAAAAGCGTACACAAGCGCGGGATTATTTCCTCTAACGTCAACTTCACGGTACTCGTTATCGGTTACTATTCGCATCAATAGTAACTGAAATTAAAAATCGAATGCGAACAAACGAAATGACAGACAGTTAATCCAAGCGTCTGTTGTCACTCTGCGTGTATCAGAGACATCACACATGTATACATGGCAAGTGACGACACACAGATATCGTTGCGAGAGATAAAAAGTTAACGACACCCGCGCACGTAACAGAACACGCAGGTAGCGTGCATGATGAGAAATTGACGGCGTGACTCACCTTGACTGTCGGCGTACGCAGGAACCACAATCGCGAGCAGCAACACCGAAAAGACCAGCACCAGTTTGCACCTCACCGTCGCACCGCCACCACTGCCACCGCCGCCGTCGTCGACGACGCGTCGAGAATCGCGCGCCATGTTCCTGAGACTCGGACACGGCTGGCTGACTGACTCGCTGCTGATCAACGCTGCTCGCAGACTCACGCGAACGTCATGACAACGCGCTCCCTCACGCACGCCTCTTCGCACGTTGGCCGTATCGCGTCTGTCGCTCGCGCGTGCACACACCACACTCTCGTTACCGACCACCCAACCCGACTGCCACCGCTCGCGCCGACCGTTGCGACAGCTCTGAAGTCGGCCGCGACCCCCACTCCCGCCGTCGACGCGTCGCCGACCCGAGGCGCCGCGGAAACGCTCGAGCGCGCACGATCGCGAGAGCGCTCGAATTCAAATACGTCCGCGATCAATCGATCGCCCACAAGGTGTGATTTTTGTGACGTTTGACTCCAGAAGAGATTTTTTTCAAAGCTCACGCATCGAAAGATTTTGAAAACCTTCATTCTTTAGCCACTACGATATTTTTAATTATTTGAAAAAATATTTTTATTAAAAAATAGCATTTTTATTTCTTAAATTATCTCTAAAATATTATTTATCTCTATTATTTATCTCTAAAATCACATATTAAATATAAAATGTAAATATTTTTTGTAATTGGAAATGAGTAATAAATATATTAATTATAAATATCCATGCTCTATAAATTTTTGTTTACACATATATTTCAAAGCAAGGAATAAATATATTAATTATAAATTTATATTTCCATATCGAGAAATTTTCTACTTGTATATACATTTTGGTGTATGAAATAAATAAGAAATATATTAATCAATATATTATCGCAAATTATTTCTTTCATAATGCGTTTATATATTTTTTAATGTTATTTATTGCATAAAGTTATTTATAAGCAATATAATCTCTTCAGTTCTACAATAATATTTAAAGAGGTAGAAAGAAATCTGCAGATATGGCGATAATAAATACTTCCGATGCAAGTATTGATCAAACTTTATAGATGGATAGTGTGTTTTATTTAAATCCACAACTCTATAGAAAGTGATACTTCTTAAATCAGCTAAAGGAGGAATGTTATCTGCTACCTACGATAGAGAAAGTGAAAAGAATTAACAAAAATAATCGTAAATAAATGTCAAGTGAAAGAAATACCAGTAACTGAGGAATTGGCTTGGTTCTTCTAATAGTAAAAAGAATATTACTCTGAAATACACTTGTTAAAGCAGCATATAAACAATAATTACAATTATTGCTTCTGAAAATAATTTTATATTGCTTTCCTTATATCAATAAAATATTTCCAAACAGTTAAATATTTCCGGAAATCCGAATGGCAAAATAACAAGAAAAATTTTACGCTTTTAAATCGCCCGAAGCAGCTGTTAAATTTGGAGAAAATCTCGACAAGTATTTTTATTTATAAATAAAAGTAATCTATAGGTTTTTCACCGATTCTTAATAGATATGTTTATGAGGCGCTCAATTTTGTTCGCAATCATGTGGAATATATCCATCTGTTCCAATTATATGAAGAAATTGAAATCAAAGTCAAGAAGAGTAAGTTGGTGATCGCAATTTTTTATGTATTCATATTTGAGATATAAAAAATATTTATTTTTCACAGGATTGACGGAGAAAGAATTGCACTTAAATGTTCATCATAATCAGAAGATTCACGACATTCAGAACATTCACTTCCATTTCATATTGATGAAGATTCCAACATTCCTTGATGAACTTCCAACGTTTGAAAATTAAAACAAAAAACATAATGATTAATGAAATTTTCATTAACATTACGAAATACGATTATTTAATCCATGAAATATATTTTAATGTTCCAACTATATGTTTCAACTATATATTTTCGGCTTTAAAAATAATAATTTTATAGTAATATTTCATATTTTAATTAATTCGTATATACAACTTTTAATATTTTTCGATAAATTATTTTTATAAAGTTTCATAATATATTGCAATAGTGTATTACGTAGTATATACCTTGTCTTGTGTTTTTTTTTCAAGTATTTTGTTTTGTATATGAGAAATATTATCATTTTACTTCATATGTGATAATTTCTCAGGCAAACATAAATCGATGCATTACTCATAGTACAGATGTTCAACTCGCTTTTTCGATATGGTATTTATGCATAAGATATTCCGCCTCAAGATAAGGAAGTTCAAACTAGAAGAGATAACTATACAAACACAAAGAATCTCAAAACGTTCACATCTGGTTTGCCAGATAGGCAGGATGAAAATCAAATGTTATATCGTTTTTGAAAGTTGAACACATAAAATTTTAGTCAATTTCTTAGATAATTAGATGATGTTGTGTACATATAAATAAATGTTTCATCAAGGAATAATACTCACATGTGATACGCATTAATAAAGTAACAGAACAAAAATATATTTTAATAGAAGCACATATTTATAGTATGAAAAATAATCATATGTGCGATTACATTCATTCTAAATGAATATTAATATATCATTCTAAATGAATATTAATATATCTGAAATATTAATATTATTTTATTATTATGATATTGTGCTTTACAATTAATATATTGTTTTACCATTAAATCTTAAATGTTAAATTTGTAATTTTTACACCAACTAAGAAACTTATATTACAATTATTATACACGTTATTATTATATACACAATACAATTAATACACTTTGCTTACATTTTCAGATGCTGTAGCTATTATACAGAAGAGGATGATTTCCCGCAAAGCTTCTCTCCTTATTTTTCTACATTTCTTTAAAACACACACTTTTTCAAAAACGTTGAGAATAAAAGCTGTCATTCTATTACATCCAATATTTTTGAAAAGCATTTCTTCTTAAAAAGAACAAAATGATAACAAAAGTCGTGCGATATTTGTATATTGAAAAACAATTCAACAGATAATCGATATAATACAAAAAAGACTAAAAAAGAAATTTCTCTAATCCGTATCTCAAATATGTTGAAAACTGCCACCACCAATGTGATAAATGTGTCGATTAAAATAAAAAATAAAATTTTTCAAAAAAATTACTTTTAAATTTAAATGTTTTTAGTTACTTTAAATGTCAATATTATAATGGTTCGTCGTGTTACCGGGTTTGGAATAAGATATTGTCATTAATCATATAAATGATATAACATTTATGTTGAATTAGATGACTTAAAACCAGCTTATTGATTATTTACCACTGTAATATCATTCACATTTCGAAATCATCTGAACATCTACAGTAATAATTGTCCCAATGTTAGGTGGAGTCATCGGAAAACACTGGCAATTATACTTGTTATACATTATCAAAACATTATACCTAACATTTGTTGGAAGTCATATCTATAATACTTGGGATCAACGTATAGTATTGTAATAATTAATGGAAAACAATTACGATGGGCGGCAGAATACGTCGGAATAGTGTAAACATGGTCTAAAGTCTTAAGTTGCAAGATATACGTTTGTGTTTCATGTACACAAATCTTTCTCACAATACATATATATATATATATATATATATATATATATATATATAATATGTATTGTGAGAAAGATGGAGAGATGCACGTATGCTTGGAATATGTTATATATGTATATAACTTGTCAGAGATCGGTATTGAAATATAATTTAATCTACAAAATGATTTTGTATTTTATCATACCAAAAGTTCTAAAGTGTTCTAAAGTGCTTTATGTCAATTACCTTCATTAATCCTTCATCGCAAATTATGATTATTCATCCTCAGGATCCTATCAAATCCCAATCAATTCATTAGTAATTTGTAAATATTATATATGTGTATATATGTATGTATATATGTATATATATATATATATATATACATATATATACATATATAATACATGAGCTCTAATTACAACCAAATTGGTAAAATAAAAATTATAACAAGTATAAAAGTTTTAAATAAGTGATCACAAATAATGATACTTACATAAAGATTTCTTTCTTTAATGATAATCTATATTTTCTCCAAGACTTCATATTGAGACATCTGTTCTGCGCCAACAACTGTAGCAAGTTCTGGAGATAACATGATGGCGCAATCAAAGTGATACTGAGAAACCGACTTGCCTTTACCATTGCCATCATTCTTTCCTGTATTTTCTAAAGCCTTTTTGTTTTTATCACACAGTCCTCACTATTATCACTTCCTTTCTTTTCCCTTTTCTTTCCATGCTCACCTACACCTAAAAGACATTTTTTAAATAGGATTTTGAGCCAAAATAATTCAAAATAATAATATATAAATGACGAAAATATATTTTACATTTTTTGAGTAATCTCTTTATTCATTTTTCTAGAAATATTTAAATTATATGTAAAACTAGTATTATAAAATAAATATTTAATTTCTGACACTGAGAAAAACACGTATCACAATAACCGAGAAAAACGTTAAATATATATAAATAATGAAATGTAGAAGTAAATCGAATGATGTTGATTTAACAAACAAATGTAAGATTATTTTCTTTCTAATATCAACTTTATATCACACAGTGCTCCTTATCATTCTATTATCATTACTATTCATTCCAATATCAAAAATCGAATCAGACGAAATGACAGATACTTAATCAAAACATCAGACCGATTACTGTCACTGTATATGAAAAGTAAACATGCATGTAAACACGGCAAGCAACGATCACGATAAATATCATGGAAAACAAAAACTAATGACATTCGCGTATATAATAGGACATGTAGTATGCGTAATGAGAAATTCACGACGCGAATCACCTTGATTGCTGATGTACGCAACAGGACGATGATGACTATGAGGAACAACATCAAAGAAATCAGCATTGAGATGTACCTTACCGATGTACCATTTCCATTGTCATCGTCAACGACGGTGTTGGTACGATGATCGTAGAAAATTCCGCACCATGTTCTTGAAACTCGAGGCTGCTAAAACGTTAGCTCATCCTCTGCTGTCGACGAAATGTCACAGAAACGGCCGAGCACGTGTTTAACCTAACCTAACTGACTTAGGTCCGGTTGCACCAACATTAAGCCGGATCTACATTGGTCGTATCGTAACGTCGCAAGTCGTAAACAGAGAGAATATTGAGAGATGTCATGGCCTGCTTTTAGGTGATCTCTGAAAGCGATACTCCCTCTATGGACATTGAAAACGTGGATATGAACTACAAAGCCAATGTCCATAAATGTTCACAGAGGGTAATATATAATGTGCACAATTTTCGGTTTTGTTCCGTGCTATGTGCACGAAATGTCAGTAGTATCAATGCTGTATAAACAAGATATTTTTATGTATGTAAATTGATAGTAAATAAATTATTCAATCGCGAAAGATACTGTACTATTCAAAGATGAAATAAATATTTTTCTATATTCATTGTCATATTTATATCTTTTTATTTACAAAACACAAAATGCCTGCTGTGGGATAAAAACATTTTTAATTGTATTTCTATAAATCTTCTTAATTATCAGTAAACTGATCTTTGATATTTATCAATCATTTTTTTAATTATTTAAAAATCTAATTATTAATATATGTATAGAATTTGTCAAATTAATCACTGATTCCTCTGAAGTATTTATAATTAAGACTCGAAAAATATAGATGTTGCATAATATTTTAAGTCTCTTCCTTTATATAAAATATAAAGAATTTATATGCTAACACTATTTATATTTTTATATTTTTATTATAATTTTCATACCAGCATAATACTTTTGTGCTTAATACTTTATATAATACAATGTACTAAATTACAAAATTTAATATAATTACAAAATAGTATTACTATTAATATTACTATTAATAAGTAGGTTGTATGCATACTGTCTTTTACTTTCTAATCATTTCCAATCATTATGCATTTCCATCCAATATATTTTCTTCTTCGAGTTCTTGGATTATTATGGTTTATCGTATTCCTTTGTGTAAACATCATAAAAATTACCATCACTTGTCATGCTTATTCTTTCCTATGGTCCATCGGAATACTTTCTATGAACATTTGTTCTCAGATATAGATTTTATAATATAAAATTTATTAAAAAATTTTACATAGTCCAGACAAGATTAGCGATGATTAATCCCTAAGATTATTGGAATTTTAATATATTTTCTTTAGCGTTAAAGGAATATTAAAAAAATTTTAATGATCACCTAATAGCCCTAACAGTTCTTTTTTTTAACGTGGGGAAAATGCACACCCTTATTTAGCAGTCCCATCGGGATAGTATTGAGCTCTCACATACATAACATTTCATATTACATAAGTATATAAAATTTCGCAAAAAAATTCGTATTATAATTCGTAATAAAATTGGCATATATTCCAATTAAATATATGTTTAACAGCAAATATAATTGCTGGACATTTATTATTAATTCTCTTAAGATCTTCTGGATTTGTAAATTTAGACTTTTAAGCTGAACAATATATTAATAAAATTGGCAGCGCCAAGTTTTTTTAATTAAAATTTTTTTTACTATTTATCTTGTACAAATTTTTATTCTTAGTTGGCGCAATTTTTTTATATCACTATTTTTGTAGACAATATAACAGTTGGATACAATTAGTGCATGAACTTGGCGCCCTTTTTTTACCTTTTTAAAAAGGTAAGTTTTTGGGGATTATATTATTATAGACATTGCCTTTTTGAAGGTTGAAGAACGATTTGAACACTTAAAAAATTTTCATGACTGATTTGGGTTTTTAAATAATATAAAGGAATTTAATAAGGAAAATAAAGATTTTATACTGAAAACATGCATGGACCTACAAATAAAATTAATCCTTCATTCGAAGAGTGTGATATCGATGCGATAGAACTAATTACAGAAATCGAAAATGTTTCAGTTTTCTTTAAAGGTGAACTTAATGCTTTCGATGTATTGCAACTTATGATAAAAAATGAATTAACCACAATATTTCCAAATATCGCTTTCAGAGATCACCTAAAAGCAGGCTATGACATCTCTCAGTCTTCTCTCTGCTTGACATTTGCGAATAGTTAATAAGCTGCTTTGCTCTGATTGGTCAATCCATAATTATAAATCGGAACCAACCCTGCAACCTGCTATGTAAAATGGGCTTTAAGAAACGTCTTAAAATACCAATACGTGCTCTGTGATTGGTTTATAACCTCTAGAATTGTATTTAAAATGTTTTAAATATAAGAACGGACTGTGAATAGCGAACGCAAATTCAAATATGCGTGCAATAATTTGATGGTTGACAAAGCGTGATTTTTATGATTTATAATTTAAAAAAGTATTTCTTCAAAGCACTGATGCATCGAAAGTAAGATTTTGAGAATTTCGATTCTTAGCCTACTACTAATTTTTTCATTATCTGCAAAAATATTGCATTTTTATTTCTTCAATCAATCTACATAATAGTATTAAATACGTAATTGTAGTTTAATAAAGCTAAATGTAGTCAAACAAAACTACAGAGTTATTAAAAATATAAATACATATTTTTAAAAATTGGATTTGTGACTAAAGTTTATGTTCGGTATACACATGTTTTGATATGTGAAATAATAAGTTATAAATATATTAATCATAAATCTATTATCCATGCTTGATATAATTTTGATTTATATATATATATATATATATATATATATATATATATATATGTGTGTGTGTGTGTGTGTGTGTGTGTGTGTGGACAAGCATGCGCGCGTAAACTATATTTTTTACACACATATATATATATATATATATATATCTTAATACGTGAAATAAGGAGTGACTATATTAATATTAATAAACATATTAATTGATACATTAATCGAAGATTATTTCTTTTTGGAGTGCGGTATATTTTTCATATTAATGTTTATTGTATAAAGTTATTTATGAGCAGTATAATCTCTTCAGTTCTATAATAATATTTAAGGAAACTGAAAGAAAATTTTCAGATACAGCGATAATAAATGGTTCCGATGCAAGTATTGATCAAACTTTATGGATGGTGGATTTTGTTTGAATCCACAACTCTGTAACAAGTGAGACTTCTTAAATCAGCTGAAAAAGGAGTGTTATTTGTTTCCTACGATGGAGAATGTGCGAAAAGAATTGACGAAAAGAATCGTAAACGAATGTAAAGAGAAAGAAACACCAGTAACCAAGGACTTGGCCTCGTTTTTGGTAATAATCAACAAATAAAAAAAATGTTACTCTGAAGTATATTTGTTAAAGCAGCACATAAACAATAATTACAATTGTTGTTTCTGAAAATAATTTTAGTTTTCTCTGTATCAATTAAATCCAATATATCGAATAAAAGAAAACGATGAGGAGGGCAATGCGAGATTAACCCAAGCGATAATGAAGAGGCTGTGTGACCAAAGCAAGCCCAGTCTGATAACTTTGAAAAATCAATTGTACTTTGCCAAGCATTATCATAATAGAGGTAAGAAGATTTATGATTCGTCATTTTCATGAATCATATTTTTATTTTATAAATTGCTATTTATTATGTAGATTTATACTTTCTCCAGACGAAACTGTCAAAAAGCATCGATTGCGACTGCATCAAAAGACTAGACCTCTGGTTGCCGAAATTTGCGAGACTACTAAATTGGATACCGGAAAGGACACGGAAAGATTTTATCAAAAAATACTAGCAGTAATAACGCTGCTAAGCGGTCTTGGAAGTCCTGCGATCCCTTCGATTTTAAGGTATATCATATAATAATAATATACATATTCATGTTGAGATTTATAAAAATTTTAAGTTTAATAAAAATTTTAATTGATTTATAAAAATTTTAAGTTTAATTATAGCAGATAAAATCGATGATGTATTTAGGTTTTCATTTTCTTGATTATGCAAAATTTCTGAAAATACAAGTATCAATTGTTACATTATTATTGCCATTATTGAATAAAAATAAAGTTAATTTTTATCTGTAAGCTAGCATTTTTATCAATAATCGTGGCAGTTGCTATATATAAGAATAATTAATCATTACTATTATGCTCATAAAATTATTATTATTATGTTTATAAAATCCTGAATAAAAAAAGATTAATTAAAAGAATGCCCAATAATATTACAAAATGTTATTATTTGACATTTTACATTTAGTATTTTACATTTTAGAGAGGTTTCGGTAGCGTTGCAGAGCGTGTTCCAGGCTTCCGAATTAGCTCATTATGTGACTTTGCCAAAACGAGAGAAAGAAGAACAGTTGATGGAGTTGATGTGCATAGTCGCTGGAATCCGTTTATTTAACAGAGATTGTCAACGCGGCGGCGAGGGGATCGATGATTGTGAGAGCACTAATTATTAAATTTTACATTTTCAAACGATATCGAGCGAAAAAGACAAAATATACGCACGCTTTAAACGTTCATTATTTTATAATGATAAATTGCTTTCAGTGCCCAGCATCTTGCAAGAGGCTTTAACGAAGACGCGTAACTCTGTCCTTGAGTTATTAGAGCCACTAATGGCCAAGGTGTACAAATTTACAGCTGTTGTGGAAAACGCGATTACGCGCACATCGATCGACATTGCGGATGCTGACAGTTCAAAAGGAGCTACATCTGACCTGGAAGAACAGATCGAGTGGGCTATCGAAATGTTAACAGCTACTCGTCAGCAAGAGATTTACATTCGGTACCTTTCGAAAGAAATCATATAATATTTAATATACGATTGACATAATTTTGAACATGGTTTCGATTCTAGAAAGCTGTTGAGCGACGTGGAGCGCAGCGAGAGCACAATGAAAACTCTAATGGATCGTCTTCAGACACGACTCTTTAAACTGCACGATACTGTTCGATATAGAACAGCTGTTCCTATCGCTCAAGTTTACGTAAATATGACTTATTATTACCTAAAAAAATAGCTTACAATTGATGCACATAGTATAATTGTTTTGTTAACATTCTGACATTATGTTATTTCCAGGAATTGAAACTTATAGAATCTTTCCAATTTCAGTTTTGATTTTTTTTGACAGTTTCAATAAAATTTGTTTTCGTATAAACTATCTCATGATTGTTTCTTCAAAGAGATTTTCTCAGAATTTTTCGCAGAAGTTTTTTCTATTAGCAGAATTTTTATGTGAAATATAACGTTTCTTTGAAATTCACAAAAGACTAAAATAGTAAAATCTGTCTTCATCGAAATAAAAGGCTTGCTGACTCAATCATATTATGATTAATAATGTATATCTAATCTGCCTATTAGCCACAATTTATTGATCTAGCGGATATATGGATGAGTTTGCAAGATGAGGTGATTATTTTGAGCAGCATTAATAATTTCCTTTGGGAATTACAGAATTTGAGTAATAAGGTATCAATGTATATTCATCTCTGATATTAATTTAAATATATTTTTCAAATATGTATTCAGAATGATATATTTATGTCATAGATTGTTTACGATCAAACCAAGCTAGATGACATATCTCAAAATGTGGATATTTTGACTGATGCTGAAAGATTGGAACGTTCTATGGGCAATTTAATAAGTAAAAATTATATTTACCTATGGACTGCTTTGCATTTATCAAAAATTATGACAGATATTATATTTGAAAATAATTAAATTATTATTATATTATCAAAATTCTTTAAATTAGGATAAATTATGAATATATTATTATATTATCAAAATTCTTTAAATTAGGATATCTTAAATTAAGACGGCTATATTTTTTCTTATTTTGACAATGTATTTATCTTTTTTCCAGCGGAATGTGGAGAATGTTTAATATATTATCCAAATGTCATGAAGGACTTTGAGAAGATTAACTTAGAAGTAACCGCGATAAAATATTTTAAATTTATTTATAATTAATTTATCACATTTATGTTTGTATGAGTTTATAAGACTTTTAATTAGAAAAATTAATTATTTCTATATATCAAAAGATTTATGCAATTTTACTTCAAATAAAATTTCAAATAATTAATCAAAGAATATATCAGTTTTTAGGATTTTGTGCATGGACATTCGCCACGACTAAGGGTGCTTTAATACCGGGAAATCCGAACAACGGTGTGGCAAAATGGCGAGGAAAATATTACGCTTTTAAATCACCCGAAGCAGCTGTTAAATTTGGAGAAAATCCCGATAGGTATTTTTATTTATAAATAAAAGCAATAAGTTTTTTCAGCACCTACTTTTAATAGGTATGTTTACGAGGCGCTCAATTTTGTTCGCAATCATCCGGAATATATCCATCTGTTCCAATTACACGAAGAAATTGAAGCCATGCAAAGTCAAGAAGAGTGAGTTTATGATCGTATATAATCGCAATTTGCTGTGTATTTACATTTGAGATATAAAAAAATATTTATTTTTAACAAGATTGACGGAGAAAGGATTGCAATTAAAAGTTCGTCATAATCAAAAAGTTCAAACAGACGTTCACATACTTCCACCTTACATTGATAAAGATTATACTTCCAATATATGGGAATTAAAACGAAGAGCATTACGCTTGGTGAGTCGAATTTTTATTAGCATTAGAGAAAATATTCGATCAGTGAAATATTTTGATGTGTTGCAAACATATGTATTTTCGACTCTAACGATAATAATTTTACAATATTGCGTATTTTAATTAATTCATACATATAATTTTTATATTTCTTGATAAATTATTTTCTTATAAAGTGTCGTAATATATTGCAATATATTACAACACTTAAAAAGAAAATAATTTATCAAGAAATATTAAAAATTATACACACCTGCTTTATTTTTCCCCATGTGTATTTTTACTGTAGATGAAAAATATTTTATTTCACACGTGATAATTTCTCAGGCAAACATAAGTCGATGCGTTACTCGTAGTACGCAGACATTCAACTCGCACTTTCGATATGGTGTTTACGTACAAGCGTCCCCGCCTCAGGATAAGGAAGTTCAAACTAGAAGAGATAACTATACAAACACAAAGAATCTCAAAACGTTTATATTTGGTCTGCGAGGTAGACGGGATGACAATCAACATGTTGTATCGTTTTTGGAAGAGGAGCTTGAACACTTATAAAATTTAAATCAATTTTTTAAATAATTAAGTGAGTCGAATTTTTGTATACATATAAATAAATGTTTCATCAATAAATAACACTCTCATATGATGCGCATTAATCATATAACAAAAAATATAAATATCATTAAAAAATATATTTTAATAGAATCACATATTTACAGTATCGTAAATAATCAATAATACATGCGATTAATACATTTATTTAGAAATATTAATATAATAACAATAATAATATTATACATATATTATTATTGATTTATATATATGTATAATATAATATAATATATAGTACTTATATGTATATAATATTATATAATACTATATATTATTATTATTAATATATTATATATATATTAATTATACTATATATATATATATATATATATATATATATATAATATTAATATTAATTACTATATATATATTAATATATTAATTATACTATATATATTATTATTACATTTTTATATATCCTTTGTATTATTTAATTCAGAACATTAAAGGATATATATCGGACCATATTCACATAGAGGAGTGCTAGGAAATAATTGAAATAAATTATACGCAAGACGCAATTTAAAAAAAAAATGAAAGCAATACTCTTTTTAATGACACTTCCAAATACATTTCACGGAACATTACAGCTTAAACCATTTTTTTTCTTTTTAGGAAACACAATATTAGCATTATAATTTATCATTCCGTGCGCACAAATCATTTTCCTCGCGTATGCTTTCGTTATCGCAAACTGCAGGATCTTATTCGTGTGGCATTCCTCATGACTTAGGCCAGCATCTCTTTAATTTATATTCAAAATACATGAATTTTACACATGTCGAAGCTCGAACAGACGTATGCGGTTAAGATTCCGCACCTCGCTCCGTGAGCCTATTTTACTTCCTACTCTTCAACATGGCGCCAGTGACCGCTGCGCGCACTTTGACTTTAATGTGCTTATATCGTACTTTTTAATGAATATATTGTTTTACCATTAGATCTTAAATGTTAGATTTTCAATTTTTACACCAAGAAACCTATATTACGACAATAATTAGTAATTACACGATAATACAATTAAACTTTGCTTACATTTTCACGTGTATAATGTAGCTATTATACAGAAGAGGTACAGGATGATTTTCCGCATAGCTTCTCTCTTTATTTTTCCGCATTTCTTTCGAACATCCACACTTTTTCCCATTTTGGAAGTGAAATCTGTCATTCTGTTACATCCAATATTTTCAAGAAGCATTTCTTCTTAAAAGGGTAAAACAAAACGACAAAAAAAACCGTGCGATATTTTCACATTGAAGGACAATTAAGATAATCGATATAATACAAAAAAAGACGAGAAAAGATATTTCTCTAATCCATATCTCAAATATATTGAAAAATGTGCCACCAATGTGATAAATGTGTCAATTAAAATAAAAAATAAAATTTCTCAAAAAAATTACTTTCAAATTTAAATGTTTCTAGTTATTTTAAACGTTATAATGGTGCGTCGTGTTACCGCGTTTGGAGTAAGATATTGTTATTAATCATTATTAATCACGATCATACAAATGATATAACATTTATTTTGAATTAGATGACTTAAAACCAGCTTATTGACTATTGGCCACTGTAATGTCATTCACATTTCGAAATCATCTGAACGTCCATGGTAACAATTGTCCCAATGTTAGGTGGAGTCATCGGAAAACACTGGCAATTATACTTGTTATACATTATCAAAACGTTATTCCTAACATTTGTTGGAAGTCATATCTATGATACTTGGGATTAACGCATAGTATTGTAATAATCAATGGGACAAAATAATTACGATGGGCGGCAGAATACGTCGGAATGGTGTAAACATGGTCTAAAGTCTTAAGTCGCAAGAAATACGTTTGTGTTTCATGTATATATATATGTATATATATATGTATCGTGAGAAAGATGGAGAGGTGCACGAACGCACCTTGGAATATGTTATATATGTATATAACTTGTCAGAGATCGGGATTGAAATATGATTTAATCTACAAAGTGATTTTTGAGGTATTTCATCATACCAAAAGTTCTGAAGCGCTTTACGCCGATTACCTTCATTAATTCTTCATCGCAAATTGCAAATTGTTTATTCTTAGGATCCTGTAAAACACCAATCATTCTATTAGCAATTTGTAAATATTATGTGTGTATATATGTGTGTATATATGTATGTATATATGTATATATACATATATACATAATACATGAGCTCTAATTTACAACCAAATTGGTAAAATAAAAATTATAACAAGTATAAAAGTTTTAAATAAGTGATTACAAATAATGATACTTACATAAAGATTTCTTTCTTTAATGATACTCCATACTTTCTTCACGACTTCATGTCGAGCCATTTGTTCTGCGCCGACAACTGCAGCGAGTTCTGGAGATAGCGTGATGGCGCGTGTATAACCACCTCCCTTGCCTTTACCACCACCACCCTTCTTTGCCGTACTTCCTGGAGCTTTTTTGTTTTTACCCCAGTCCTCATCACTATCACTATCGCTTCCCTTCTTTTTTCCCTTCTTTCCAGGCTTATCTACAGAAAAATTGATTTTTTAAATAAAATCTTGATGTAAAATAATAATAATAAATAATTATACATATATATAATAAAAATTATATATTTTACTTTTTTTGGGTGTAACTTTAGGTTTCTTTGGGCTGTATTCTTCGTCACTAGCATCATCATCACTAGCGCTTTCTTCATCATCGGAGGAACCCTTCTTACGTTTATTAGGAGCTTTTTTAGCAGGATTTCGTTTGGCTGGTTTCTTTTCTTCCTCTTCCTCTTCCTCTTCGGATCCTTCCTCTTCCTCCTCTTCACCATCTTCAGATTCTTCGCTAGCAGCTTTTTTCTTTTTCTTTCCTCCATCTTGTTTTTCTTGAAGACATTCCATGACTAAATCATCCACCTCTTTCTTCCTATAAAGAAGAAAACAATTTATAAATATATGTCATCAATCAATATTTAAAATAGAAACGATATTGTATATAAACTAAAATGTCAGAGGAGGAACGAGGTGGTAACTTATATCTATTTATTATTTCAGCTCCACTCAGAAATCCTCTTTTTTTTCTTGGACACTGAGAGACTCTCTTCTGCACTATTTTACAGTGCACAAGTGCCTATTGTATGTCCATTTTCAATTTTTATTCATTCCAACAATAATGCGTACATTCAGTTACATGCTTACTATCTTAACAGATAAATTGTCATAATAATATAATCTCATTAAAATACGTCATGCATATTTATCTATTCTTTATCAGTATATTTTATTAATATACAATTTACAATTAAAATTGATTTACACTGACAATACAACAAAATATACGATGTAAGATATATTATAGGATATAATATATAATAAGAAATATTCTTTTTTATATATTATATAAATGTATTCACACAAATTACATTAATCCTGTGTATAGTATATGAAGAAAAGAACAAGAAAAAGTAATTTGGGTTGATAAAAAATAATAGTCTTTATGGGTAATTAACAAATTAATAACAAATCTACCGTAACTAAATATATTTTATATGGGATCTTTGATCTTATATTACACAATGCAATAAATCAATTGAAAATTAAAATTGCTGCCACTGCCACATATACATTTGTCATTTGCATATATACAAATGCACGTTAATTTTCTACATTACATACTATAAATTAGCTTTTAATAGTTTTAACATAAGAAAAATATTTTACATTTGTAATCACATTTTCTATTTATTGCTTACCTCTCTATAAGATCAACATCAAGTTTCTCTTCGATTTGTTGCCTCACTTTTTTAGCAGACATTGTAGTGAGATCAGCATCCTTGAGGATAGCTAAACAAAATTAATAAACATATATTAATACATGCGTGTCAAGATATTTTACTTCTCTCGAAACGTTTATCGAGAAAAACTCTGAAAAATCCGCCAAGTTTCCAACACCAACTCAAACATACATTGCATAATCTTTATTCAAATTATCAACATTAATTATGAAATACGATTCGCGGAGTGTTTATTTATGAACTTTATTCAGGACTTCCATCGAGAGACGCATACGTCGTAAGTTTATTTTCTGCTCCAATTTCCACGTTCAAAAAAAAAAAAAAGAAAAAAAAAAGAAAAAAGAAACAAAACAAAAAAGAGGATTAAAAAAAACCCTACGAAGGAAGGATGAATGCATCGAGGGAGTACGTCGCCATTCATCGCACACGTACGCGGCGCGTCTCGCGCGTGTGCGTGATCTGGGGTATAGTACGTTTTCCCGCGTCGGAGGATCTAGTAAATATCGAGCGCAAATGGCCGCCTGGCGCGCGCGGTGCCGGTCACCGCCGATCGGCGGCTAGGTCGGAAGGAAGGATATCTGGAAGTACGCCACGAAGCGACGAGGCGACGCGTGGAACGGGACGCGGAGGGATTTTTCTCCGCGACGTGACGCGGTCGATCGCGGATGTCGGCGCATTGATTCCGGAAAAGATCGAAAACCGCGAGAAGAAGACGGGAAGAAGGGAAGAAAGAGAAAGAGAGAGAGATAGATAAGGCAGCGAAGCGCGCGGAGGGAGCGCAGGTCGCGCGCGCGCGCGCGCTCGGTCGATTCACGCGGCGCTCTCGCCGAAAATCTCTAACGAAAAAATACGCGCGCGCGCGCGCGCGCACTTGCGCTCGTTGCAATCGTTAATCGCCGCTGCGCTGTAAATTGCAACGGGCGAGTCGTAACGCTTGTAATGGCGCGAGGCGGTGGGAAAAGATAGCGAATCGACAAACATCTCGGGGCAGAGGAGCACGGTGACGACGACGACGACGACGACGCGTATGCACGTACACGTACGCACGTATGTATGTGCGCGTAGTGGCGGTTATAACCAATGACTATCCAATCGGCGATACGCGAGAGGCGCGCAAAGGAGGGAAAAGGGCAACGCGCGCGCGCTCGGTTCCGATCGACGAAGAGTATCTCTCTCGAAGGAGATTCGCACATTCGCAGGAACACGCATTCTTTTTTCCCTTTTTTTTTCTTATCAACTGCGACGCAAAGATTCATCGTGACGCGGGCGAGTCGAGAAATGTACACCGAGGAGGAGATACGAGAGAAAGAGAGCGAGAGCGAGAGAGAGAGAGAGAGAGGCAACGAGACACGAATGCGAGAGCCGAGGCTGATAGGCGCGCGCCACCACACACTCGAGACGCGTCATACGGGGACGGGGCGAGAAAGCTATCTTTTTATAGCGAACGGCGAAAAATCCGGCCTTTCGCCTGGGCAACGAAGTGGCTGGTCCGGAAATGCCGAGCGGATTGCACGGGCCGTCGAGGCGGGCGAGCCCGCCTGTGGCCCGATACGTAGGTGGCGAAATACGGCGAACCGCGGTTGTAATGGCCGGCGTGGGGCACGCCACTCGGGCACATACGTGCGCGCTAAAGACGTCACGTCGCAAGAGCAAAGAGCCCGATTTCGCCCCGATTCCCGGTGCCGCGGCCCCGCGTAACAAACGCGGCCGTCCGCGCGAAGGGCGATTACGCCCACATACGGCCCCGGAATCCCCTACATCGCGCGATATCGCCACTTACCGGTGATCTCCTTGCGTAGCTCGTCCTTCGAGATATCGGCCATGGTTGATGCTACTCGCTGTGCGTGCTGCTGCCAACTGAGCCTATGCCGGCTGCGGACTCCCGTAGCGTCCGTTGGGACAGTCCCCGCCAAGAGCGCTCCGATACGCGCGCGCGGAACGCGCCCTGGATCGCGAATAACTCGAAAACGCTCGCGCGAAAACGAATACTATATACACCAAATCGTGTTAGTTTTTTACGCCCGACAAGTTTCTCATGACGCCCCACGCGTAATTCGGCGATCCGAGTGTGCCGATTCGTACGTCGTCCACGGCTCACGTCGCGTACTTTTCCGCCTGGCTGTACGTCAAGCGGCCGCTCGTGGCTGCCGGTGGCGTCCACGGTACAGTCCGCGCGCGCCGCCTCGCGCCACCGCTTCCCGAAAAATCGCCTTCGCCGCGCGATAACTTTGCCCAGAGGCCGCGAATACGGATACTATATACACCGAATCGGGTCAACTTTTTTTTCTCTACAAGTTTCTCATGACGCCCCTGGCGCAATATTGCGATTTAAGGGTCCCGATACGCGCTTTCGCGAAGCGAGCCGCGCCAGCCTCTTGGCATTGACTGTACGAGCGGTAAGCGTACTCTGAGTTTCGTAGCCGTCGAGCGCCTAGTCGCGTCATATGACAATCAGTATCTCTGTATGTTCCAGGGATATCGGGGAAAGAAAAAAAAATGAGAAAAACAGGACCCGAAGGCGACGATGACGTCGACGTGAAAACGGAAGACGTTTACTTGACTGTCGAGTTGGCTGTTCGTTTCCGGATGCTTCGCGTGGTTTGTTCGATTTTAAATTGTTAATGTTTTTATCCAGCCATCGGTATCTCTCGCAATGTTTGATGCGTACCTTTAAAAGAGAATACATATACATAGACGTATAGGTTTGCGATGCACGAAACGGCAGATTTCGCGAGGCGTCGCTTTCCTCGCGCGACATCTATCATCGCATTCCATGTATTTCGAACTAGAAAGCAAATATTAGAAAGGCATCCTATCCTCGAATCCTATAAATCATCGCGCACGGTCACCTTTAACAGGTGTCAGTAAAAACGACTCTGGACGACTTTGATTAATTTTATTATCGAGCTGGGATGTATATTCCAAGGTTATATCGTAGATTTCTCAAAATTATGTTTGGAGTATAAATTGTACTAGGTACGTGAGATTTATGAATTTTTTTCAAGTAAATATGCAAAGTAAAATTTGTGTACAATTTTATAAATTAAATATTAGAATTTAAAAAGATATATAGCAACTAACGTTATAAAACGTATATTAATATAATATAATATTAATATACTATAATAATGTGTTTAATAATGTATGTAATATTTATTTTGTTTTTTTACTTTTATTATTATAAAATCCAGTTTGTTGAATCCTTTGTTGATTTTTCGAAAATTTCTCATAAAATATTTAAATTGTATCGTTATGTTGAAATCATGTATGTACAACATCAGCATTCTCGATAAAACATATTTCATAAATTACTCATTGTTGACATAAATGAGATGTTATAAACATTGTTTACATATATTGTTTACGCGTAATTATATTTTATCGATAAATGTCTAACAAGTAATTATATCCTCCACATGAAATGACGATATATATATATTGCTTGATAAAATATTTAATGCCACAAATAACGCAAAGATTTTATAAAATATATACATTGAATCATAATCTTTCTTTGATAGAGATAATGTTAGTAATAAACCAATGAATGATAAGATTCTTTTCTCTTGTGATTGTGACAATTTTCTTGTGACAATTTTCCTCGTGTGATAAAATTGTAAACTGTATCGAAAAATATTATCAGCTGGTATTAGTCATTGTAACTTTATATATAATTAATTAGCCAACGAATTAATTGTTCCTCTCCAATCTTTTTGCACCATCAATTTTTTATTCAAAGTAGCGTGCAAATGTTAACATTCGTCGATATTGTAGAAATTTATAGTCTTGTCGCATTCTCTGTTTTACCGCCAGATGACGCTAGTGTGCGTTTGCACAGTTCAAAATGTCCGGAGCACTAAAGACGCGGGGACTTATAGTTCTTACATCACATTATTGTTATTTAAGCGTGCATCTCGATTTCTTTTCACACGGTTACCATGTAACCCTAATCGGCCGTGAAAACATCGACTCGACGATTTCTTCGTAAGTGATGCGCATTTGAGTTTAATCTTTTCGATAGGCTTTTCGAGCACGTTTGTTTTGACTGCAGAGCAAACATGCTTAGCTGCAGTAACGTTACGCGACTCATTTCACTAAAAAAATAATACTATCTTTCTGATAATGTTGTATAAAGAAAAAAGAAAAGAGAGGAGAAAGAGAAAACGAGAGAGAGGCAACGAGAGAAAGAGAGAGAGAGAGGGGGAAATCCCATAGAGCACATAACATTGCCCTAATAACACATATGTCCAAAAGATGTCCAGAGGTCATCGAGAGGACATCCAGAGAACATAAAATATCCTTTGGCTATCCTCTAGATATTCTATGGACGTCTTTTGTACATGTGTGTTGTTAGGATGTTGTAACATTGCAGCAATATTGCTGCAATATTACTGTTACAACAATGTTCTGTGCTCTATGGGATATTGCGTTTTTGTATTGATATTTATTATTGTTAATTTCCTTTTTCTCTCTCTCTTTCTCTCTCTCTCTCTCTCTCTCTCTCTCTCTCTCTCTCTCTATCTATCTATCTATCTATCTATCTATCTATCTATCTATCTATCTATCTATCTATCTATCTATCTCTATTTACTTGTTGACATGACAAGATTGTAATGAAATCAGTAAAAACATTTTTCGTAAATAAAATCAGCTTTGAAAGTAATTAATTGGCAAACATTGATATCAATTTTTGACTTTTCTCTCCTCTTTTTTTTTCTCTCTCTCTTTTGAATCTATAGCACCGTTACCGATACTATATCGTAGACTTTTACAGATTGCATTTCCCATTTCGCCGCCAGATGTCGTCAGCATGCAAACGTGCTCGCACCACCATCTGCGTTTGAATTTCAAGTTTTAAAGTGTCGGATGTGCGCGGCGTGTGGTGCGGTGTGTGGGACTCATAGTTCTTGTATTATTATTGCTATTTGGTTGTACCATGACCTCCTTTTACGCGGCGCATGCAACCGTATACTAACCGGCTGTGAAAACATCGACCCGAAATGCAAGCGTCAACGACTTCTTCGTAAGTGATGCGCATTTGAGTTTAACCTTTTCGGTTTCTGCGCCGGCATCTTCTATCTCTTGCATTTGTCGCGGATTTAAAACAAACATGCTCCACCATCGAATTGTACGTAACGTAATACCCGTCTTATCGAGAAAATTAAAATGTTCGGCTTAAGAAACGACACTGTCTTTCTGAGAATATTATTTAGAAAGAAAAGAGACAAATAGAGCGATACGAAGACAATGAGAAAGAGAGAAAGAGAGAGGGAAAGAGAGGGAAGAAACAGTTGCGCTTTTGCTCCGATATTTATCGCCGTATTTAAATGTTGACATTAGACATTATAATGAGTGTATTATATTATCATTATATATGCCTGAGACTTAAAACTCGCGAGATTGTAAACTCAATATTAATTTCCAAATATCTTTTCCAGAACGATGCGTCTATTTGTCTAACAGTTACCATCTCAAAGTCTCTGTAAACCTTATCATCTTGTAAATCATGTCGAACGTAACGAGATTGAAAACTCACGAATCCTTTCTCCCGATATATTATCGGTGTAATGCCGCTTCCTTTTACAGTTATATATGTACAACATATATACACATGTATATACACATGGCAAGTGGCAGCTCGAGAGCTCGCGAGATGGATCAACGTGCGTAGGTGCGTGTGTGAGTGGCTAAATTCGACGTGCATTGGTTCTCGAGCTGCCGAATGCATACATGGACTATACCGTGGGACTCGCGTATGTATTATGTATAATATATGCACACATGTACGTACGTACGTGCACATCACGCGCGTTACACATGCACGCATTTGCAGCGCGCCAGTGTCCGACGCCTCGTCACGTGTTCCGTGTCAAAATCAATATTTGGCGTCACTAGGTTATGATAACGCCGCGCTGTGTCGCGTATGCGTGTATGTATATGCATGTATATATGTGCGGGCGCGTGTGTATCATCGAGCGCTGCCGGATTTCGCGGAATTTGCGCGTCGCCCTTGCAACGGACGGTGTAAGCAATGCCAGACTTTTCCCATTTCGCACGCGGGCGTATTTATTAAACATTTTTGAATCGCGAAAAAAAGAAGTCGTAGGCGATGTCCCGTTGCAGGAGCAAGGAAGTGCCTTCTGACATCTGTCATCGATGCTTTCGGAACCCTTTGAATCTCTCGATCGTTTCTGTCGCAATCTCGGGACCGCCAATCCCAATTCCGATAAATTGACCGGACAATTAAATGCGTCATGTGCATAATAGTTGAAGGGAAGATAGAGATTGAAGAATAAATAATGATGAATTTTTTGATTGAAAAATTACGAAAAAAAATTATAAAATTCCACTCTTATTAATTTTATTCAACGTTTCGATGGTGTTAAAAACGGTATCAGACACAATAAAATTTCAACCAAAAAATACACATGTTTACGTGAAAAAAGATACATCCGAAAATACATTCAATTTCACGATTTATTTGTTAACTCGCTGCTCGTAATGTAACCTTGAATGAATGTTATATTTGTTACAGTTGGGTCTCTTAAAATTGCAATTTTCGCCGGAGCGCACGTAGCGGATATCTCTTCATTCAAGCGAGCCGGGCAAGTTCACGGTCGCTATTTTCGGCAGAGAGCAGAGCAGGATCGAAGCGGAGGCGAAAGTAGAGGAGCCAGCCGGGAGGAGTCAGCCGCAGTGAAGTAAAGGTAAAATATAGAACTGCCACCTGTTCGACTGTACCGCTAGCGCATTGTGCCGGCGGGCTTTTTCTACTGCGAACCGAAAGATTATCATTGCAAACCAAGTTTTACGTCTACGTCCCGACTCCCCTGAAACTTAATTGCTGCGTGAAATTGTATGGCAACGTTTTAACAACATTAATTACGCGTCCATATCGAGTTCAACATCTTGCTGCCTCGATTTTGATTTTAATTATGCAGACGATAGTTGCTAGTTTTGATACGACTATAAGAATCTCTTATATTGGCGATTTTTTTTATTTATTACCTACTCAAAGGTTCATATATTTTGATACGCATGCTATATTGTTAATTATTTATATAGTTGAAACGTTTTCATCTCTATTAAATGATACTAAGCTTTTTTTCCCCAACTCTGTCTGCGTGATTTATATGGAATATTTTAATGCATCTTTTGCAAAATGTGTTGTTACGTACGTTCAAGATGGAATGTGCATACTACGTACCGCGGATGTAATCAAGAGAACGTCTGTTATCGCCTTTAATTAATCGCGCTCGCTTGTCGATTTGCTTCTTGAGCGAGGACACACGTCTCGGATTATGCATCGTACTACTTTCGTTTCTCTCACTTCCTCTTCCCTCTCTTTTTCCCCTATACGTTTCTATCATTCCCAGCACTCCGACAATTCTCCACGCATGGCCTGCCACGTTTTTCGTGCCGTTCATGCCTATTTTCCGGCGAGCGATTCGGTCGACGACGCGATTTTCCTGCACGCGGCATATTTCCCTCGCTGGATATATCCGCAGACATTGTATTGATTCACATATATATCCCGATGTCTCTGATGACATGTAAACCAGGGTCTTATATATACAAAGTTTTACAACGTACAAAATAATTCGGAGAAAATTGTCCGAATAAAATTCGATTAAACGAATAACAATAGTAAACACAAAGTATATTATCATTGAATTTGTTGCAATAATTATTTTGTCGTTTATCCAATTTTGTTGTGTGATGATAAAAATTTTATCACAGGTAAAAGGAAACCTTCGTTAATAAGCATTTAATTTTAAAAAATTGTACACAATTAAACGTTATTAATAATTTAAAAAAAAACAAGTCGCAGTATTCCGTACAGAAGGACCTTAGGAGAAATTATTTAATTTCTTATCAAAGAATTTTTTCAAGAGAAGAGCCCAGGTAGAACATGAAACTCATAATGACATCATTATGACGTCACCTAAAAGTCATTTTTAAAAAATCATAATGATCTCATTTGATATACTTTTGGCAATGTTTTGGTGACTTATTTTTGATATTAAACAATTCTAGCGAACTCTGTTGGAGAATATACTTCGCGTATCTTAAGAATCAATCATAATAATATCATTTTTTATATAATTACTTGTTTATTTAATTATTCATGTATATTTTAATTATATTTAAGCAGCATAATCTTTTTAAAATTATATAATGCGATTATTGAACTCAAAAATTTATGATTCTTTTTGTCATCTTTAACTCATTTTTTAATCATTTTTGTTTAGGTAACTTTTAATAAGCGATAAATAAAATCATGATGAGTTTCATGTTCTGGGAGTCGATTAGACAAGTTTCCTTTCATTCTTTTCATACGAGGACCATACTTTTTTCCGCGAAATTTGCGCTCGCTCGTGTTTCCACTGTACATATATGCGTCTTCCGGAATAGTACGTGCGTTCGATACGCATACTGCCTCCGTACGTGCGTACACGCACGACGATCGTGTTCCCTGCGAATGTAGAGAGACGTTCCAGCAGGCGCGGTTGATTCTCTCCTCTCGGAGATGTGCGTAAGCGCGCACATGGACGTCGATGGCGTTACGCGTCGCACACGCACACAGGAAACGGCAGACGCGAGGAGACGTAGGGTATCTATCGGGTCTTCTCTATCGCAACAGATGCCTGTTGCTACGCGGCCCGGGCGACGCGCTATCACGTTTTCGGCTCCTCCGCTTCTCGAACTTCCGCTTGCCTTTGCCCCCGCCCCCGCCGACCCCCCGCGACGGGTCGTCCCGCCGTTACTCACGAAGAAACGTTTTTCGCCCTTTTTGCCACGTGATCGGGCATTGACCCTATCCCCGACGTAGCTCGGGGGTGGAAAGCACGAGGCGCAGCAGCAGCGACGACGAGGCGACCGCTTCCTTCCCCTCTCATTTTTTCCTCTCTCCTTCTTTTTCTCTTTCTCTCCCCTTTTTTTCCCTTTTTTTCTCTACGGAAGACAATACTTTCGAACCAACGAAGCGATAACAATCGTGATCTCGGGATAAATGGTACTAATCGGTGATTAATTGATTGTGTAGTTTACGCTCGAATGGCCTTTGCTGCTTTACGCGAGCGATTCGAGCGTCGTTAATTATGCGAAGTGGACTTTAGAAATGACGAAAAAGCCGGCGAAAATATAATCCTTTCTTTTGTATATCGAAACGATCAACGGTTTCGCTCGAAAGATCGAATTATATATCGTATATATATCATAAAATTTACTAATTAGCAGATGCTTATGTTGGATATAATTATGTTGGATAATAACTAAGGAATATTATATCGATAGGAAGGACGCGAAACGTATATTATTTCATAGCCGGTTACGTAACTAATTACTCTAATGCGTCGATATTGTCGAGCAAGTGTCTGCAAAATTTTATCCGTCGAAAATTACTTCTTCGTAATCGTGTACGTCGCACTAATATATTTAGAATTTCCGGATGGTGATCTTCTCCCCTTACGTAATATCGCGGAAATATACTCGCCTTTGGAAGTAAAACAGAATCCAGCATTCCAGGTTGGAAGATATACATACTTTTACGTAATAATGTTTCATTGTATTATTATCGATTACGTATAATTTTGACAATGCGCAATTCCTATCATATTCTTCTTCACAAGTTTTCCCTCCAATAATAATAATGTTCTCGCACAAAAATAACAGTTTAAATTATTTTAAACCGATAATCGCGTGCAAGATATAAATGTGATAGTTAAGCGAACTCTCATACAATATGCATTATAAAAGAAATCTATACATCTAACAGAGATATCAATAATATATGCGCGTGGAATACAATAATCTGCTATTTCGGTGTAAATTTCACTTCTATAAAGGGACTGTTATTACACTCGTTATATATCGCTTACATTCTTTATGATGTATTTTGTCATACGTTTGCGATATATTGATAAACAGGTTTGTCTGTACTCGTATATAATTAATTGTGCTTTTAAAAATGTGAAGATGGAATTCTTGAAGAGATATAATCCTTTTTTTGTGTGTTTTATATACAGGCTGTTTCTTAATAAGTGCGAAAAATTTCAGGAGATGATTCTTTATCGAAAATTAAGAGGGGTTTTTCATTTTCATTACATATGTTCCTACATCCCTTCCCTGTGGAGTTATCCTTCTCCAAAAATGGGAATAAAAATTAAGTCTTTATTTTTTTCTCAAATTTGAAACAAATTAAAGAAATGAAATTAGATGGATATTTTCTACTAGTAAAAAAGTTATTCATTAATATTTTTTTCAGCCTCCTCTATTGTTATAAGAGGATAAAGCTAGCAACCCCTATTCAATTTTTTATTAGAACTTTTTAATGTTTATATGAAAATCACCCCTCTTAATCAACCCCCCGACAAAGAATCTCCTAAAATTGTTCGCACTTATTAAGAAACACCCTGTATATAGGTTATTCAAAATTATTATAATTTAATAAAAGACACATATTTTATATTCAAGCGCAACAAAAATATAAAAAAAGATCGTTTTCGTATGTGTTAAATCACATAATATTCTTTATAATTATTTACACATACTTTTATTTATTACAAATTATTGATAAACATTTTTATACTTTTTTTCTTTTTTTCACAACACATTATAATAATTGAAGTTAGTTCTACTCGAGGATTTTTGTATCTGATAAATAATCCAAGCGTAAAAGGATTAATAGGCAAGTACACTTGAACATGAGATCAGAGAAAAAGATCGCTTGTATTAGATGAAATCGAACGTGTCGTTCAGCGGCGTCTTGGCGGAATACGGCCTGCGCCGAGGGATCAAGCCGGATCATCCTTAGCCGGGCGATGCAATCTAAGGATCGGGCTCGCATTTCGAGATCGAGCGCGTCTGCAAAAGAAAGAGACGAAGCGGGAGAAAAAGAGAGAGGTCCGTTCGGTTCCGCTGCTGAAGCTGCCGTGCCGCGCCAAGAGAAAGAAAAGAGTGTAGCGTCCCGCGCGCGTAATTAAGGACCAAAGGGATGGGTATGGGGCGGAAAAGCCGGAGGAAGAGAGAAGACGAAGGGGCGGTATTTGAGGAGAGGGTGTATGGGGTGTAGACATCGATCGGACCAGGCGTGTGTAAGCGTGCACGTGCACGCGCATCGTACGTGTACACACGAGCACCATACGCCGCCACCTGGCCAGTCCCGCGTAGGCAAGATAGTGCGAGTCGCCGGAACAAGGGCGGCGTGAGGGCGAAGCGAGGGGTTGCCGAGGAAGTGTAGCGGCCAGAACCGCGCGAGGTGGAGAGACCGAGGGTGGTTCGGTTGGCCCCGAACCTACCCTAAATCGAAGAAGCATGGGACACACCCTGGAAGAAAATGGGAAGTGGGGTAGTTCGCGTGGGTGGCCGGGCAAGGATGGGATACCTCCGCTTTCTCTCTCTCTCTCTTTCTCTCTTTCTCTTGGTCTCGGTTTCGGTCTCGCTCCCGCCCTCGTTCTCTTTCTCGCCTTCGTTTCATCTCCCCCCCTTGTACTCGATGCTCTCCTGCTGCCTCATCCTTCCTCTTCCACCTGCCGGCCCTGCTGCTCATCCTCCTTCACCATCCCCCTCCTTCCTCCGATATCTTATTTCGTTCTCTCACCCTTCTCTCACCACGAGCGTTGCCTCACCCCACCGAACTGACTGAAGGCGCCCTCGTCCCCCTGTCCTCCGTTCTCAATCCCGCGCCCTCCGCCGTCGACACGCCAATGAGGGCTACCCCGCGACAGGGCAGGTGTGCGAGCCATAATGGAAGACGCTATAGAGATAGCCGCGTGAAGAGAGAGGATCGATGGACCCGCGAGTAGCCGCGAGCGAGAGAGCGACCGATGCTTTTCTCGCGCAACGGAGAAAGAAAAGATCGCACGGAAGAGTTTGCGAACGGAAGCGAGAGAGAGAGAGAGCGAAGACGGACAAAAATGGGAAGAAACAGGAACGGAAAGAAAGCTCGAGAGGGAGCAACACCGCGAGAAAAAAAGCGTAGAGCGAGAACGAGAGAGGAAGAAGGACGGGTGGAGAAAAAAGCGAAGGAGTAAGAGAGACAGAGGGGGAAGGAGGAAGGGAACGAGATGATGTGCACGAGAGCGCCAGAGAAAGAGGCAGAACAGGACAGTGAGCGGTGGCAACGCCCATTTTTTGATAAGCTAGTTACCCGCCGCCACCTTGCCGCGAAAGGGGCAGAGGGTAGCTCTCCGGCACAAGGCGGCAAGAGGCGCGGTGGCAGGAGGTCGAGTTGGCCGAAGGGCGCTCGAGGGGGGACGGGGGAGGGCGAGTAGGAGCGAAGAGGGCGACGCGGGGAGAGGAAGGCTGGGTACGCGGCGGGTGTCGGGTTCTACGGAGATCAATAACTGCATAAAAATAAAGTGAGGCTCTGGCCCGCTACCTTTAACCCACCGCCCCCCACCGAGTTCTCCACCTTCACCTTTTCCTCCACCTCCGCGGCGACGGCGGCGGCAACGGCGGCTGCCTCGTTCTCCTTCGTTCGAACACCCCCTCCGCGCCCCCGTTGTCTCTCGCTACGCAGCAACGTCTTTCCAGCACTATGCTATCCCTCCGTCGTCGCGCACACCCTGCCCCGTGCCATCACAGCCTCCCGGCCTCCTGCCTCCGATGAGGATCCGGAGGTTATTGCCTGTATTTTCTTAGGGGATGAATTCTCCGCGAGGACCGCTACCGCCACCTTTGCCAATTTCTTCGCCGCCGAGGGGGGCAAGTGGAAGCTGGGGGAGATTGGGTAAGAAGGTGTTAGTGGTTGGTGCAGTCCGCTTCCGGTGTATACGTAGCTCGTTAAGGTTCCGGGAGATTCGTGACGGAAGGGATTGATCAATTTTCTGATGGAGATGTGATGCCGGATGGATCGCATTGTCCGCGGACGTGACGTTTCAAGCGCATCGTGATCCACGAGCGAGGATGGGCGCGCAGGGATGGAAAAATAGAGAAAGTTTGTATTCGAATATTTATTGAAGGAAATACGCCCGCGTTTCATAGGGATTGATTAAACACACGCGGGTAGCGCGTAAGACGACGGACAATTGAGCGGAAATCGAATGTTTGCGAAATTTCTGATCGGGCGATATGCGAGTCCACGATGCCTCCAAGCATGATGGCGATATTTTTTTAACGTCCATACGTGTACGGGCATACAGTATACACAATTCTATATACATATAGAGAGTCTGCGGATACTCTCTTTATGGAAACCGTAGCCTTGTTGCGTATGTCAACTTTACACATGATTTGAATTATACGCGAAATCAAAGATAAATTTCCAGATGATTTGACAGGAAAGAGAGATCGAATAGAATTTCTAAATAAATCTTTAAATTTCGATTTCTTTTCTCGGCGATTTTTGCAAAATTTCTTCAAAATTAGAACAATGCATTTTTCTATCCTTATAATGAACTACCTTTTACATTTATCCGTCACGTATTTTACGTAGCGAATATAGCGTATACAACTGAGAGAATCACGATTCAGTACGCTTGGAAAGCAACAAGTACTTAGATACGAGACCCTCTGTAGGAAACCTAAAGAGCTCCCCGCGAGGAAAGTTAAAAACAAAGTTGCGACGATTCTCTAGCACTGCGATTACATGCTCAATAATAAATTACTGTTGTCAAAGAGTTTGGCTCCGACAGGCTTAATCATTTCTTGCGTGTATTACAAATAAGAGCGTTGCAACGATACTGCGAGGGCTGATTCACGTATAACTCTCTTCATGCGATCGCAATTTATTAAAAAGTGGGAATATTTTGACATTAGATTATTTCGTTAAATATTAGAATAAAAATATTTCCTTAAAAATATTTCCTATATTGAAATATAAAATTTTCGAGCAAGAGTTTTTGTGAATTAAATCTTGAACGTGCAACTAGATAATGGCATCTTATTCTTCAGTTAATTTCAGGTAGATTCTACTCTTGCAAACTTTTAATTTGATACTGAGATATTTAATGTTGAAATTTCAAAATTTATATAATAGAAAATACATTAAAGCATATTTTAGCATGGTAAAAGTTACTTCAATTTTTAAATAAAAACATTTAGTGTCATAAATAAATTAGTATATTTTTATTAGTATTATAAATATTAGTATCATCAATATATTAGTATCATAAATATATTAGTATCATAAATAAAGACAGTCATTTTATATCAAGGATTTTATACCCACGATATATTCTCTATTGTAATAATATGATTTAGATTTATATATACATACAATAGTGGTATGACAAATAGAAAAAACATTGGCCTTTTTTCGAGAAATCCAATAGTGTTTCAAGGTAATTGTGGGCAAGATAGTTTTGAGGAAAGAGCTGATGCTATTTGCGTTTTTCTCAAGTTACGGTTTTAAACTTGTTGTCCAGGAAAGTCGTTCATCTATCGAACGGCACCTTCCGCGAAAAAGAAATTGAAGGAGCGCAGTGGTTTTTTTTACCAGCAAACGAACCTCGTTCGCGGAAGCTACGCCAAGGTTTTTTTCTTTTCTCTTTTCGCAAACTGTTATCGTTTACAAAGCCGATTCCCTGCACGCACACACGCCGACGCACACATCTCTCATGCAGCACCCTTTCGCGAGTCGTATCGACCGCGAGGAGCGGCGGGCAACAGTTTTCTTTTACGTACGAAAAGCAATTTTGCAGACCGCTCGTAATTTAGTGGCGCGAATAAAAGCGCGCGAGGGATTGGTCGACAAAGGGGCAAACGTGAAAAAAGCAGGGGATAGCAGGTATCCACGTCGCGAAATAAGCGCAGGTATTTTTGACGAATCAATACGATTCTGATATCATACTAAGGCAAAAATCCGTATCAGGACACGTGCGTGTACACATCTTTTCGGATTTCGATCGAAGCACAAAGTAGTTATTACGATAAACTGAGAAAAATAATATGGTGCACTGTCGAAAGAGAGAAAGAAAGAAAAGAGAAAGAGAGAGAGAAATTGCGGTGTATTCCCGGATTTTAATTCAAGCTTTGTCGTAGGCTATGCGATTAACGCGTTTGTGGTTTGAATTAATTAGAGAACAATCCCGAGTTTTCATCTTGGCTTTGAATAAAATTTTGCAAGTAGAAGCGGCTAAAATATGAAATATATTTTTATTTAGAATATATTTTTAATTCTCTCTCTTTCTTTCCAATTTGTTTTTCTATTTCCTTCACAAAAATTAGTTAATATTTATAATTAATTAAAATAATAATTATTTATGCATCTTAATAAGAAGATTTATGTGTATTATCGATAAGAAATAGAGTATAATATCAATGTATGATGATAGCATTATCATAATTAGAAAATTAATTTTATTTCATGTATATTTGCTTCTGTCTTATATTAAAAAAAAAAAAAAAAACGTTTTCTCGTATCATTAAAATATGTGAGGAAGGCATGATCGCGGGAGAAATTTTTCAGCCCTTCCTTCGAGACAACTTTACCCGTGCACCCGACGTCTCGAAAAGGCTAAGGAGGAAAGAGGGGTCTCGTCGCCCTTGAGTCTACGCACGATGCTCGTACATAAATCACGTAGTAGGGGTAGGTCAGTACGGGCTATTCTCGGAGGGTTGAAACTTTTAGGAAGGGAGCAGTCTGCGAACCGCTCGAACACGCAAATTTAGGGTGGGTTGTCTCCCTTCGTGAGACACACAAGTTCGCTCTCGTCGTCGTGTACTCGAAAACTAGCGGGAATAAAAAAAAGGATTTTGTCTGGAAAACATATGTCAAATTTCCCTCGTTGCATCGTATTTTGCATATTATGTATGCTTTGCTATTAACAAAGAGATAACTTATCAAAAAGCCAAACCGTAATTAATATCTTTTATTTTATATATATATATATATATATATATATATATATATATTTTTATAATCGGAGATTATATTTGTGGGTAGAATTATTGATTGAGAAGTCAGTTTTAATTTATTTCTGAAACAAATAATTTGTAGAGATAAATTTTTTCCTTAATTAAATTTATAATCTCTAAGAAAACAGCGTAGTATATATTTATTTTTTAGTGTAAAAAGGTGTAAAAGAGCTCTAGAAAGAGGTAATATAAAAGAGTTAATATTTTTATAAACTGAATAATATTTATAAATTCACAGCTTCAGAAAGAGAAATCTTCTATCTTCTTTGAAAACAGCATTCATACATATCTGATTTAAATTTAAATAAAACTATGTGTGTATCTTTATATAAAATTGTGTCTTTTTATGTGAAAAACAAATAAACTGTCCAATTTATATAATAGAAAACATCAAACAGGAGTTAGTGACAAGAGCAGAGTGATAATTTTCAATTTTACACCGTGAAACTATTCCTTTTTAATCAATCTTGTAACGTACCTTGTTTTATTTTTGTTGTTGCATTTTTACGAGAAATAACATCATTCGGCAAATAAAAATATATTGTGCGCTTCCGCGTCGCGAATTTAATAAAACATTTATTTACAGTTTATCACGAGTAGAAAAATTGCCGCGCTGGAATTTGAGAGATGGAAAGAGATTTTAGCAGCCCGGTCTGTTCGCCCGAAAATAATGCAACTCTTTCATCTGTTCTGGATTATACACTGTCGGGTCTCGTCCGAAAAAAGGCACGCACTCGTGACAGGATGTGTGCTATGATGTGTGGAAAAAAATAAACAATACCACAATGTTTTTATGATCCATTCAACGATTCTTTTTCTCTTTGTTTCGTAGATTAAAAATCACATTTTATCGTTTCGCAATTTACGCGATAAAAATCGCGACGTTAAATTTTTTAAAATAAGCTTGATAAAACGCCATTGTGCGTATGTTTAAGGATAAATCACATGATACATGTTACAACGTTGATGTATAAAAAAATTACATTATCGTAATATTAAAATATATATCGTTGAAAGAAATTTTTAACGGTTGGAAATAATTTTTTATTTCGTACAAAAATGCGTATCACGCGACGCAAAATCTCGAAACAGATGATGCAATTTGAACTGTTTAGTTTTCGAAGAAGATTGTGAAAAAACCCGCATACGTAGTGCTTATCCGTTGTAAAAAATATACCATAATTGCGAGGAGCGTCGCTATTCGACATTAGCCAAACGAAGCGACGCCACCACAATGATCGTTGTTAACGAATCATTACTGGAAAAGTGCTCTCCTCGTTTGCACTTGCTTTGTGCGGCATCATACCGATGCGTTATCGTAAAACAAACTACGCTTTGGCGACATTTACATTGCGCGATGGCAAAATAACAATTACGTTCCCGCTGGTCGGTGAGGCGATCCCCGAAACTACAGCGAAATGTGATTAGAGTACGTAGATGGGTCGCGCTGTAAACCTACCTACGTGTTATTTCAACGAATTTGCGCGGAAGTTGTTGAAATTTCGAACAACTGATGGCCGCCGTTATGTGCTGGATTATTGACGAAATCGTAAATTAGTAAAGTTTATTACACTTTCTACACGGCATTACCTGTCACGGCGGTACTTTGGTAGAATAGCTGATTAATTATTCGAACGTAATAACGCGGACTTTTTACGATACATGAAAAAGATATGGTACGGAAAAAATGCAACGCTTTTTTTTTTCAAGAGCTTGCTACGAGCTCTTAAAAAAAGTTCACGCATTACTCTAATTATTTTACTAGACATGCAGAAATTAAACGTTATTAGAGATTTATATATCACGCATTATATAAAATGGATTAAAAAAATGTAGGAAAGCACACGCTAAGGATATTTTTTTTTTAATAAAGACTGCGCTTTTAAAGAGAGCTAAATTTAACTTATTCCTTCGTTCGCAATTAATTATAGTTGACTAGAAAAAATATGTTTATATATTTTTTTTTTGATTCGTCGAATGACGTACGCATAACGGAGCGACGAGATCCCCGCTGTGGATAGGTTCTTGATTGTCGACGAAGAAAAAGAACGTCTCTCTCTCGTTGCCGCGCTCGATGCCGACGAGAAAAAAAGGTGTGCCGATACAGGTCGTTGAGCAACATCCTATAGGACCCTAACCCGGAAGTAAAGGCATGCATACGCATCCGCGCGGCTGGATAACAAATCGGCCATGGCGCTAAGAGAGAGACAGTAAAAGTTTTCCTCAGAATTTTCCCGACGCATTATTGCCGATCGGTTTTGTGTGATTTTTCGCAAAGATGAGCGGCTTAATGCGTGTGAAATCTGTACTTCGCGATACTCTGAGCCTCTTGCATTTTTCGCAGCGGAAAGTATATAGCATAACACTTTTTACGATACGATAGTTTTGAATAACGATAAAGTGTCCCACGTTATCTTATGCTAGATCGATATCTATATACGTCGCTCGGCGTAATATTAATCGTCCGCCACAAACATTATATATAACAAGATGCCTCTAAAATGCAGTAGAATAATTATAAAAATTAATTATTGAAATAATCAATATCTCACTTGTCTGTTATCCGATGCGAGATTTCTCTTTTTACTTCTATTTTGGTCAGACTTTTTAGGCTCTTGGTTATATCAGTACACAAATTGTCAGCACATGACAGTCCCTCGAGAGGGTGTCGCGGAATCCCAGAAAACGCATGAGAGAAGGAAATGGGAAGAACCGGGGGTGGGCAGAGGATGCGAAGGAGGGAGAGCGCCTATTGAAAAGGGTTGCAACGAGTACAATACTTTTACGTGATGTCAATCTTTGTCTATTCGTTCGCGTATTACGTAGATCTGTACGTCGAGATACAAAAGTACGAAAATTACTCGCGAACAAATAAATCGTCGCTTTCAATTGCTGCCAGGATGAGACGTTTCAATATATCAAATGTTGTTTGATAATTTATATTTCTCGTTTTATCAAGCACACAAAAGCATATCTTATCTCATTAAACGGAGAACTTTGGAAATGTTAAGACAATAAATATTACGTATATTTTTTCCAAATAAATTATTTGCAATTATATTTATTTTAAAATTTTGGAGAGATAAATTTTATTTTATATTAATAATAGCGCTCTTTTTTTTAACGTCGCCAATCGACATTTGACCGGTCGCGGATTCTTCAAGACGGAAATCGGCGGTCAATTACACTTGCATAAGAATGCTCGTTTCCCCTAACTACTGACTTCCGAGAAATATTGCAAACAAGTCGACAAATCGCCCGCGGCAATAAAGGGCGAGTAACAAAATGAACTCCGCTCGGCGACACCTAAAATTTTTTTCCCCGCTTAGTCGTTACCGTGGAATATCTCGAAGGCCCGGGGTGTCCCGGTGGAAAGACGAAGAGAGAGAAAGAGAGAGAGAGAGAAAGAACGTACGCGCGTGGCGATGTAAGGTGGCGAGGGTAGAAAGGGCGAGAGGCTGGAGAAAGAGAGAGAGGGAAAGGGAGGAAGGCGCGGGCGGACGGGAGGATATGAGTGCGGGAAGGGACGGGGAACGAAAGGTTTCGAGGGCGAGAAAGGGATGGAAAAAGAGAGAGGGAAGTTCTGAAAGGGTGTTGCGCGATGCGAGTGCAATACTTTTCCGTGAGACGGCACCAGTGTCGTCGGCCCTGAGGGGTGGGTTCGGGCCGGACTGGGAGTGTGCGTGGGGTCAACGACCGCAGTTGGGGTGGCTTCCCCCTACCTGATGCCCTCCCCCTCTCCCCGCGCGTGCCCATCCCCGCGTCCTGCACCCCTCCGCCTGCTCCCCTTACCCTTCCCTTTCTGCTCGCCCCTTCGCTCTACACCAGGGCACGTTGCGGTAGGCGGGAGGTTGAGGCAGGTTAGGCTTAGCTTAAGGTTCAATATCGGGGAAAACACAGGCTTTTATTTGATCGCTCGCTACCCCGCTCTAAGGGAGGAAGAGGTTCGGGGATATTTAAGAGTACGTGGAAAACAGGGGAGAAAGAGGGAACTTGGATATGTGTACACATTGGTTTCCGTTGTTCTGTGAACCTTTGAATACGAAATAGGGGTGGCATTGATACTGATTGTGAAAGCTCGACATATAATTCGTCGGCAGATCTTGAATCTGTTTTCGTTTCGCGATCGACACATCGAGTTTGTTCTGGAAATAAAAGTTGCATCTAAAAGAATGTTGATCTTATCGTTAGAATAGACGTTAATATATCTTTATTCGTCTCTTCGTTGATTTTAAGGGAAAGAAAATGTTATCTACGAATGAAAAAATAATTTCCAACATCAAATGTATGTAAATCAAAACAATTTGTATTGTATTTAAACAGACATTATATTATCTTTTTATAATTGATATTTGTTATTTTAACAATGATTAGCATTACTATTCCTTTTGTCTTGATACAAAAACTTTGAGCTTACATGATGATTAATTTGATGGTAAAAAGTTACATTTCTAAATTAAATGAATACAATGCTTAGTAGATATCACTTACGACGATTGATTTTACTGCAGCTTGCAATTAGGAATGATCGATCGATCAGTGTCAATCAAGACAAACATCGATTAAGTGACGAACATTTCATCCGAACAATTTGAAATTGTCGAACATCAGGATATCCATCGCACATTCTGTTTCCCTGTCTCTCTCTCTCTTCTCTTTCTCTAACTATTTTTCTCTCGCGTCGCCTACCTCGGAAACACACGTGTTGCACAAACTTTAAATCTGGTTATACCGGTATAATAATTTCTCGCACACGATATTTTTCACAGTCGGAATGCAACGCGTATTATCGATCTGTGTTGGACGTCTTCATCCATAGATATTTTTCTTAACTGCTTCGCACAAAAGTATCTCATCTTTTTTTATTCTCCGCTTGTGTTAGGAATCTTTAGCATTTTTCGAACTTGGTGAATAAGCTTGGGAATATTTTTTTAAATTTTTTTACTGAAATGTGTTGATCTTAACGCGATCCTGTTTTACAGAGACAAGGCTACTTCCAACGCATGAAAGAATCAGCGCGACAACTCTCCTATAAAAACTAAACCAGTTTTTCGTTAGCGACGTGTAATGCTTATAGATTGACGTGATATGTCTGCAAAAACGATATATAGTGCAATAAATTCGCTTATCGGAAACATGTCTCATAATCGATTCAACTTATCTCGAGAATTATACATATATTTGCGACATAGTGATCATTTTGTAGAACGGCAAACTGTCGATCAAACTTAAATCAGAATCCGCGATACAAAGATGATAATTTTACTTTAAATATATTTAAATTCCTATGACGTGATAAGTGGTAAATTTGATAGAGTATTTTTCTGATTGTCACGTCAAGTAAATCAGAATGTAACTTATAAAAAGAGATATTACGATATCATTTCAACATGAACTTTTATAATGCACAATGAGTGATTAAATTTATTAAAAATCAACTCATCAGAATTTTTCTACATTTTTGCGAATTAAAATAAAATGGAATAAAAATGTTCATTTAAATGACAAACATTGACTATTCCATATTTAAAATATGATAGATTTTTCATAACTATCTTCTTGGTTTATCCGCTTTATGATTCTTAAATGGCAAATACATTTAGTATTCCATATAATATCAATCGATGTTCCAAATGAAGCAAACCGTTTGAATGCATATCAGTGAGATGAAATGAATGCTAATAGAAAACCACAAGATTGGGAAAGCAATGTAAAGATAAAGACTTCCGCTAATTATACTTTAATTATAAATTTGAGAAAAAAATATACATGTTTCTCTTCGAAATTTTTCGTGCGATTTATGAAATTTTTTTTTGATGTACAGTGCATTCGGAGTATAATACACCGTTTTTGTGTGATTTTTATAATGATCAGAATATTGATCGAAAGTCGTTTTAATTATTAATTAAAAAGAATATGTTGATATTAATAATGCCGCGTCGCTTAGCCAGTCGTTATTTATTCAGCATTTCATTTCTCAGTTAACGGCCTTTCTGATGAGTTTCTTTCAGCACGTTGCATAATTTATATCGTGCTTCGTAATTTATGTATAACGTAGACTGGCTGCTGCAAATTCGTAGAATCGAAAGAGAGATGGCTTGTTGAAACGAATAAATAAATGTGAAGATTAATTATCGTATTTCGGATACCTTTCGGATCATTTATTTCGCAAAACACGAATCTCTTTTTCTTTCAAGGGAACTCCCTTCCGTGTATATGATGTAGTCGTTTAATTTAGTTTTACGAAACTTATCATCTTTTGTTTTTCATATTTTTTTTCTCATTATAATTGAATATTGATCGAAAAAAGGAGAGGAATGGCGATATGATGAGCAAATTCAATATCACTGCTGAATGTAGCAATAGTTTTATTTCTCCTTCTCTCTCTCTCTCTCTCTCCCTCTTTCTCTCTATCTTTCCATCTCCTTCGCACTCTATTCGACTATCGAGAGCTTCAAGATCCTCAGAAACAGCGTATAATCTGCATTCGCGGGTTGATCGACGTGACCATTGTCGTATCGCATCTCTTCTCTCGGTGTCTTCCACTGGATATAAGCGAAACGCGTTTGCTTTCATAACATTTTGCGTGCGCGCGAGCGGAACCATGCTTTGGAAAGCTCTGCGCCGGTGATAGTAGTAGTGGGACGACAGTTATAAGCCGCTTCCATTTCCGTAATTAAATTCTGACGCCTCAGACGTCCGCTTTTCGTGGCTGCAGCAGCCAACGTATCCGCAATTTTCGTCACCGCTCTAAGGAACTATCGATTTAATGTAAACGCGCTCCTATAACGCATAACGACGTCGAAATGACGTTCCCCATCGAATAAAAAAATAAAGAGGAAGAGAAAAAAAATGGAGCTACGAAGAATACCAATGTTTCCTCGAAAGTCGTCGTAATGAAATATTCATTGTTACTTGTCGTAGCGCCTAATTGCTTCATAATTATTGCCAAGTACGATTGAAGAAGGCGGAAGAAGACCTACGACAATTTTTCTTCCAGGAAAAATTTATTACGCAATAGAAGCCGCGTTTCGACGAATTCTTTCGCGATCCGACAGCTTGCGGAATTACCTTAAGGGAAATAAATAAAGGAATGATAATAGACTGGTGTTTACTTTCATGTTTTCTTGGATATCATGTGATGAAGGTTCTCGCTATTTTTTCCCCTATGTTAATTATTTTATGTGTCTTTCTTTTGATGCATGTTGGACAATATTCGAGGGCGAAGAATTCTTCAACAATGTCTTTCTCTTGCGATTACGTTGCATGAAAATTGTCTTATGCATCATTTCTTCCAATATTGCTCAAAACAATTAATATAAATTATTTATGATTACATATATTGTACATTAGAATTAAAAAAAAAACACTCATATGTATAATTATATACAAATATACGAAAATTATGTCACTTATGATGATGTAATTTATATTAGTCGGACAATTTTGAAAAGATAAACATTAAATTCATATAAATAACATCATGAAAATAAGAAACTGCAAATGTATAAATAGCTACGAGCATCAGCTATTCACTAAAGTCCAAGTTGAAATTTTCTCGTAGGTAGAGCACTTTTAAGATAATTGTTCCAATTGTGCAATCTTTTAATTATAATCACAATTTTATTCTCCAAATGCTGGTTTTATAATTATCGAAATATGTCACATGAAAATTGGAAAATGTCTGGATATTTTTCTTTCAATTGAGAGAGAATTGATAATGTTGATTGATATTCACTACTGATGAAGCCGTTTAAAGATTTAGATTTTCCAGAATAGCTCTAGCAATTAACGTTATTGGTATCGAGAGAGGGAGAGAACTGGAAAAGAAACTCGCTGTGCAGAAAATTCGCAGAAAACGTAGCAAGTATTTTATTTTAAAACCAGTACGTGCATACCCTCCGCAAAATTGGACTAATTGCGCGGTTTTACTGATGAGGGTAAAAAGAAAGATTAAACGCTACAAACAGAGAGGCTAAAATAACATTTTTGCGTAACTTGTCGCAGAGAATAATCGCAATGTTTGGGAAAATTATGCGGTTGGAATTGCGTGTAATGTGTGCGGCAATAATAATTACATATTATTCCTCGCTCATACAGCAAGATCATCGGTCACAGCCAATTCTCCCGAATATAATGTGTTTTCTATTATTTTGTTGACGTCCCGATGTTGTTAATATCGTAATTTATTATTTTTGTTTGATGAATGACCTGTAATTTATGAACGACGATCGATTTATCTCCTAAATTTACGTTGATTGCATTAATATATTACAAAATTCTGATAGAAATATCATCCAACATATTAGTGATGTGTATATATTTATTTATTTATTTGTAAAATTGACTTTTGCCTCATAATAATAGATTTCAAGTGTTTCGATTAATTAAATTCCAGGATTTGTTTTCGATTTAATAATAATAGTCAAACAATCAAATTGCCGCCATCGAATTTTTGACGATCTTATATTATTGTTGCGGAGAAAAGCGAAAAGAGCGCTTTGTAATCGTCCTCGTAATCGAGCAACGTATGCCTTGCGATCGTAATTTCATACCCCTCGAATTACAATGGCGACTACAAAGTTGGATAATTTGTATATCGCGTTATATCGCGGTTCAACCATGTGTGTGTCATGTTGTTTCTGTAATTTGTCACGGCGGTAATCACAAAGTGGTCCCAGTGAGAGGTGACCTAGGTTAAATTTTCCTTTTTTCGAATAGCGTTTCCCCCGCGTTTCGAGCAAAACTCTTAGGTACTATAAAAGAATTATTTATCATAATAGCGCCACTGGTATCATTTTAGATACTATTCATTTTTTCGTTGCTCGTGTACTTTTAGAAATCTCACGGGAATCTATTATCGAGATAGAAGCTGACGATTTATACATCGTATAGAGTTTATTACAAAGATTGCGAATTATTTACCGCGAATATAATGATTATTTATGTTCCATTTTTAGAATATCCGCGCCTTTCAAAATTTAAATTTTAAATATAACAGCCGTTTGTAATTATAATAGTGATATCGTTTTGCATAAAAAGGAAAGCTTTGAATTTTAAAAATGGATTTCTTTAAAAAGAAATTCATTTTTAAAATTTACGGTATTTTATTCGCAGATGAAAATGGACTTCATTGCTGCCGAATCTTCCTCCCACGCTTGCCATCTTTGATCGATATACGCGTGCCATGCGATCAGGGATCGCGTGTCGCGTACACGTGATCACCGTCGAATCAGAGCGCGACATGCGGTCGACACAATTCGTGCCCGGTAATTTAACGCAACCTGAATTTCTAAAAATGTACAAGAATCGGCAAAACAATCGTCGAGATCGAGGAGAAGGAAATGATCTCGAGGAAAAGAACTTATCGATGCTTGAAGTAAAAATTTGGTTCCTCCTTTTTAAACTCATGCATTTTGATTAAAGAATAATTAAGGTTGCGGAATAATGGTATAAATCATGGATAATAATGGGAATAAAAATACAGTATGCAATGTTTGCACATAATTACTTTGATAACATTTAGAACATTTTTTTAAAGATTTGTTGGAGCTAGAGTAGTTTCTCTCTCTGTTTGTTTTTTTTTTCATATTTTTTCCGTTTCGCCAAAAGTAATGAATGTTATTTAGCAAAGCTACCTGTTGCACATTTTGATATTTGTTTCCTACCGTTATGCGCGTACGTCTAATTATATCACGATGATCGTAATTTTAACTACATCTAAAGTGATAACGAAGCTCATTGTACGTTAAGAAAAATAAATTGTTAACTTGACCAAACCATTCAACTAAATTATTTTTTTTATTGAAATATGTATTTAAATATTTAAGTTAAATAGATGTCATGTTAAATTTATTATATATTATTTAATTTATAAATAGTTAAATATTTTAATTAAAAAAGTAATAATTTAGTTGAATGGTTTAGTCAAGTTAACAACTTTTTTTCTCAGTATATCTTGCTTGTAATCATTCTACAATCATAGACTTAGAGATTAAAAGAGCATTGAGGCACAAATTCTTGGACATTTTTCTAGTGCAATTTATTTGATTCTTTCGTTGTCTATCAGCTCTTTATCGGTTGTTTTATTAGGATTATTCTTTATTATTTTTATTGTGTCTTATAAAAGTCACTATACTTGTTTCCTTTTACAAGTCGTGTTTGCCGATTCATCGCTAAAAGAAGTTATTACAGGTGACTAGAGCTTTATCAAGGCTTTTCGCGCAACGTTACTTGGCTAAAATCAAAGTTGCCACTTTGGAATCTAGAAAGTGATTACAATGATTATTGTCACATTGGCAAGTGAGTAAAATATGAATGTGTCGTTGCGTGAAAAATCATGCAATTATGTCAAATGGAAGCAACAAGGCAGATAGTAGTAAAAAAAGTTCAATAAATTGAATCGTTTTATCTCATCCTGATTCGAATGAAATATTAATCGTATATATTACACATATATATTTTTTTAATTCGACTCATTAATAAGTTGGCTTAAAAATTATGCCAAAAATTTGACAGAATTACCGCATCCATAGAGACGACTTCAAAAATATTATAACATCTGCTCTAAAAATAACATAGGTGTTCGTGGAAATTCACGAGTCTTTCGCAAGAGGGGTTAAAGTTTCAAGCGCTTGGCAAATGATCGATAATGGCGAGCAAATAAGCATAACGCGCCTGGCGAATGGCGGAGATGCGAAAACAAATCGATTGCGTGATAGAAAATATACGTATGCTGTTGTCGGTTATATTATGTAGATTCATAGCAGGATTATGTGCGCGCGTGTACGTATGTTTGCGAATTAACGGGACGTCCCATAATTTGACAGGTTTTCTATAAAATTACGAGATGTATAAAAAGCGCCACGCAACCTATGACGGAGATGCAAGTCATGCGTTTCTATTCGGCCTCTCGTACTCGGCTTAGTGGACTCTCTTGTGAACTGCGTGTGTCAGATTTTTGATAATGGCTCTTTGAATGACAATGGGCGGAAGGCGGAGACGGCAAAGCGGCATTTATGCGTACGTGTCGATGACGGGGGAGAGGGAGAGGAGGGAGGGGAGGGGAGGGACCGAGTCGCGATTAAAATTTGCATCGAGCAATGTACATTGTACTTGATCCTTCCGATCGCAGATCCCTCGGATTTCCGATGTTGATAGACGTCGCTTTTTCCGGCCACGATTTAGATCAATCGAGACAACAGTGTTTTCAATGTCGAAATAATCGGCCCGAGCGGTAGATATTAATTTCGCAGGGAATAATGGGCTATATATATAAACCGCGCCGCCGAATTATTGAATTTTCGAAGTACTCGCGTATCTACTGCTGCGCATTCAGTGACAAATAATTAATCAGGATTTATAAACCGGCCGCGCGGAAATTACGCATCGTTCGATTCAACGCAACGGTACCGGTCCGCCGGCGTTCATTAAATCATCGTCGATCGATCAATCGGCGAATTACGTGCGTTACAATAAAACGCCGACGACATCTCGGCGCTGTCACATATCATGATCATTTGCGGCAAATTGAATTATGATTTATAATAAACGATAAGGTCTCTCTCTCTCTTGCCGGACGTGGTACAAGCTAATAACATTCTCATTTAAAATTGGAATTTCAAGATTCTAACGAAGGATCAATTAGTACGCGACATGCAGTCCCATATAATGATGACGTTTCGTGCGATTGACGTCGCACATCTGCCTTTGAAAACGGCGTGGTTGAAGTTCTATACCTTTTTATTCCCCATTTATGGTCTCTCGACGAATAAAATTTCTCGCTGCTGGAAATCATTAATCACTTATAACACATAATTACGCGCTTCTTGGTTACCTATTATTACACAGTAAAAAATAAAATGTTAATTATAATATTTTTCACATGTCCCAGAAAGTCCACTCTAAGTTCTAAGTTAGAATAACTCATTCGTCATATGTTACTTATTGACAAAAAGTGTTAAATAATTGACACAATACTTTACATTTATTTATGTTATTGTGACATTAAGTATAATGAAAAAATAACATACAAATTAATTAAAAATTACGTGAAAAAATAATTGCAATAACTCGTAAGAATTGTTGTAGGACATTAACATATAATAGTAATTATTTTAACTGAAATTATTTGTAATAGAAACATTTGATTTCGGTAAATTTGATTATTTTGTACGTCAAAGTTCAAGATTATTTGAAGATTCACTTTAACTTTTCTTAGAATGTTAAACTGACTTTGAGACATGTTGATTAAAATGATTATGTTAAAAATACTCAAAATAATATTCCATTTCTAAGAGATATATACACAGTGTTAAGTTACGAAGTTGACATAAATGCAACACATGAAAACGTTATAAAAATAATAACACACGAGTTGTATGTTAATTTTACATTGAAGTACTAATCAAAAGCTAGTAACGCAAAAAAATTGTAACATATGGACACACCTTTTTTTACTGTGTATTAAAAGAAAGTCATTCTATTGCACGATTGACGCGCGTAGGGGGAGCTAATAAAACGCGGCCTGTCGCAAAGAGTTTCCGCGAATCTCTCTTTGCGACGCCATCATTATTCTATTCTCGGTTTGAAATCGTCCCTGCGCTCGAGGGAGGTGCTTCTTCTTTCACGGCGCGCTCTCTCTTGCGGGGGCAGCCTGCTGTGAAATTGAAAAATTTTCGCGCGTTCCGCGACGGGTTACCCGTTGTATTTACATACACGCGTGCACGTTTGTGTGCGTAGCCTCTGACGGGTTACCGGTTAGGCTTTGAGACCCACCAAACAGACCGGAAAATATGCAGGCTGCATAATTCAGCATAGGCGTGCACCTGTGTGTGTACGTGTGTGTATGCGTGTAAGTGTGCGTGTGCACGAAACGTTTCACGGTTATCAGCTCCGCGAGTGATACCTCCTACGTTCGTCTCTTCCTGTTTCGCGTAAGAGACTCGGCACGCGCGCGTTTCTCTCGTCACCGGCCGCTGCGTTTTTGCGTGGCCATTGCCAAATTATAAGTTTTCCACGAACGGAGACACGAGGGACATCGAGGTCGGTCGCTTTCTCGCTGGCCGTTAATCACGAATCCGATCGGAATCGTGTGATGTACGCGAAACAGCAGGTGCAGCCCGTTCCTCTAACCGGTGCACTCGATTAATTCACATCGCGATACTTCACGCGATGCGTCTGACGCGTCGTAACGAAATTTTATCGCGAGCTCTCGCTTGAAAAAAATGGCCGAGTTAGTCCAATTGAGAAGAATTGGCGGGAAATTCTTTTTGGATTTATACTTCGCGTATATTAATTGGCGGATTTCTCGATTTTCAAACAGGGAGTCTTGTGGGGACTGTGTTATTTTTATTCTTTTTTTTTACTTTATACAACTGATTAAAATTATTATTATAATATTATTTATATATTTATGCATCTCATATTTAATAAAACGGCTATTATATATTGTGTGGAATTTTTATACAAAACATTACTGTCATCGAGCTATGTAGAAATGTTCGACCTACATTAGTTGTAGATACGTCACAATTTTCCATATGAAGACTCTCATGTGGCAAGACCGAGATAAACTGCGTATTCAGAGAAGCTTATTTACGTGATGCTTTTTACGGATCGATACAATCATTCAAACTACAGTACATTATCGAATGAAACTGAACGCCGAAGACTATCGTTATAATTCACCGCATCGAATTAGTATCTTAAATTTAGTGGCGATTGTGTATTCCTTCTCGCGAAAATAAATTTTGCGAACCCGTTTCATAAAGGATTCATCAAACTTAAATTCCTTGGAAAATTTTCCGCTGAATTTTTCTCAACAAAACATAAAAGATATCAGCAATTGCAATTTTTTTATGTTTTAATATTTTATTTTTTTATTTTTTGATATTTTTTAATGTTTTTTAATATATAAAATTCTATAAAATTGACACTAATAAATTCTATAAAATTGACATTATTAAATTATCTGAAGAATGGGACTGTGTTATGTATGTATATGAAATTTTAATTGGTCAAAATTCCTTCATTTTTAAAAACAATTTTTGAAGTTAATCCTGCCATGCGATTTTTCTGAAACAAAATAAAAATTTGTCAGACTATCTCCATATGTCATTACACAGGATCATAATTTTGTGCGGTAGACATATAATTAAGAAAGTACATGGTAAAAGTTTAACGCGAAAACTTAACGTGGACTATCGAACATTGTCGTTGAGAAGGGTCAGGGTTCCTTGTATGCACTTGGGAGACGATATTTTCAGGCTGGGCAGTAGGCATATAAATGTTTGGTGCTGCTGGTCGTCGAGACCAGCGGTTGCAGGTCACTCACCGAATATAAGTGAACATCGTCGCTACTCGAGAACGGGCATCGCGATTGGCCAGCCCATTTTGCACCGATAGCATCTCGATCATCGCTATGCGATCGATTCAAAAACGAACAAAGGTAGCATCGATGGCGAGCATCTGGTGCTACGAGTCTCCAGAAATGCGCTTTGTTCGATCAATTTCTTACTTATATACGATGCATAATACACATGTGCGATTTTCTCCTTCCATTTTAAACATTTTTTTTGTGAAATTCAGACTTTTCTGAATAAAAAAAGTTTTGAGAGCTTCGAGCTAATAAATTATTCTATTATTGCTCTATCAAGATTTTCTCCATTTTAGCTGCATTAAATTTTAATGAGAGATTTTTTGATGAATTGTGCAATTAATTTTGAGCCTTGCATTGATTATCGTCATGCAATTTATTCAACAGCTAAATCATCCAATAAAATATTTAAATAATAAATCTTAACTCTTATGTTTAGTGGTAAATAATTAACAAAAATGCGATTAATTTTGCAAAACTGCTTGAAATGTTTAAGAAAATGTTCTATATAATCGTAATAATAATTATATAATAATTATAATACTTATTTACATATTTTACTGCGACATTCGAAATTCAAGACATATATTAAGATCTCGAATAATGCGACGTGAATGGCGTGGAGTTATTCCGATTATAGTTTGTTTCAATTCCAACATAGGATATACATGCAAAAAGGAGAAAAAAGAAAACACAACAACGAGAGATCCAACTGCGTGCAAACCATTCATCGCCGACCATACTTAACGATAAAAGTGTACCACGTCAATGACCTTGCGTTACATGCGTGCGGGCTAAAAATGCACGCTGCGAATGAAACTTTCCGTGTCTGAAAATGTCCGATTTCGCCGAACAATACTGATCGATTTATCTCCAATATTTAATGACGCCCCGATTTTCCCCAAGAACAAACACTTTGCAGTATTGGAAGTTAGCTTTTCGCATCGGAAATTTTTACCAAAAATAAATGATAAGATAGCTTTGATAAACTAAATTTTTTTGATAAACCAAATTTTTAATAGCAAGATGTACCTAGGTTGCAGATAAAACAAATTTCTTGTGGATATAATTGATTTTTTTATGAAAAATTATAAGATAAATTTTATTTTATTTATTTATTATATATTTACATATTTATATATTTGTATATTTGTATATTTATATATTTGTATATTTATATATTTATTTTATTTATATATTTTATTTTATTTATATAAATTATTTATATATTTTATTTATATATAAAGAATCGTATAAAATTACTTTATTTATATAAGAATTTTGTGACGTTTTGTCGCGATCCAAGAATCGAAATCTTTGAAAAGCGAATTTATCGGAAAATATGAAAAATTCGTAAATATTATGCAAACATCGTGTAAACATCGATGTATGATTTAAACAGTGTTACATAACGAACCAGCTTTCTTTCTTTTTCTTTCTCCTCTTCGGAGCGTATATTACGAGTGCGAGTATTATATACAAAATAACGTTAATGATAATTATCAGTAGCGTAAACGTGATACCGTAACGAATTACTGTATCGCGTCGTAAAAATGTTAGGATAGCATCGGCGTGAAATCGCCGCGTATTATCTAACGATCCCACGCACGAACGCACATACTGCGTCTCTCGATTCTCGATTACTCACGAGCTCCGCACGCGATGATTCTGCTCGAGAATGTAAACTGAAACATTCACGGTTATTCATTAACAAGAAGCGACGGATTCATCGATAAGGATTGTTCTCACCAGCGTTAGTTAACGTTAACGGTGTTTTAACTGATTCCCGGAGAATCACTTAAGTCTCAATTAACTTTAACTTATGGAAAGAGACTTATGCAAGTAGTCCCTACACAATGCTCTTAGGACTTGCTAAAGATCTAAACTTGTGCTCTGAATTTATAACCATTTGTTTCTCCCAAATTTACGCATCTTCGTCCTCGATATTATATTTATATATATTTTTCTGATTGAAATATTTTCAAAGTATATATTTTCAATAGTCCTGGATGAGAAAATCTGGAATTTCGTTTCTTTTTTAAAGATAGAAATTGGAAATTAAAATGTTAATTAATTACAATTTATTAATTACAAATATGTTGACATTTGTCTGATTGCGAGAATTGCCGAGATCCGAAAAATTTTCAGATATATCTGCGCGCGAGCCGTTGATTTTCCACGGTTAGTCATGGTGATTTTTATTTCCATTTGCTGCGAATTAATATGTGCAAATCACCATATCGCACGAAACGGACGGGGATTTAAATAAATATTAAACTCAAGTACGTTTAAAATATTTCCCATATCTGTTTGTGTAACGGAGAGCTTACGCGCGATTCTTCCATCGATACCATCGACATTTTTTTCACGGCGAAGTGATAAAGCCAATCTGCAGGATAGTAAATATATAATACATATGGAAGAAAAGCAAATACTAACTGTTACGCAGTCTAGGTTTTGCATTAAGCCAAATTATGTCAATATTAACTTACAAGAAGTTTTACCAATATCAAGTGAATCGGGCTCATATCCTTTTATGTCAATATATTGAAACATGGACTTATATTTACGTTACGCCACTCTATAATTAAAAGCATCGATGTATAAAATATTCTAAATTCCGCTAGTAAAAAATGACTGTTTCCCACATTACATATTTTTTTCCATATCATCAATCTTGCTGTGATATTGAAAATTGAACATATTGATAATATATTTACATTTTGCATTTTACATTTAATTAAAATAATTTAGTATCTACATTACTATAAATATGAAAGCGCGAAAAACAAATAAGAATAAAAAGGAACGGATATGTAAATTTAAAAAAATTCTGCGCATTTATTAATTTTTTTAACAAATTAAATTATTAGAAGTATAAAAGTAAAGCACGGAAAATAATATATATTTTATAATATGCTTTGATATAATAATTTCACATTTATTTTATTTATTTATTTATTTATTTATAAAAATCTCTCATTTTGTACATTTCTTTATAATCGTAACTTTTTCTCTTTTTCATGCTTTTTGATGAAAAATATATATTATTAACTTTTACTAGCTAATATTATTAACTCTTGCAATTTAATGTTCTTGTTTTAACAATTTTTACTAGTCCAAGGCCAATTTTTACGAGTTATTTTTCTTGTTTAATTATAGAAATATATCTGATATATTGCAAAAAATACAATTGTTAACTGTTAAACATACGTAATTTAAATTTTCATTTTTACATTTAACATTTGAGTTTCAAATTATTGTTAATTTTATAAGACACACAAGTAGTTATTTAAGACACTTATACGAACGCAGGTAGATTTTCAGTATTTCATGATAAAATTTAGTTTAATTACCTCAGAAATGTAAAATAAATAAATTTAATTTATCTCAGAAATCATGTAAATCCGACACGTTGTAAAATTCCAGTCATTTAAAGTTTAAGACTCTCTTGGGAGTTCGATTTTCGCCGACAGCCCCGGCACTGACTGTCGGGACTGTACCGTATTACGCGTCGGACAATTATTATGCCAGGGGCGGCCCCACGCAACATCGTACCTCGTAAGGAAGGTTCGGGCCGGATGTGGTACAGCGAAAGTTTCGTCCGAAATTGCGCGCGTGGCGCGTCGTGAGGGCCTAACGGGCGATTTTGGGGTAGGTCGCATCAGGCTATCGAACATTCACACCGGCCCCTCTCGAAAAGGGATCGCGACGGGGCAAGTGAAGCGAGTGAGCGAGAGAAAGAGAAAGAGAGAGAGAGAAAGAGAGAAATGCGAGATTTCGCGGCGAAAGTTTTGTCGAGGCATGTGCGTGCGGGATGATGATGTTATGCGAGTCGTTTCGCATGCCATACTCTCCTTGTATAACGTCGCTTTATTCTGCTCTCCGAGTTAATATCAAAAGATCAGTTTGTCTATTATTGCAGCATTACACAAAAATCATTCCTTCTAATTGCGCAATTAATATGGCAAATTTTACGTTATGAGTATATCTGCGTGATGAATTTAATATGGCGATGTATTGTAGTATATTAGATTGATTCACAGATATGCTCAAATAAGAGACTTTATTTAACGCAAGATATATATTCGCTCGTTGCTTAAATATCGTCTTCAAAATTTCTGACAATTTTTTTAACGCGTGTTAGAAAATATTTTATTTGTTTGAATTGATTTTATTCATCAAAAAGCGAGAGTTCACTTAGCAAAGTATATATATATATATATATATATATATATATATATATATATATATTCTTGCACTTATTTTTAATTTTGTACAATAATATTTACCATTTTACTATTTTTCACATTATATATCATTTTATTTGTTGCATAAAAAAATTAAAACAGACTGGACTTTTAATATAGTTTGCTTGAATTTATTATAACATGTATAGCATTTATTTATGCATATATTCAACTAAGAGAGTCCTCTCGCTTCTTATAAATGTTGAATAAAATTTTTTGACAATATATTATAATGTAATGTTTTTATATGAAACGCAAACAAGAATCTTCCATTAACAGGTGATACGGTTACCTTGGAGTATTCTGCATATTACAATAATTTAAATAATTATAAATTTTTGTGAGATATATATATATATATATATATATATATTTATATATTTATTTATTTATTTAGATACAAAAATATATTAATTATGTTTATATTTAATTATATTTAGCAATGTGATTAATAGATAACGGGATTAGTAACGATTATGCTGACTAATTAAGATGTATCGCGAAGCCGCTCGACTGAAATTGATCATCATGTATTCGAGATATTCCGTCAAGGAAATTTGAGAATGATATTCAAGCATTATTATAAAAATAATTATATATCGCTCATAAAGATCGCAATAAAATGATAAGAATTACTTTTCTTATCGCTATTTTCAATTTCAATAAAGCGTATAAATTGCATGAAATAATTACTATGATAAATATGAGCTACCTCGATCGATACTTACGAATCGTTAATGACGCGCACTGATAATCTCTAATTCTGTTCGTAAGGAATTTGAAAACATTATTATATATACATAACAGCAATTAATAATTAATATATTTTAATATATCTCACGTTTCTTCTCCAATTTACATGTAATTTTGTCGACTTTAATCATCGATCATGTTTCGACAATTTATTAATAATGATTAATTTAAGATGTGTTAAATAAAATATTCGGCATTTTTTATCACATAATTTATACACATATATATGTATATATAACATATTAAAAAATATTTTGTAAAACTAATTTTGTACGTCATACTGGTTTTTATGAAGCATATTTCTATTACATTTCTTTTCCAGAGAAAACGAGATATTCATTTATGTTCGTTAAATATTTTTATATTGTATAAAATATCAGGGGATAATTTTATATCTCTTGTTAATGGAAGATTCTTGCTTGCGTTTTATAGAAATAGTTGTCAAAAATTTTATTTAATATTTATAAAAAGCAAGGGATTTTCTTAATTAAATACACACACACACATATACACATAAACAAAAATTTAATTGAATATATTAATTTCTGTTGAAGGTGAAACGGAACAAACTGTTTGTCGCACATTCGAATCCGGGAGTGCCATGCAAAAGGTCGCCGTTCATTTTTATTACGTCGCGAATGATTCGCCATATTTTGTTTAATTTTCGGGAATGCCATGCAAAGTATCACGCGTCCGTATTCAGTGTTTCGCGCGAAATCGTAATTAATTGCGAGCAACATATGAGAACCTGACAACCTTGCGACTCTGATAAGAAGGATGAGACCAAGGAGGCATCGGGCAACTGCGGAGCAATCGTTCAGGTAAATAATTTATTATATATTTATTATTTATTATTTTATTTACATGAAATTAATCATTTATCTCTGCAATGAATGCATGATAATTCTTGTATAATTCTTTTATGCGATATATATAAATTTTTTTTTATTTAATATATTTATTATTTAATAATATATTTTCAGACACATATGTATATATAATGTTTTTACAATATTAAGATGTATAATTGTTTATTTGTGTGTATATAATAAGAATTATATCTTTACTTAGTAAAAAAATTATATAAAAGTTTATCTAATAAAAGTTTTTTTCTAAAATTATTTAATTTTTCCATTAAAGATGTATTTAAATGAAAAATTTTAATTGCACGCGTTAGATATTTTTGAAAAATTAATTATTTTGTAAACTACAGTACATATTTATAATTTAGATATATTTGCATTTTGCAGAGAGAAATGCTGAAAACTGCAACTCCGCTGTTGTGCATCTATCGGTGAGTTTTATATTATTTTTTACATATAGAGAGACACAACACACACATATCTATATTTTTTATATATAAATTAAATATTGTCATGTTAATTTGCAATTCATAAAAAAGCATTAAGATAATGTCAGATATTAAATTAGTCAAATAATTAAATCTTTATGAAAGTAGAATAAATTAAATAATCTTTTTAAAAATCAAAATTTATATTATCAAAATATTTAAAATTCTCGTTTACGTATAGAAAAATTTTTGTTAAAAAGTCTGCTAAATTAATTAAAAACTAAATAATTATATTAAGTGTACGTTACGCGTATAAATAAAAATGAGCCTCGACACTTATAATATAAACAATATAAGAAAATAAGACTCTAACAAAAACTGCAAACTCGCTTTTTTTACATTATTGTTTACTCTTTATATGTACACATTTTCACATTTCGGTATTTTTTTGCGATTTATATTTTAAATATTTGCGCATGTATATCACGGGCGCGTGAGTGGCGTTTGTCGGTTGATTAACCATTGAAACATTGCATAAAAATTGACAAGCGAAGTCCGGTCGATTGCAACGAAAAGAGAATCGAGCCGAACAACGCGTCGCGAGGCCTCGTTCGCTCGTAGCCTAAAATAGGACGCATTGCAACGGTCTTTTTTTCCGCCGCCGATCGATAATCCGTCGTGCAACAGCTTAACCTTCCACGGCGCGAGTGACACAACGAGCGAGAAGAGAATTTCTTAGTATGAAACTAGGCACTAACTTATGGCGCGCATAGTTAGCCGTTACCTTACTCCGCGCGGTTTCGTACTTGCCAGAGATCGATTATCGTACACATATCGCTATACTATATCGCATTATATGAAGGAAATGCAAATTAATCGTCGTCGGATTAAACGAAGGGAGATTTGTATCGAACGAAATCCTAAACACGAGAAGATAATCCAGTCAGTTTGGACCTTTTAAGCGGCATTTTAACGAGACTGACTGGATTTATATTCTGTGTCTTTGTCTAAAAAATATAGATATTTTAATTGATCAAATATTTAGCACTTGGAAACTTGCAGTTTCAAATTTAAAAGATTTAACATTCATATATTTTATTCTTTATATTTCTATTATTTTTTAATATTGTATTTATATTATTTTTATTATTATATTTAATATTATATTTATATTATTTTATTTTTATTATTACATGTTTTTTATCGATATTTAAAATAATATTTGATGCCGTCTTTTAACATTTCTAAATTCTGACGTTCTTAAATTCCTGGAACGTAGAAACTGCAAGAGTTAGAATTGCTGTTACGCAAGCTGCGTATAGACTCAAGCTGCATCAATTATGCAGCTAGAGAAACCTCCATTTACTCCTTCAATATCACGTTGACAATGTAAAGAATGTCGTTCAATGTCGATGCATCTAGAAATGCATCGCGCTCCGAAATATGATTTTATTCGTTGAATTATTTTTTCGACATGGACTCTCGTAATTGAATTTCGCGATATGTTAAGAAGGTGTTATCCGGAAACGATCTCACTCTCTTTTTCTTAAAAGAAGTTTCCACTTTCCATCTTGGTGAACGCGACGGGCTATAAGATAATGAAAGAAGGATGCAAAAGTTATACGTGCGCAGGAATTATGCATCATCTTTTGGTCGCGCGACGAGGAAGGTATTTTTTAACCTTGTTCGCGTTGTTTACTGTTTTTATCGGCTACATCGCATCTGTTTTTTCATGATCGAGACTCTTTTTCTGGCACCAAAGGTCGCGATTCAGACATGCTTTGACGGACAATGTCAAACTCGTTGTGCATAAATCAGACATTGTATATAGCCTGTGCAAAAGCTGTTCATCCTCCGTAAATCAAGGAGATTGCAAGAAGAATAAATTTTTATTTTCTCGCGAATAATAAGTAACTATGCTCGCTGAAATTGTTAATTCAACAAGCATTATTAAAAGATATTGGATAATTAGTAGGTTATACTTTGCCTGGTTATTAGTAGCATTATAGGTGCTTAAGCGAAAAAAGGTGTAAATAAACTCGCTGTAAATATTAAGCGCGTTGCGGGGGATAAATGAATATTATTTATACAGCGACCTGATAGCGCAGGCTATAAAAGCGATTTATAAAAAAAAAATCTTCACGCCGCGTCATCCAACACTTGCACGCGCGATGGTGCAAAGACAAAGTACCTTCCCACCTCGAAACCTCGTGTTCTCCGAAGAAATGCTCTGAAAGAAACCTCTTCCGCCCGCCTAAGCGCGCTCTTTATCACGAAGAAGAATGTTTATTACGTAAACAACGGCTGGCGGCGTGATGCAAAGTGCCGGCAAGAGGTAAATAGTATATCGCATTTAAAGTTCGACGGCGAAATGTTTCGTAATGCGAATTAATCCCGACGTAAATACACGACGCGATTGCATTTCCGATGCACGGACGACGATTGAGAAATATACATTTTTAATGTCTGATTCAAATAATAAAAGATAGGGGGAAGGGGATAAAATGTCTGTGAATTTATTAATTTTTTTTTTAGACAAAATTTATTCTCGCAAAATTTTATTTCCACTTTAGATATTTAAATTCGATTTTTGGGGGGATTGATTTCCGACAGTTCGGGGAAGTTGCTTCCTGTCAACCCCCCGCTCTTTTAAGGGTCCTCTTCGCCGAAGGCGAAGAATCGCTTCGCGAAATTTAGTCGCGCACTCCATAAGATTTTGCATCACATGTGACACGTGCACACATGCACACATGCACACGTACACACGTACACGCGACGGATGGACGCAATGCACAGCGCGCTATCGATCCGCGTTTTTGCGCGGTATGTCAACTCGTTACCGGACGTTGATCGAAGAGCGCAAGGTACACAATTACGCAGCGAGAGAAGAAGGATCGTCCAAGAGCCTCGTCCTTTTCGACGCGCAATAAAACTGCAACTGGCGAATCATAATTGGGCGACGTACGTACCGTTCTGCAATCAAACGACAGACGGGAAAATTCTCCTCAATCTGGGACAAGTTACTCCAGAAAATATCGGGGAGCTGTTTTACTAACGTCGAATTCCTCCGCAAAAAAACCACGGAAAAAGGAGACTCCCGAATGGAGCGATATGATAATCCTTGGTCCTAATTTCTCTCCTATTTCATGTGATATCGAGATGGAACGAGATCCGGAGCGAGTCTCGCGAAGAGGGTCGTCCGTGGAAAGTTCATCGCGCTGCGGCCTTTTTTCCGCATCAAACGGCTCGTCGGGGATGGTAATATTAGCCCGACGTTTTCCTGCTGATTTGACTTTAATATCGGCAACGAGACGATATTCATTTCCGTGGCCGCGGGCAAAGAGCGCAATGAAAATATTGCGTTACATCCGCCGGGACGGTATTACCGGGCGAAAAGAAAAAGCGGGAAAGGCTCCTTAGAACATTGTATGACGGCACACGTACTTTAGACGACGAAGGGAGAAAAAAATATGTCAACCGCGCGGCGCGCAGGCAAGGTAAAGCGGATTACATTACGCCGTGGAAATATCTGAACCAACTTGGGGGTGAGGAGAGCAAAGGGGTAGGGGGATGCGGGAGGAATAAGAGAAGGATTCGCAGTAGAAACGTTGCTAAGAGTATAAATGAGGGAAAAGAAAATACATCGGAACTCTGCGGGCAAACGTCCGTTGAATTTTCCAGCTGAATTATACATTTAATGTCGCACGTTGTGCATGTGTGTGTGTGTGTGTGTCGCCAAAAAAAGAGCGTTACTCGATCCGCTGTATAAAGTCGCTATGCAAATTAGGCGTCTCTCGCTCTAGTCGCCAACATTATCCTACATTCGGTCATTCGGTCAGGACGTAATTGACGTGACGAGGGATAATGTTTAAACCGCGATGATTGCATTAAAATTCTATTTAAGTTTGGCCTTAATTAATTTAACTTTACGTGGAATTTGCATTTTACGGAAAAAATATCGGTAGATATGTACTTGACTGAGATTAATACGTAAATGCCATCGATTAAATCGAACGCATCAATCCAATCAATTTACGCATTTAAATAACAATTTTTTTATTAAATGTGTTTCTATTTCATGTACACGTAAACATGAATTTTTAAGCGGTATTAATCTTGTAGTAATTTTTTCGAGTAGAACCTGACAAGACGAGTCGATTGTTATCACCGTTTATTTCAATATTGGATAATAATAATAATAATATTATTATTATTATATTATATAACAATAATAATAATAATAATAATATTATTATTATTATTATTATTATTATTATTGACAACAGACACATTTTAACAAAATTCCTATAAATTGCATTTCTCGAGAATCTGGGAAATTTCGGCTGTTTGATTATTATAGGGATGGAAACGAAACGGATACCACGTTACTGGGTCGCTCACGCGTAGCACGCGCGCTATCGATTTGGTTTCCTTGCGGCAGGATGACAACCTAGGGTAACCCAGCACGTTAATCGTGTATATGTATATATGTATAGAGGCAGGTTCTCGTAGGCTAGGTTACGGTGAATCGGCATGCAGGATTAGTCACGAGCAAGCTTGCCTCTGGGTAATGACAGCTGCTACCAGTATGCGCTATTCTAGTCATCAACCGCAACTATCAACGCCTTCAACCACCAACGTCGGGTAATAGTTGTTGTTGTCGAGACGCAACTTCGCGGGTAATGACGGGAATCCGTTGAACAATGTCGAAAATTCGTTTCTAGTCTTGCTTTTAAGCGTACTCGAGATCGATTTTGTTCACAAGTGGCTAAAGTAGGGAATTTGACGTTGAGAATTTTTCCCTTTTTTTTTCTTGATGAATTCTTAATTAATAATCTGATTTGATTTCCGCGTGCAACTTTGACATTTGGTTTAAAAATCCCTCGTTTATTGCGAAACTCCTTTGTTTTATCTTGACGCATTTTATCCCGAAGAATATATAACCACTCCAATTTTCAACTAGAGAGTCTCTAACCGACCACATCATCGATGATGGACGCTCGGGTTCCGGAGCACCTACCTTCGCCAACGGCGCGAAGGAGCTCTTTAAATTTTTCCTTTTTCCCTCCCCTTCGCTTCGATCGTTCGCTCGATGGTACAGCTCTTTGGTTTCGAGGCTGTAATTTAGTGCAGCTTCGACGTCGTGTAATGGAAGCGAGATTCACGTCGGTGAGCAATTCGTCGTGGACCAATGGAACCGAATCGGGCCCAGAGAGTTGCAACCGTTAAAAGACGAAGAGAAGAAAACGGCTGTTAATATTGTGTCACCCCGAATCGTTCCATCATCGATCATGAGGCTCGGGTAATCAAGAAAGATAACCGCTAGTTGCAACTAGGATAAATGGCTCATATTTCTTGTCCGCGAAATTTACGACTAACTACTCCTCGATGCAATAACTAGATAAATCTGTCTCTGTATTGCTTTTTTTATTTATATTAATTCTACTTATTAAGTCTAATTTATTGTATAATAAATTTTAATCAATTATAATTAACAAAAATTATATTCCTCTTTAATTATATTACGTTGGGGCTATTTTCATACACACACACACACACACACACACACACACACATATATATATTATATTTTATATAAGGTACAGATATTTATTATATTTTAATACGCATATATATATATATATATATATATATATATATATGTATATGCGTATTAAAATATAATAAATCTGTATCTTATTTATATATATATATATATATATATATATATATATATATGTATTAAAATATAATAAATCTGTATCTTATTTGTACATTATTTCATTGACACTATGTTCCATTGCGGTAAAGAATGTTAACATCAAGGTTTATTATCCCGTCATAAGAAATGTAGAATACAAAATCAATAGCAGCGCGTTCCGTTTCATGAGAGGTGCAAGATTTATGACTGTTGCAACTTACCCTAGTTTCAAGTAGCCCTATCAAACTCGAGACGGTTCGTCTGACGTGGATTTGATTATTTAAATATCACAGATCGTGAAGAGGAGACGACACGTGAAGAAACGATGGAAAGAAAACTCGGATAGTGAAATTTTGTTGGTTCGTTGATTTTACTCTCGCGACTTTATTCGTCGACAAGGGGAGGAAGGATAATGGTTACTATTTTACATGTTCCGATGACTGATGCAACGCGCCGAGATTTTATTAAGCTTGAAGAGCGATATATTTTCCTCTAGGTTCTTTTTTTTTACCAGGAGAGAAAAATATTTCCCAGTTTTTAATTTCGTACTTTGGTTAACCGCAGAAATGCAAATTTCTGCATGAAGGATAGCGTCCACTGGAAACTGCTACGGTCTCCGATGCCCGCATATTTCCTCTAAACGACCTCGCAGAAAATGCACTTATGACAAAGTAGTAGCGAGACGACATTGTATTTGGCACATAATCAATAATTTACTGTTCTCGAAAATCAGAGAGAGAGAGAGAAAGAGAGGGAAAGAGAGAAAGAGGGAGAGAGAGCGAAAGAAATGATAGTAAAAAAAAAAGAAATTTGGTGTAAAGGACGATAATACTCTTATTTGTTGTTATACGTTACATTCCAAAATCCCGTCGCATTAACGCGGATTAATATCGCCGTTTATCTCGCGTGGCGTTCATATATGTTTAATCGCGCTCGGACTTTTCTAGGAATGTAATCCTCGCAAAACGGCTTTGCTTTGCGTGGCCAGCGACGAAGCGATCGTATAACCAAATGTAAATTCTAGGCACGTATAATCCCGAGGTCTGCGAAATCCCCGAGGGAACTATATCCTTCGCTATATGGGATCCTATAAAGAAATAGAGTCGACTATTATAAAAGTATCTATCAATATTTTCACCCATTCAAGCATCATATCACCCATATCATGGCGCAAGTGACATAAATGTGTATCCCTTGGAAATATTTTTATAAAAAATTGATGTCAAACTTGAGACGTTATCGTAGATGCAAATAAAATTAGAAACGAAGGTTGAAAATAACGATTAAACGATATCTAAAAAAAATTAGATCTTTCTCAATTATCTTTATGATACTGATGAGAAATTTGTCTACTCTCTGGCATCTAATATTTAGTCCATATTGCAAATTGTCGCATCGGACGCGTGAAATTTCAACGAACAAGAGAGAGATCAAAAGCATGTCTGGACAATACGCAGCTTATCTCCTCGTTATTCGCGTTATCCCTCGGCTCTCTGGCGAATTACTCGAGCCCAATCGGGCGTGCGATCGGCGACCCAGGGAAGAAGAGAAGGACGCGACGGAGGACGAAGGGACCCGAGGACGTAGGGAGCGGAGGATGCCTTGTCGCTTGTCTCGCTCCTCGAGGGACGCTCGAGGGACAAGAGAGGGCGCCAGGTGGATGATCCTCCGAGGACGGTTCGACGAAGTCTGGAACAGGTCAAAAGTGGACCGGAGAAAGGGCAAGCGCGACGAGAGGGAGAGGAGACGGATTCGACGGAGACCAGACCGGAGCGAGGCAAGAGAGAGTAGCAAGAGGTAGACAGAAGGGGCAGGTTGGCCCAAAAAGTCATGCAAGAGTCAAGGAACTCTACGGGACACGGACCAAGGACCAACGGCGGTTTTCTTATCCCTCCTAAACCGCTCGTTAGACGCCGTCTCCCTCTTCCTCTCCTTTCTCTTTCTTCTCCGTACTTTCCCTCTGCCTTAGCCCTTTCTTCCTACCCATCTACCGTCCTTTTCCCCGTTTCCTCCTGGGTGCACCAACGGAGCAGGATTCGAGAGAAGGAGAGGGGAAGGACGTCAGCCAGGAGACGGCACTGACCTAAAGCAACACGGCCGACAGTCGGATCCCAAAGCGTGGAGGAGAGAAAGAATGCCGGGGCTGAAAAGGGAGCAACGGAGAGAACGGGGCCAGGGGCCGGGGAAAATTAATGGCGACGTGCGCTCGACATTTTTGCGGGCCAACGTCCGGGAGTTTTCATCTTCCGCGCGCCGGAAGAGATCGTCTTCGGGGGCGGGATTGTCGCGCGTAGAGCCAACCCCGGCGCGAAATTTTCGCTTGTTAAGTGGGGGCATTTGTTTTACCTGGCGGAGTCGGGTGAAACATGGCCGCGGCTGGATTCGACCGATATTCCGGCACTTTTGTCGACGATGAGTCGACCCCAGGTCCGCGGACGTAATTTGTAAATGAGCAGAAAAAGTTACTAATTAACGCGGGGAAACTCTGAGATATTCAGATGTTTATTTGCAAACTGTACAAGTAGGGAGGGCGACTCTTAACTTTCCGTTTCACGTGAGGACTAAAATACATCACATTTCGCCATTCAATCCTTTATACAAGTGGAGGAAGCAAGTCGCAACGAACTGATGGATTAAACTCTCGCTCAGGAAGATCGATGTCGATCATAATGTCGTGTCCCAACGAGAACCTCGGCAGTTCTCGATTCGTTATCGTGATATTTACGTCGTGGCGTTCCTTCTTTACTTTGCTCTTCTGTCCGGTGCGATCGCGTATATTACCGTGATAAGACTCGACGAGAGAGCCGTACCGTTGGGATTCCAATTTCATCGACCGGATCGTGAACCTGTTTTTCTGTGAGACCTTAATATCCGCTCCTAGTTGCTTCCACTCGCAAGGTCCCGTCCGATCAGGAGAGGGGTCTTCGATTTTCCTACTTTTATGACACTTCATCCTCGATCGTTCTGATACCCGCCATCGTTTCTTCTCATTCGGAATGAGATAGGAAGAACGAGGATTTCGTTCATGCTTTTACGGAATACGCAGCGCGTAATTGTTGGTAATTGCAGCGGTTTGTTGTCGAGCGGAAGAGATAATGAAAAGGAAGAGATTTCGTACTGGACGAAGATTTGTTTTATTTTTTCACGATGAAAAAGTTTAATTAGAACGAGGCAATTTTCCTAAAATACGATGATATAAAGATTCACTGAAATTCGTGCAATGAATCCGTAATCTTGATTTAAATTTGATAAAACAAACACTTCCGCAAAGGCACGTGTTTGTTTCCAACACGTGTTATCGACCTATTTGCTCATGTAGTCAGATGCACGATATGAATTGAATGATATTCCAATTTTATGAAATATGATACTGATCAGTTCTATAAAGATTTATCGTAACGGTTGCTGCTTGATTACAGAGTTTGATGAAATTATAAATATATAATTAAATATGAAAATGAGAGCAAAATTAAGCTACAACTAAAAATTCTCTCTTATTTTCTCTCTTTCTCTCTCTCTCTCTCTCGCTTATTTTTTTCTCGATATGTACATCTATACTTAACACATTCCTTTCACAAAACGCGTTACATTCTATGATGCGCAATATGACACATACACAGTAAAAAATAAAATGTTAATTTTACACATGTTCCAGAAAGTCCACTTTAAATTTTAAGTTAAAATAACTCATTCGTCGTATGTTACTTATTGACAAACTAAAAATGGTAAATAAACTTGACACTTTACATTTATTTTTGTTATTGTTATTTGTGTTATTGACTTTAAGTGTAATGTAAAAATAACATACAAATTAATTAAAAATTACATGAAGAAATAGTTACAATAAATCGTAAGAATTGTTGTAGGACATTTACATATAATAGTAATTATTTTAATTAAAGATTTACTTTAACTTTTCTTAGAATGTTAAACTGACTTTGAGACATGTTGATTGTTTAAAATGATTGTTAAAAATACTCAAAATAATATTCTATTTCTAAGAGACATATACAAAGTTAAGTTATGACATTAACATAAATGTAACACATGAAAACGTTATAAAAATAATAACATATCATTTGTTTATTAATTTTACATTAAAATACTAATCAAAACGTAGTAATACAAGAAAACTTTAACATATGGACGTACAATTTTTTACTGTGTATGCTACATATAATTTGACATTTAAACGTACCTTTCGAGTATTATTCAAAAATCTATCCCGAAATAATTATTTTTTTTACATTGACAAAAGATCAGTTGTCATGTGTTGGTAGATGTTTATAAAAAACAGCAAATACGCATGACATGTTTAAAAAATTGTTGTATCAAATAGTCGGGGCAAAATACTTTTCATGAAAATATAATCAAATTATTTTTCACTATTTGTATATAAAAAAAATATTAAATAATTTATCTGCACCTAATTTTTCACGAAGAAAAGCGAGGATGCTTTAACAAAGAAGCAACATTTTATATCTGTTAATTTAACAATTTGCATTTGCGTTTCTAGCATCAATCTATTAGAATAACAAGCCTACGCCGACGATACTGCATTTTTCGTACATCATGTATATCTGTTACGTAGTTCAACGCCAAACTCTGTAGTTGACTAAAAACAAGTCAATTTGAATCAATTAGCGAACGCATGTGTAAAACACGGTGACGATGAGTTACTGATAAAAGCGCGCGTGAAACGCATGCATAGCTGCAAAAATTGTATCGGATGCGTTTCTACGAGCGCGTGTGTGACACGCACATACGCATACCGCCACGCGCATTATTCGTATATTTCACCGTAAATTTTTCCATCTCGCCGTGTGTCCGCACGTGGCGTGCATTTTTCACCATTTTTTTTGGTAATTCAATACGTCGCCCATATACATAATACAGTTAGCGGTGTGAAAAAGCTGACGATAATTGATCGCGTCGCAGAAACAACGTTTGACCGCGCTGTAATAATTTTTATCACCGGTACACTTTTTATCGGCCGGACAGCGGAATTATTTGGCACCTTTGAAAAAAAAAATCTGATCGGGTTTGCGACGAATATTTACTCGCCAATGCATATTTCGAGAGGGAAAAAAATGCACTCTTCATTATCCTCGCGCCTGCACAATTTCGAAACATCCCTTCGGGAATTCTTGATCCCTCAAGTTACGTAAAACAAAGAGCTTTCAGTCTAATTAACGTTAAAGCGCGATGCGACATGGTTGCAAAGGGACTTTAAAATTTCGCTAGAATTTTTCGAAGAGGGATTCCATTGATTATACGTGCGACTTGAGGGAATCTTAAAGCCCCCGAATGTAATTTAAAATAAATTTTCGACTTACTTTAGATAAAACAAAAATATTTCTAGTTTAGTTTGAAAAAAAAAGTGACGCATATATCACTTAGAATGACAGGTGCTTTAGAAATCATTCTGAAGGCATCCTTGCATAGAAATGACTATCTTTGAGGATAGCAACAAGCAGCAGGCGATTCTTCGAGAGCCTCATTTTCTCATCGGAGGAGGAACCGAACCCATTGTTTTTCAGGGAGTGGGAAAAAGTTGGAAGAGGAGGACAAGGAAGGACGAGCGAATCGCCGCTGAGGTGCATTGTTTCGATATGCCACACCTGCACGAACTTTGTACGCAAAAGTCGGCGCGAAGATGGCTTTGCCGGTGCAAATAGAATTTCAAGAGTCGCACATTAAACGCTTTATATCGCCGGCGCACAACCTTTTACGACCTTACGACCCGGTCTCCACGGTGACATTGCGAGGACCTTTTGTACGACGGTGGCAAAGTAATGCCTCTCGGACCCCGACGAAACTTGCGCGCGAGATGAACAACGAAGCTTCGCTTATTTATTCAGCGGAATTCTCCATAGATATTCGCGATAAGTACTGTCAAACTTTTTTATTCATCCCTCAATTTGAGCGATATATTTTTGAACGTTGCCAGAAAATTTTAATCCCAATTAATAATTAAGTACTGAATAATACAGACGAAAAAATTGAAAATTCGAACTATTGTGCGCTTTAAATCAATTACTTACATATAAAATGCAATTTTTTTTCGATCAATCAATTTATTCATCTTATGTCTGAATCCGAAAGAGGGCAACTGCGCTTATAGCAAATGTCTTATTGGGAATGAATCGACTCGGCGCGATTAAGTCTCATAAATATGCACATAAATGCACGCTTCTCGCGAAACGAATTTGCAGCGGGATGCCGCCAGCTGATTTCCTCTGATGAGTCGCGTCGACCCGATTCGCGGGCAAAAATAAGCGCGTGTCCGTCGGGTGTTAAGTCCATAGATCACTTTGTCGCCGATTAAGGCCTCGGTCAACGAGCCGCGGCTTCCGAGCTACACGCGAAGCGATCCTGCTTCGCGAGATGACCCACTTGTACGCGAGATCGCCGTTCATCGCGTAAAAGCCGGAGACGCCGCATCGCGATTTCCTGAATGTATCAATGAGCGTTTAAAAATATCACCGGCGACAGAGTTGATTGTCGGAATGCTACGTGATTGTACGAAGCGATGCGTAAGACGTGCGTAAGCGTGGAAATGTGCGTGTCGTGGAACCGTCAGGTGGTCGCGCCGCTTTTGATAAACGAGTCGTTAAGGTACTTTTGGATGAGGGTAACATTCTCTTTCTCTTTTTCTCTCCTTCACCGAGGTCGGCATGAGTGTCGTACATGACAAATGTTTCTAGAAAACGGCGGTCCTTGCCATTATTAAAATAATAATTATATCTGAGAGAGAGAGAGAGAGAGAAATATTTCTTTAAAAAAATTTTAATGTGGGCTTTGCAATATTTAATATTTATAGTTTAAGAGATTTTTGTTGTAATTTTCATGTTTCCTTTAGATATGATATCATTTTCGCAAAATAATTTACATGAAAATAAATTATATATAAGTAATTTACTTCCATATAAATTATTCTGTAAAAATTATATATTCAGGGTGTTTCTTAAAAGTTCGAAAATTTTTAAGAGATGATTCCTTATCGAAAATTAAGGTGGGTTTTTCGTATAAACATATACTCTTACATCCCTCTTTGTGGAGTTACACTCTTCCAAAAATGGGGATAAAAATTAAATTTTTTTTTTCAAATTTAGAGCAAGTTAAAGAAATGAAATTTGATGGATATTTTCTTCTAATAAAAAGGTTATTTATTAATATTTCTTCTTAGCCTCCCGTATTGTTATAAAGAGCAATCCCTATTCAATTTTTTATTAGAACTTTTTAATGTTTATATGAAAAACCTCCCTAAATTTTCGATAAAGAATCATCTCCTAAAATTTTTCGCACTTATTAAGAAACATCCTGTATATGTACCTATAAAAAAACTTGAAATAAAGAAGCTTGAAATACAAGAAAAATCTCTCAAATATATATACAAGTACATAAATTAAATCAATTATAATATAATTGATATATTTTAATAATCAAATTATTTGTATAATTAATGCTATATATTGCACGAGAGATATTTAAGAAAAAGATATTTATGAAAAATTTGAAACGTATTAATCGCATAATAATCAATTACAATTAATTATAATTAATTGAAATTAATGATATTGTAAATAATTCTCTCTTCAGCTTCCATATTTTTTAATTTAATTCTCGAAGAGTCATGTTTTACAAATGATCCTTAGAAAAAATGCGTATCTGTCAAACTTGTAAACTAGTTTTTCTCAATATTAACATTATACTCCTGGAATCTAGATGCATATCGCATATCATATATAACTAAGCGATAATATTCACTGTTAAGGGAACAGCTAATAGCTTAAAGACGGAGACGCGCATCTGCCGTGAGTAGCTAATCGTCGCCGATCAATATATCCTACGCGCACATACGCAATATAACTGCGCGTAATTAACACCCATTACTAACCACTCGATGCGCGGCCGCGCGCGTTTATGGCTTCTCAGGAGGAGTCTCTGGCTCTCGGAATTAGTTCGCGATCGAAGAAATAACTAAAACGATCGAGATGGAAAGATCGATATCGAGAGAGAAAGAAGGAGAGAAATAGCGCGATATAGACAATGTATCTCCGAGCCTGATATAATTTCGTATATGGCTCCCAGGGCTAGAGTATGGCACATTCCTCTCGCGGAGGAATGTTGAAGGAGGCAACCGCAGGACGACGGTAAAAGAGGAGAGTACGGATAGAACGAGGAGATGGAGAATAAGAAGAACGAGAATATGAGGAACGAACGAACGAGCGAGGAGGGAATCGCGGTGCGTGTACGAACGTCGAACTACTTTTTGCCAGACTTCTCTCCTGCCCTGCCGGTCCATCCTTCGGTGTGTATCCCGTGCACCTCCCCGTGCGTCTCTCCCCCAGCGTTTCCTCGTCGTCTTCCCTCATCCGAACGTGCTCGCCCGGCTTTGGCCTCGGCGCTTCTTTTATTTCTCTAGATTTCAAAGCACTCAAACAGGTTTCAAAATCCCGCCCGCGGAAAAATCCGAGTGCCATCCTCTCTCTCTCTCTCTTTCTCTTTCATTCCCATCCAGCTTCCCGCCCCTCTCTCTCTCTCTCTCTCTCTCTCTCTCTCTATCTCTTTCCCCCCGTCGTCCTCTCCTTTTTTTCTCTTCTACTCTTCCTTCTTCTTCTTCTTTCTCTTCTTCTGCCAGACTGCACTGTGTTGAACGCTGTAAATCCTCGCTCGTCACATCAGCTTTTCGTCGCAGTCCATCATTTGTCCTCCCTGTGTTATCCTGCCCTCTCTTCTTGCAAGTGTTCGACATTGTTTCGCAAGGTATGAACGAGGAATGTCGGGTACCATTATATAATTTTTGTCTGTGCAATACTGAAATCTGGCAACAAACTAAAAGAATTATTTTCGCGCGCGTCTAAAAAAATTGCATTATCTTCATCACCGAAATAGTTACATTATAAAATTCGATTTGTCGATATTTATTGCTCCGTATCAATCTTGCAAACACGGTTCACAATGATAAATATTTCATTTTAATATATTATCTCATTTTTTTCTTCATAGTATTATACAGGATGTTTCTTAATAAATGCGAAAAATTTTAAGTGATGATTCTTTGTCGAAAATTAAAGGGGGTTTCTCATATAAACATATTTTTTCAGCCTCCCGTATTGTTATAATTATTAGCAACCCTTATTTTTTATTAGAACTTTTTAATGGGCCGGAATATGACCATCTAAAAATATATTAAAAAGTTTGATTTATTCAGGAACTTTTTTATTTTCTTTATTTTTTTCATAAAATCAATAGTTTTCAAGAAAAAAATATGTTTTCGTGCACATGATGCTAAATAGCATAGGTTTCGAGTTACGAGAATTAAATTTTAAAATAAAAATAAAATTAGAATAAATGTTGGAAAAATTGGAACAAAAACAAAATTATAATAAAAACCTAAAAAATAAAAACCTAATTTTTACCTCCATTTTTGGAGGAGTGTGTAACTTCACAAGGAAGGATGTAGGAGTATATGTTTATATGAAAACCTCTCCTTAATTTTCGACAAAGAATCATCTTTAAAAATTTTTTACACTTATTAAGAAACACCGTAAAGATTTTTCTTCATACTCATTCTTGATAAGACTCGCTTCTTTTTTTCCGGTTTTATTCAGCTCTTTGCGAGCTTGTCTAAAGGCTTCTAGTGATCCCGACGAGCAATCTGTCCGTCCAGTCCAGTTCTTCCGCGTTGCCGAAGCGTGAGGTTGCAATATGTTCGATGAGCCGAAGAGATTTTATATTGTTCGTCCGGCGTCAGATTAGATTTCGATTAGAGGGAACCCGAGAATGATGCCGTACGTGTGGTACGCGGAGCTTTTTCTTCTCGCTTTTAAATCACTCGCGATCGCGAACACGATAAATCAACGCGCTCTCGCAAAAGTTGTTTTTTGATCGAGGCTCGTTTCCAACGTATCTTGCAGCTCATCTTCTCTCGTCACGTTATTTGCATCTCATATGCAGTCAAATCGCGACAAAATTGTAGATTATCGTTTATCAACCATTGAACATTCGCGATTTTTCAATCCCTTTATTTCTTATTGCGCTTTTTTCCCCGTACAATTATATAATTAAATTAATAAACGTTCATCTAGTTGATACTAAAGAAAGAAATTTCATCAAAGATTAAAAATTACACTGGTATAAGAAAAAAAAATTTGTGTCTCATCCTTTACAAAATTCAGTCAATTTTCACGAAAAATGAGAAAAAAGGTATTATACCATAATATTTTTAATATCTCTAGTTTTTGAGAAAAAATATTTAATCCTTTTAACAAAGCGAAATATTTAATTTAAGTAAGTTTTTGCGAGATAATTTAATTGAACACAAAATTTTCGTTTAATATATTGCAAAAAACATAAATAAAATATTATAAATAAAGTAAGTTATAAAATTGCATTTTTTGACAGCCAGATAATTTTGGACAAAGTCACATATAAATGTTTCGACCTATTTACTTGAGCGTTTCTATTTTTTTTCCATTCTATTTTTTTTTGTATTCTATTTTTGTAGCATTATCTCTTGTCACACTTCAATAATGATGTGAAATTCAATATTTCTCTAAATTTTAAAAGAATCTGTAACAAATAAATGAAAATGGAAGCTAACTAAAAAGGTTTTAAGTGACATATTTTTTCTTATATCAAAATTAGTAACAAATTAATATTTTGTAAGTGAGAAAATATTTGTTATGTATTTACTATTATTAAACGTTATCACTCGTAGCTCCCAATAGTTTGCATCTCTCTGAGCAATTATTAACATAAGATCTAACAACGATAGTGAAAAAAAAAGATTAACGGTTTGATGTAGCCTTGAATTTTCGGTACATCATCAAAACGAAACGCGCTCACCAGCGGGATTTTTTTCGGTAAAAGCTGCCCTCGAGCAACATATATCTCCTGGCAAGCGCGAATTCGGTTATTTTGCTCGCTACTCTTTCATTTAGCTTTCTTTCTCGTTTTTTTTTCAATCACCGCGTAAAGTAATTAGCCGCATATGGTTGGTCGTATACGATCCGCGGGCGCGCGTATCGAGAAATCTCGTGTTGTTCCTGAAAACCTGTGCACGTGCGTATATATTTCATGAAGGTGCGCAGGTATACGCGAATACGAAATGCGATAATGGATGATCGATGGGTGAAGAACCGAGAGGAAAAGAGAAAAAGAGTGGTTATTAGTATATTGAGATGGATATTCCGGGATACAAAAAAGTTTGCGCGCGTGTAAAAATATCAACAGAATTTAATAATATTGATGGCGCGGAGAATTAAGGATTAAAGCTCTGATACCGATATCATGGCGATACGTCCATTTTGACACATTAAATTCCATTAATTATATCATGTTACATTAGTGATCGGGATATATAGGTAAGGGCAGGATCTTGCGACGGAATGAACAAAATCTTTCGTGAAAAATTCATTGCTTATTAATTTGCGTCGTTTTATACTCTCTTTCTCTCTCGAGGCTATATTTAACAAAACCTCGACTCGTTTCTTGCTTCATGACACTTTACATTTGCAAATCCGAGCGCGTTATACATTACTCGCGAAATACGCCTGTCCGGAACAACTTAATACCGCCGACAGGCCCTCTTCTTTCCCGTCCGAAGGAAAACCCGCGGGCTGGCTAACGGAAAATGTACGAGTAACAAATGTTTCGACATTAGCGTTAAGGTGCGAGCGCTGGAAAAAATGCGCTCGAATCTTTCCATCGAGGCGTGTAACACTAATACGCCGGAGGGAGGCGGAGGGGGAGGGAAAAAGTCCGGGAGGGAGAGCTTAAGGAGACGAAGAAACAACATCAATTTCAGCCACATGCATCGCTCTGGCTTCGTATTTAGGTGGATAATCGGCTTACCGTGGCAGCCCACTTGCAGCGAGTGCATCTGCAACGGACGGCGGTTGCATGCGAGCCACCATCGCCGTTGGCAGTCAGCGCGCATGCACAGCCGCTGACTGTCATTAGCGAGGAGTGTTAATGCCGAAGGTTCTCGCGTTAATGACGAAGTGCTGTCCCCGTCGCACAGGACTCCGCGAATGAAAAACGTTCCGAAGATATGGCCGCGGAATTTTCTTGGCTCCTCCGTGCGCCACTTTTTGCCCGTCCTGCAAATTGCGCGTCCCGAGTTTTCTGAAAGTTGCGACAACGACGGCTCAGAATCATCGGATCATAGGGAATAGCGTAAATTGATTGAGTTGTGTATCGATATTCAATATATATACGCAGTAAAAAATAAAATGTCAATTGTGACATTTTTCACGTGTCTCAGAAAGTCCACTCTAAATTTTAAGTTAAAATAACTCATTCGTATATTACTTATTGGCAAACTAAAAATGTTAAATAATTGACACAATACCTTACGTTTATTTTTGTTATTGTGAATTTAAGTAATGTAAAAATAACATAGGAATTAATTAAAAATTACATGAAGAAATAGTTACAATAACTCGTAAGAAATGTTGAGGACATTAACATGTAATAGTAATTATTTTAACTTAAATTATTTGTAATAGAAACATTTGATTTTAGTAAATTTGGTTATTTTGTATGTCAAAATTTAAGATTATTTGCAGATTTGCTTTAATTTTTCTTAGAATGTTAAACGGACTTTGAGACATGTTGATTGTTTAAAATGATTATGTTAAAAACACTCAAAATAATATTCCGTTTCTAACAAAGTGTCAAGTTATGAAGTTGACATAAATGTAATGAAAACGTTATAAAAATAATAACATGGAGGTTATTCTTAATTTTATATTGAAATACTAATCAAAACAACACAACACCCTTTCTTGTGACAATATAAGAAAATTTTAACATATGGACGCACAATTTTTTACTGTATATGCAATTTTTTCGTGGCCGGTCCTTCAAGAATATAAAAGTCAAAATAAAAATCAAAGGATCATTGGAAATAATGTAGTTGAAACTAACCAGAATTTTTGTTTATTAATTACAAAACAAAATGTAATTAATAAACAAAAATTCGGTCTAGTTTTGGTCGACTACATTATTTCCAATGATCCTTTGATTAATTGACTAGCGATATTAAGATAATTTATGAATCAAAATAAAAATCTTTGGAAATCTCATTACGTCACAAGAATGGAAATGATTTACATCTCTGTTATATGACTATATCGTTTGACATTTATTAAATAATCTTTTTCGACACGCAATAAACACGAATTGTCAAAAGTAACTCGAGAGCTCGAGACAATGATCGATGCGACGAAGAGACGCATCGTCGCATAAGGTATCGTCGCATTCGCATTAATTAAATTCGTTATCGAGAAAATCATTATCGTCGTAACTATTATTACTACCGTTACCGTTACCGCTACTAGGACTACCACTATTACGCGGATAATTAAGCGGCTTATGATTACGCGGTAATGGCAACGATAAATAGATCACGTGTGCCGACCCGCTCGCGTCTATTAAATTATTTTATACCTGTGATTCCGAATTATTATATCCGGCGTTTATGATTGCCATGTATCGTATAAATGCGTTTATACGCGCACATGTGAACGCGCCCATCGTACGGCTCTTTCAGAGCGTAGTTACAATTAAAAGGGATTATAGAAAGGGTGTTAAAATGTGACTGCGGTATGCTTTCAACGTGCATTTCTCACAATTAAAGAAATTAGCTTTGTTTGAGGAAGGGACGCGCAGTAAAATGTAAAAAATATTTTCGCGCACAACGCATTACGCGATAATGATATTGCTTCAAACATAAAGAGGACTCCCAAAAATATCAAGCTTGTTGCTGGAAAAACTCCTCGTTTCCACGCTAAATAAACTGAACCTCGTTACTTTAATTATCAATGCAAAACTCATACATCAACAATAGTCCTTCTCTAATTTTCCGATAATTTTGAAACACTCGGTATACGCGCGAAGCATAAAATAATGTATACATTACCATTTGCCTCTCGTAAGCATGGCATACGGAATGAGAGGAAGAAAGCGCGGAGAAGGTGAACGTGGAGGATTCTATTTTTTTTTTACGTAACTTACAGAGAGACTAACACGCGAAACCGTGTACCGTGTTTCGCCGCTGCATTTGCATTCCTTCCCTTCTTCGTGGATTCCGCATGCTGTTCTTCGGTGATATCCTCGGGTAAGGGGGCGGATGCCGGCGACGTCGATGTTCAGCCGCTGTTTCGCGTAAGTGAAACTGGTTGGCCCACCGGGTGTCGTAAGCTGTCCCAGGTATTACGCGCTCCCCGATTTACATGCGTGTTTCTCTATGGAACATGGTGAAATTTCGCGAGGCTCGAATTACGAATCACCGCGGATTATTCGTAGGAGAAACGACCCTCGGTGGATGAAACATTTCGGACCGCGTACAAGCGCAATTAACTCTTCGCGCTCCAATTTCGCCCGAGCGTATGTTTTAAATTATTTCGGAGTATTCTTTACAAGAAGGAGATAATATCCGACGATAAAGATATATCAATAATCTCGGTGAAAATATGACAAATAATTCGACGTAGATTTTTCGCAAGAATAAAAATTGCAGCTCGTGTAAATTTAATACCGACCGGCAAGATTCCTGTCGATCATTTCACAAACATTTTTTCCGAAATGTAAAAGTCACGAAAGATTGCGCGAGTTACGGCACTTTCCTCTCTAGTTTCGAGTTCACGACTTATCATCAGCGGCGAAACTTAACGCTGGAAGTCGAAAAAGATCGACGTTACTTGCGATTCCTTTGAAAATTTCCGCAGGCGATCCGCGAAAGTTTAATACGCGACGGACCTGGATAGAAATTTTCAGAGATCCTCTCGACTTTCGTGTTATTATGTTTGAAAGTAACTATCGGGGGCTTCTATCGGAGACGGGGGAAGATGAGGGCGAAAGCATATGGGAGGAGAGGGATCGAGAACGATTCTTAAATGCAAATATCCATGTGCATTTTTATGCACCTCGTCGAGGCGTCGAGCGTCGTAAGCCTTTGAGCACAACCTTTGACTTGCAGATGGCGAGCGAAATTTAGAATAGTAAAGTGGCCGTTTTATGCGCGGAGCTTACTTATATCTACAAATATTTGATGGCACGCGAATTATGGTAATCGAAATATCGTGAATATAATTTCGCGAACGAGCAAGCCGTGTGTGGGCAATCTTGACCACGTTTAGGAAGTGTCTAGACGTGTCTTGTGGCGTATGTTAACTTCGCAGATGCGTACGTCGGAATCTAACGGGATCCTCGGTCTTTTGATACGTCGTTATTTATCTCTCTTCTCTACTTTCGATGATCGAGTGTGTCATAAAATTACTGCGAGCATTAAATTATAGTCTTTGGTATATTTATATTTTTTTACAAATAAAAGACTATCGACATAATATTAGATGCAATTTTAGATTAATGGGAGAAATATGCAAGGTATTTCTTAATAAGTGCGAAAAATTTTAGGAGATGGTTATTTGTTAAAAATTAAGGGGGGTTTTTCATATAATAAACATATACTTCTACCTCTCTTCCTGCATAGTTACACACCTCCAAAAATGAGGGTAAAAATTAGGTTTATATTTTTTTCTTAAATTTGAAACAAGTGAATGAAATGAAATTAGGTGGATATTTTCTACTAGTAAAAAGGTTATTTAATAATATTTTTTTCAGTCTTCCGTATTATTATAAGGGAATGAAACTAGCAATCCCTATTCAATTTTTTATTAAAACTTTTTAATGGGCCGGAATGTGGTCATCTAAAAATATGCATTAAAAAGTTTGATTTATTTAGAAACTTTTTTATTTTTTTCAAATCAGTAGTTTTCAAGAAAAAAAATAAAATACGTTATCGTGCACAGCACGATGCTAAATAGCATAGGTTTCGAATTACGAGAATTAAATTTTAAAATAAAAATAAAATTAGAGTAATCATTGGAACAAAAACAAAATTATAATAAAAACCTAAAAAATAAAAACCTAATTTTTATCCCCATTTTTGGAGGAGTGTAACTCCACCGGAAGGAATGTAGGAGTATATGTTTATATGAAAAACCCCCCTCAAGTTTCGACAAGGAATCATCTCCTACAATTTTTCGCACTTATTAAGAAATACCTTGTATTTACGTGATATTTTTTAAAACATTGATAATACGTAATTTGAGATTCAAGGAGAACGAATTGCGCAGCAAATTCGCGAGCTTCTACGAGAAATTCACGTCTTCCAACGCGTCGGAATAAATCTATTATACGGCTCGGCGGACCGTAGGTGCAACGGGATCCCGGCGTGACACGCTGTGAAATTATTTTGCGTACGCGATACGTGATAATCGGCGATCGACGACCGATCGCTCCAATTAACGCGAGAATATTTGCGCTAAAATTACTGGCTGGCCGTCGCCGGGGCGAAACCTCGCCCAACCGATGGGTAATCGATACAAAAGTCTACAAGGGTTGGTATACAAACAAGGGTGTATACAAACAGCTGCAGTCGGCCGGCGGTCGAGTGCGGGCTGCGACACCACGGGCTCTTCACCCTACGTGAAATCTACTCGCGAGATTGACGAAAAAGGGAGAAAAGGCCGAGGGAGGGAGAGAGAGAAAACCCTCTTTCAATTTCCTCGACCAGAGAATCCTTTCCTCCTTATCGAGCGACAATTACTCTCCTTCCGCGAGCTCTCCCGCTATTTAGCAAAGGAGAGGTCAGGAGTTTAAGGTCCTCCCTTGATCCACGTGAAAATTAGATCAAAGCGAAATGCGCGAACGATAAATCATCGTAGATTACATCCGTCACGTGGCGCTCATTGTCGGGCTACGGCGACGATTAGCTACGATAGCTACGCGATCTGCTACCTTTTCGCGCTCACAAAGGAGAGGATTTGACAACCGGTTCAGAGGGGTTAATACCCTGCTCTCCCGTACCCGGCAGCGGCGCGCGTTTCCGCTCGGGAATTCTCTCGAGCCGGCAATTGGGTGCCCGAGCGATGATACAAACGTCCTCCAGTGACGTAGCGATCCATGCGAGTGCCCTCCTCCTCCTCCTCCTCGCTCCCCCTCGCTTTCGGGAGGCACGTTGACACGAGGGGGGTATATCTCGCCCCCCCCCCCCCCCCGAGCTCGTAATCCGCTCGGCGGACAATGCACGCGACACTCGGGAGCGCGCCGGCTAATAGCGATATATAATTAACGCATTGTGCGGCCGGTTACGACGTAACGACGGCATTCAGAGAACGACTGGGCGCGGCGTGGAAAAAAGCGATACGCGAAGCTCGTCGCGGGGTTGATGGAGATAAACGAGTTAACAGATTCACCGAGCTCTCTTCGGATCTTTTTAATTATTACGACGCGATAAAGATAAGCGTTAATTGTACACGTCGACTCGCGATACAATCTCGAAGGGATGGATGACTTTCCCACTTTTTTGATGACTACTGAGATGCGTGCAATTTTCTTTCTAACGCAGTCATTAGTAGCGATAGAGGAAAACGCTTAGAATCGGTATCCCCCATACAGAATAGACCATTGTTGTTACATTGCTGCAATGTAACAACGTGCTATATGGGTGGTATGCGTGATAAGTATCTTGCTGAGATTGCGATGACATTTCCCACACAGCACGGAATATTGTTGTAACATTACAGCAATATTGCAGCAATGTTACAACAATGATCTGTGTTGAGATTGGAATCTAATCTAATTTAAATGATGAGCCAGCTTGGAAACTGTAATAAAACCGAAATGCCGTACCTTCTGTATTATTACAAAGTTTGATAAAAAATACTCAGTTTATATAGAATATACAGGACGTCAGCGACGTCGATAATTCCCATATAATGAGTAATGAATTACGTTCGGGGGCGTTCGCGGGTCGCGTGGGACCGTCGAGTCTATTCCAGGGAATGGAAGAGTGGCGAAATAAAGGCGTCCTTTTTAATGGGCAATACTAATCAATGAAATACGAAGCCACGGGGGCGCGCAGTGGATATGTAGAGGCCAGGCACGAACGTGCCGTACAAACAAAGGGCTATGCGCCCGCGTGTCTCTCTCTCTCTCTTTTTCTCCTCTCGCTTCGTCTTCGACTTTGCCCCCCTCCTCCGTCCGTTCTCCAGCCCCGCGCCCTTCCTCCCCCGCTCGCACTCTCGTTCGCTCCTTCTTTTTCTCGCGTCCGCTCCTTTTTTTCCTTCTCGCGCACACACGCGTAAAAATACACACATACACACATGTACAATTAAACCCGACGTATAGGCGCTCACGCGGCGCCGTCGTCGTCTTCCTCCGCTCGCACAAAAGCTGAGGGCAAAGAGAGAGAGGGCACGATATTTTTCAGGATGGGATATTTAACGCATTGGCCAGGTCAGTAACCCCGGGGCCCCGCGATTGGCCGGCCTCGTCGGCGCTCTGCCACGAATTCCCGGCCCCTCATTGGCCGAGTCGGGCCCTAGACCTACACCAATGCGCCCTGCGTAAAGCCGCACACGCACCGCGCGTCCTGTGTCCTACCGGCACGCAATGCTGCCCGAGAGCGTGTGCTGGTGCTGTTGCGTGAGGGCACGTGTGTGCGTAGCTCCGTAGGGCACGCGATACGTCATTGCGCGGCAAGCGGCGAGCCCGAGTTGCAGTTGCAGCGCGATGCAACCGTGGAATCGCCGTCGGGCGAGCTCTCGATAAAGCCGACTCTCGAGAGCCGACGCAGCCGGAGATTGTTTTAATTGAAGGGAGTCTGGCTGCGATAAGCAGATAAGTCCGAAAGTCGTTGGGAGTAAGCTTCTTTCTTATTGCGTTTATAAAAAAAAAGGAGGAGATAATTCTTGTATGCGAAGACTAGAAAATTGAGAAACGTTGTACCATGTATTTTTGACAGTTATTTCTTGTTATCATTTTTAATATTTTTTAAATTATTAATTATTACAGGGTGTCTATTTCCTGAGAAAAACATGGAATTTTATTGAGATTCAGAATTTCTTTAAAAAATAATTTCCTTGATAATTTTCTTATATTGTAAAGAGTCGACAAGTGTGAAATATGTGTTTAAAATATATTATAAACATATATTTATATTTATTTATGTATATTCGATATTCTTAACAAAATATTGAATATAAGATACATATTCTTTATTGTAATTTTTAGCGATGAAAAATTAAAAATTTATGCGAGTAAAAAATGATTATCCTAAAGTTATTTAATTTTTTTAATTTTATAAATCTATCACTTGAAAGTTAAGAGGCCCTCTGTTTTTCCTTTGTACCAGGGAAAAACATTAGAAAACACGTCTAATAAAAAAAAAACTTATTTTATTGTAGAAACTTATAAAAATATCTTTAAAATATTTGTTGCTATTTGGAATTTTTTTTTACAAGATTTGAGTAGACATCCGGTAATTAGATATCAATATTAATCAACATCGTCGAGATTAAATTATTTTAAATAAATGAATATATAATTTATGATTAAATAAGACGGCATATTTTTATGTATAAGAAGACGCTGGACTCGTGATCGTGTAAAGTATTGCAAAAAAGCTGGAAAGCGAATCAGAGAATCGTGCAGAAAAGGATTGCGCGTCAGTTTGCGCGCACGGCATACTAATCGAAGCACGTGGGACACGTTTCTGCTCACTTCTCACGCTGTCGGGACAGATTTTTCGATCGTTTTTGACTGCAAAGGTAGCCGCGGCTGGAAGGAATTGAATTTCAGTGACATCGCGGATTAACCGTGGAAAATGTAGGTCGTGGGAAAAGCATGCTACTTTATAGCGCGTGTATGCACGTGTTTATACATGCCGCATTGCGTAAAATCGATCACATAAATGTCAAAAAAATATATTTCCACCTTTTATTCACGGCGTTTTTGACGCGGCGCGTCGGCGAGCCGGGAAAAATACACCGAGAGAGAGATACATATATTAAATTCTCCGCTTTGTACCACTTGGTGGATTAAAAAATTTATAAACCTCACTTTTCCAGAGAAGGGCCATAGCATTATGCACATTATCGCGGGATAATACGATCGCGGGTACTTTCCAGTCCCGCGCGGCGGATTTTTGTTTACTCTACCAATAAATCTCATATTCGCGATATGAAACCAAAAACCGACATCGCGCACCGTATATACGTGCATTTTCATTTGCATACCGTGCGCGTATCATTATATAAGCCATCGCGAGCGCGTACGAATTAAAACATAATAAGATAACGGATTTAATTAAAAATGTTTGCGAGCGGCAAAAACCCATTCCGATAACTTCGATAATTCGATACCGAGGCCGATTTTTCGACGATCCATCTCGCGCGCGGCTCGCCCGATTAAAAGTTAACCCGGCGTATTTCCATCGCTGTTAATGTCGAACTCGCATCGGATAATATTCCAATAAACGCGTCGTTACTGATATAACTGTCGCTGCGCGACCGATAATTGAATGATGTTGCGCTTGCACGATTCGCGATTCTCCGGCGTTTGCGCCTCTGATTCGAAAAAAAATGAAAATAAAAAAGATTCGAGTTAATTTTTCTTTCCGCCAGAGTCATTAATTCCTGCAAAAATTATTAGCATCCATGCGAGTCTATCGACAATTAAATACGCGATATAAAAAAACAAGTACTTTAACGCATAATAAATGTTATTTTCGCGATACGCAAGCTGCAAGCAATTTGCATTCGTTCGTGTTCCTTTTTTGCCCTAATCATTCAAAGTTTAACAAGATGCGAGGCGCGTTAAGAAGAAAGACACACGCACACACTTGACATTTAATTGAAGGCGAGTAAAAAATTCGTTCCGCGTCATTCGAAAAAAATTTTGAGGCATTCCAAAGTCAAAGGATGACGGGCGGGAGCTATTTGCACTTTAAATTGCGCGTAATAATGATTATTTATCATCTATTTCTTTCCACGAAAATGACGCAACGTGCGGAACAAAGTGCACAATCGACAATATTAAAATAAAAGAGGAAAATATCACGCCGCCAATTTTTCATCGTATCGACATGATTTCATTCCGCGTTCTCGGCGCGATTTTCAGAGGCGCGTACGTCGCTAACGTAAAGGCTAAGGGAACGTGGCGTACGTCTGAGAGCCGTTAACGTCTCGACATGACCGAGCGTAGTGTCTGCGTGTAAGGCAGAGTAAAGATAGAGGCGAGGAGAAAGAGAGAGAGAGAGAGAAAGAAAGAAAGAAGGAGATAACTGCGTTCGGATGTAGGCTACCAGAGTCACGACCCTCTTCCTCTTCCTTGCAGTCTTCTTCATCATCTGCCTCTTCTTGTTCTCCCTTTCCCGCTCAGTCGCCTCCTCGGAGAGGTCAAACGCTGGTCGAAGGTGATCCGGTCGATGTAAGCCGCTTAAAACATAACTTGTAAACGTTCATTTCCGACTTAATCAGTGCTGGACTCATGACCATACCGGGTGACCGGCTCGACGATATGTTTACGGTATCGCGTGCCTCATAACGGAGAAATGATATTCGACTTGCATGTCCTGAGGCTGCAAAAATCGTAAAGAAATAATAGTGTGTGCGTGGATGTGATATTCATTATTAATTGTAATATTTCACGAGCACGAGTGATTTTTATAGCCTCCACATGTATTCGCGATTATATATCGTTAGCAAAATGCTAAATATTGAAATAAATTTGAAATAATTTGAAATAATTAGCTAAATTATATATTGCTTATTCAACAAGCGATTAATCAAATAGTAAATTCCATTTGTCATAGAATAATTATTTTAAAAGGTCAATAATAATTACAATTCGCGATAATTCTTCGGCGAATAAATATATTCATTATGATCGTGTAATCTCGTAATATAACGCATGTAACGTGCACTTAACGTATAATGTGTTTTAGGATTCTGTGAGTATCCGAAATCTCCGGTACTCGATAACCGGATCGAGATGGGTTTTATCGATTTGGGTTTGCGCCGGAAACCAGCATGTCCCTAATACTATAGATATATCCCGGAAATTCTCGATATTCCGTGGTCTGATTACAACTTGGATCTTAGGTCATCGGAAGTTTCAAATACTCGCGCACATTTTCTCATATACAGAACAGTTAGTTACACAAAGCTATGTGAAAAATTTTTTTAAATCAAAATTGCGCTCCTCAAAACTTTTTCATTACTAATCTCAAGTATTCAAAAATAAAAATCTCTTTATTCGATGTCTAATTATCTTAATGTCAATTTTATAATAATTATTCCGAAATTCAAATTCACTAAAATTCGCTAAAAAAAAAAGAGAGATTATACAACGCTAATGTCGTCAAAGAAATTGTATAATCGTGAGAAAGCATGTTTGTGAAATATTCGATACATCCCACACACAAATATTGCATGCACAGTGAAATCTTAACTTTCGTTTCCCTTTTTATTGCCTCGCCATAAGCTATCTACGAGAGTTTATGCACACAGTCCTTACGCCCCGTATAAGTCCTCGCAAGATTATTGCTCCCTCCCCCTCTTCCCGTTATCTTCGGGCAACGAGCAAACGAGCAAGCTTAACAACAAATTGCGGCGGATTTCGACGATGGTAGAACGTTCGCTTTGGAACGAGTGATATCGTATCTGGTTCTTTTCTCGCATTCATAGAATTCAATTTCGATATATATATGTCCCTCTTTTTTTCCCTTTAGTTTATATAAATATATAAATATTATATAAATATTGTATAATATTTATATAATATTTTTTTATATAATATTTATATAAATATTATATAAATATTATATAATATTTATATATTATTTATATAATATTTATATATCATTTATATAATATTTATATATTATTTACATAATATTTATATAATATTTATATAAATATTATGTAAATATTATAAAACTTACATTAATATATATTTCATTATATTTATACATAAAAAGAAACTTCATTTTCTTTGCGATACACTTTTAAGTTTTTACATATGTACTCTCTTTTACAATAAAAAAAAATTTTTTCAAAAGAATCTTGAGCTTTTGTAGCTTTTTTTCCCGTACGGTTGGCGATCGTCGACCCGCTCTCAGGCCGATACTCGGTTCGCGAAGCGACTCGACGGTCGCGCGTGGAACACAACCGTGAAACTTTAAGTAGGCCATCGCACGCTTGACATTACGCCTCGCACTCGCGAATGAATGCGAGAACGGGTTGCGGCTCGGCTGTGATAACTCGTATCGACGAGGCTCTCGAATGGAGCCGCGGCTCCGACGATCGAGAGTAAAAGGCGCTCGTGTACGGGGCTTGCGTGTTATAATGGCGCGGCCAGCAGGCTGCAAGGCTAAGGTACCGCCTTCAACCGGTAATAGATTAGCCGGCCGGTAGGTACGTTACGCGGAGAAAAAGAGGGCGCGAAAGAGGAAGAGAGAAGAATACAACGATTGCTGCACTTGGACTATGAGTTCGCGCTTGGCAGCGAGCGGGGTCGAGGGGATTGGGGGGGAGAGCGAAAGAGTGATAGAAGAGGGGGACAGGTAGTGATTGCGGTAACAGAGAGAGATGGAATAACAGCTATCAAGTCTAGTCGCGAGACAAAATGATTAAGGCCTGTGTGTAAATTGGTCGGATTTGAAAATTGCATGGAACGTAAAATTAGAAGGGAGGAAACGGGGGACTGTGAGTTTTTTTCGCATTATTCTTATTCTGAGAGAGCGAGCAGGGGATAACGATAGCGTCAAAATCGTATAACAATATGTTGCGAAAATTTTTCTTTAGAATAAATAAATTTTCTATCGTAAAATATAAGTCAAATTAAAAATTCGTCCCTAAAGATGCATACTTATTTTTTTTAAATATTAAAAAAAATTTTTTTTTAATATTTCTTTAATAAACTGGCTTTGTTATGTTGTACATTATGCGTTATACAAGTGGTCTTGAAGAGAGCGCGATTATCCGACAATATTCCTTTTTACATCGAAAGCGATTATCTCTTATGTTAACACAAAGCGCGAACGAGAAGCGCGATAATTCCTATTATAGGTAAATGTTAACTCGCAATATCCAACTATGAATATTATGATCGTATAATAGTTGCGCGATAATAACATATATATATTGGAAAGTGCGATGACACTTAATAATAATTACTGCAATAAAGTATGCGCTTAAGTGCATAGGAATTTTTTTTTACCTTTTCGATGGCGTTTAACGCGGTCTTTCAAAGTGTTAAAAGTCTTGAAAAGTTCTTCGGCGGCAGCATCCGTTTGCGCCTTTTCTTTCTCGTTTATTTTTTCTCTGTAAATAAAATTCTATTCTATCCGAAATTCAGTATATTAAGCATCTTTGCTTTAATTATACGTGTAAGCTATAATTATACGTGATTTCGCGTGCATTTTTTTCGCATCTTATCTTTTTCGTAATACAATTAAAATTTTAAAATTTTTGTTAATATAATATTATTAATATTAAAATGACGATAAATATTTCAATTTTAAAATGGAACAGGATAAATAAAATAAATGTAAAAAATGTTCTAAATTCCTGCGAAGTTCCTTTTATTATCTGCGTATTATTTAAATATAAAAATTAATCTGAAAATTTAAATTTAAAACTAATTTCTATTTAACCAGATTTTTTTATACAATCTTCAAATTATATCAATTGATTATATGACAATATTTTTTCCTTGTTTTTAAAACTCTTAAAGGAAAGATGCAAGACGCTAATGTACTTCGTACATTTTGATACGTAGTACAATTTACATATTACATTTGAAACACGCGTATCGTCGCGTTGATCGTGTTAGAGAAAGGCTTTTTTTATCCGGGATTTCCAACCTTTAACTCTTGAGACTGATTGCTACTCGAGAAACGTTTTCAATTTCTTCGAAATTCTCTTACGGTTTCGTGAACTAGAAAACTAGTTCACTGTACTTTATAAGCAATGAAGGAACATTTTCAACTAATTAGCTTTGCAAATTACACAATGGAATAACGAATGTTTCAATTATTCATATTCTCGTTTATCACTGTTGAAATATTATTTGCGCCCGATGTCATTAAGCAATAGGTATGTTCCACTAATTAACTACTTTTATTTGTTTAATCGTTTTTCCGTTTTAATAGATATCTTTTAAATTGTGCACTTTGTTATCTCGTAAAATTTATAAATTAACTTTAAAACTACTTTTATATATTATTTTTGCACAAAATTGCATTTACATTTTTCCGTCGCGGGTTTCTTGCGCACTAAACTTTGTTAGCCCGGCATCTTGAAAATGACTCCGGTTCTGTCATGTTCTTATTTGCATTTTATCGATGTAAAATCACGCGGAAGACTATGATCCCGCAATCTTAAAATCCTAGTAAAGCAGACGATAACGAAACTTTTTATCTCAAACCGTGAAACTTGCCTGAAGCTGCCAAATTTTTCCACGCTTTCTGTAGAACGAAAACGTTAAGATAAGTTCTTCTTTGGTAGCTCGCAACGCTCAGTTACGGATTGTTGTAGCAAGTTTGTGGAGCGAAGATAAGCGATGTGAAAAAGAGGGTGGCCCGAAATCGCATCTTCTTTCGAGAGATAACAGGAGCGGCTGAAAGTGTTGAATAGAGGGGAATCGAGAGGAGATCATACGATATTATATTATAGCGCTGCTTTCTTTCTTCAAAGTCAATAAAATGATATATTCGATCTATATCTCGAGCGATCGATAAGCAGATAAATATCTCTCTTTGTATCCTACATAAATATTTATTATATACAAAAATTGCTGTAAATTATAATTTTTTTTAATTTAAAAATTGATACATTTATTTGTGATACTAATTTTATTCCTATTTCATAAGAAAATATATATCAGATTTTGTAAAAAAAGGAATGACACTTGTGAGAAAAACTTGGTTGCAAATTGTATTAATCAGTCGTATCTCCCATTCGTACATGGTACACTGTTATATTCGTGTTAACATAACTGCATACACCGTTTTATCAAAGCCATAGCCGTCTGGAGACGGAAATGTTACGATAATCATTCCGGTATATTAATTAGAAACGCGGAGCGGCGCATTTTTGTAGACTTTATGGATGAAATCGTCGAGATGTGCACGGAAGGAATGCTTAAATGAGGGAGAAACCGGTTGGCGTACATCCCTAATTTTCAAAACGCCATTGACAGATAAAACGACGATGGGGGAAAAGAATCGCTCGTCGCTGGACGAGCAGGTTTCGTCGACGAGATCATTACACGATTACGCTCTTAATAAGCTCAATTCCTCTAATCCTTTAAGCGTAATTCCAGCTACACTTAGTTGTACCAGGCGATGCAAATACTTTTTACGTTAAAGTCGAGGAATCTGCCCACGCTCGTTACTTTCGTACCTTAGTCGGATTGATTAAAAATCGATTCGTATGAAAGTAATTTAACTCGTTATTAATTTATCTCATTATCATACTTCTATCTTCATTTGTTGTGCAAATTTTTTAGATTAACTAATTTATTTAGTTAGCGCTTTGAAATTATTAATTCTGTTAATTTAAATAATAAAACAAATAATAATTTAATAATAATTAAATAATAATTTAAATAATAAATTAAAATAATAATTTAAATAATAATTAAATAATAATTTAAATAATATTTAAAAAAATAATAATAATTTAAAAAATGAAGATAGATGTGTAATGACGAGATCATTTTGGACGCTGACATTTGACAAGCGCTCGGCTCTTAATTAACAATACCAGCGATTACGTCAAGAAACCGATCCAACGCCTATTTCGTTATTTGACAACCGCGAATCAGAATCATCGCGGTGACGGACGAAGCGTTAATCGCGGCGGATATACGCAATGTTTCCGCAGTGTGCGAAAAGCGGTGGCGCCCACCGGCAGCTTTTAATTCCCTTGAGGGTTGTAGTCGAGCACCTCGTAACTTTTGTAATTAAATCTAGCGCTCGACTCGAAACGCGCAGGCAACGTGGTAATAGTGAGTCGTCGTCGTCGTCGTCCTCGTGTATTTCTCTCCTTTGGCCCGAAGATCTCTCGCTTCCTCCTTCGCAGCCCTCTCTCTCCCCTTGTGACCATTTTCCGCCTTCCGCTTTCTTCTTCCGTCGCGCGGAAAGACGGCACGTTAGTTCGGTTCGACTCTCTGTTCGCGCGACCATCACCACGGAAAATTGTTGACAGACTCGAGTGCACGTGGAGTACGTCGAGAACGCGGCGTGCGCGTCGTCGAGAAGCTGGAAGAAGCTGGGAAGAGACGATGCGTGCGTCGTCGTTACGTTTAATCCTGCTTGGAATCGACGCTAAAATCCTTTCTCAGGGCCACCATGCGTATGCGCGCTTTTATTCTCTTCTATTTATATTAGAGCCCTTTTTAATCGTTGTGTTTTTCATTCACGTTGACATCTACGATCGTCCTAATCTTGGAAAAATATATTCTTGTATGTATTTCTCTATTTGTAGATCCATGTAAGAAGCACTCGAAGCATGTTAGACTTAAATAGAACAATTTTATGATGTTTCATTTTATTATTATCTATAATTTTATTATTATACAGGGTGTTTCTTAACAAGTGCGAAAAATTTTAGGAGATAATTTCTTGTCGAAAATTAAAGTGAGTTTTTTTTATATAAAGATATACTTCTACATCTCTCCCGGTGAAGTTACACTCCTCCAAAAATGGGGGTAAAAATTAGGTTTTTATTTTTTTTTCAAATTTAGAACAGTTAAAGAAATGAAATTAGGTGAATATTTTCTACTAAACTTTTCTAGTAAAAAAGTTATTTATTAATACTTTTCAGTCTTCCGTATTGTTATAAGAGGATGAAACTATCAACCTCTATTCAAATTTTTATTAGAACTTTTTATTGAGCCGGAATATGATCATCTAAAAATATGCATTAAAAAGTTTGATTTATTTAGAAACTTTTTTATTTCTTTTATTTTTTTCATAAAATCAGTAGTTTTCAAGAAAAAAATAAAATACGTTATCGTCCACACGATGCTAAATAACATAGGTTTCGAATTACGAAAGGTTAAATCTTAAAATAAAAAGAAAATTAGATGTAAATGTTGGAAAAATTGAAACAAAAACAAAATAATAAACACCTAAAAACCTAAAAAATAATTTTTACCCCCATTTTTGGAGGAATATAACTCCACAGAAAGGAATGTAGGGGAGTATATGTTTATATGAAAAAACCCCCTTAATTTTCGACAAGGAATCATCTCCTAAAATTTTTCGCACTTATTAAGAAACGCCCTATATAACGTTTATCATTATCAAACATTAATCTTTAATATTAATTTGACACATGTCAACCTTAAATATAACAAAATATTTTTCATATTTTATTAATTCAAATATCAAACATTAATCTTTAGTGTTGATTTGACCAAATGCTTGCAGAGTGATTTTTGCATCATTACTTTTCATCATTTTCTACAGCATCCGGCAATTTTATGTTTTAATCCCAGTATAAGAAAAAGAACACCGACATGGCATCTCGTCTCTAGTCGCTTTATAAGCAGCGAATTTTTCGAGGCATTATGAATGTGTCGCATGCATTGGTATCGATACCTCAATTATCGATAAGAATCGACGCTGGAATTCTTCTCATCTGAACCTCGCGATCCAATCTACAGTCACCATCGATCGTTCCCATGACTCGCCGATTTGAAAACAATTGGTAGGACAAGGAGCGAAGAAAAGCTCGTACAAAGATCGAATAGAAGGCAGGAGGATAAAGGCAGAGGAGGGTGAAAAGGGAGAGGAGTAATAAGAATGAACGAAGAAATGGAGAGCGAGAGAGACGATCGCTACGCGAGCCCGGGATCTGCTTTTACGATGCGAAACTTGAAGCCTCCATTGCCGTCTCTCTCTCTCGGGGAATTGAAAGGCGCGGGTCGACCACGATAACTTGGCATAACTCTTGGCTTTTTTGCAATCGGGTGCAGTGCGTGTTTGCGACTCTAAACAAACCTCTCGAAACGTGTCGCGCGTTCATTCCGAGGAAGCATTTCATTAAGCGGAAAGCAACGTTGATTCGCGGATTTATTTCTTCCTTGAATTCGAGGATTCGTAGGATTCTTTACTCATTTGCCAAAGTTTCTATTTTGAAAGTCACGATTCGATAAATCTTAATTTCTGCCGTTGCTCAGATTGATTTTGAATGTGAATAAGAAAAACGCATTTAGAATATATCTTATATAAAGATTATATATAATTTATATTTATAAGTATATATATTTGTATTTCAAACTAAGAAACTAAGAAAAATATCTCTTGGAGATTTGCTTCATTTTGGAGAAATTAAAACAAAAAAGTTTTTATTTTTTCAAACTTAATAATTAATAATTATTTTAATATCTTATATTTATTTTAACGAAAACTTTTTCGATTGTTTTTTTTTTTTGTGATTTTTCTCAAGACAAACAAATGTCTAAAGGACATTTTTTTTTAATTTATCGATTCCCCACGTGCTCCTGAATTTTGACATTCAAGTTTGGAACACTCCGTACATCTAATAAAATAAATATTTTATTAATTTACTCGCAATTAACGTTTTCCAAGGGTGGTGAGGAGGCGCTTGGAAATTTTGCGCGCGATTCAGAATTTCATACCGCATCCTGTATGCAACATGTAACCCGCAATGATACGTAATTATGCGTACAACGTGTATTACCATATCTGTATCGTACGCCTAATTACATTCCTACATGCGAATCAGCCAAACGACGTGATCAGCTACGCACTCTCCGGATCTGCTTCGAGTCCGGGGTTTCGCGGTTCGTAAACGCCGGTCGCGTTCGTTCCATACTCTCCGTCTCGTTGCCGTCGAGACGCGGACGCATCCGCGGCGCATACGGAATCGATCCTGAGAACCGGACTTCCGGCGGTGACTCCTTCCGGCATATATTTATATTTATTTTTCTTACACGTATGGGAAATTAGATAGATATTACGCGAGGAATATCGCGTAAAGTTAAGTGGAGGCTATTCGCAAAATTAAATCCGGGAATCCTAACTTATTGCTCGTTCGCTCATATTGACATGTGTGTAGTTCCGATTTTAATATATGCACATGCGACTATAATGCGTCTGTATTTACGATCTCTGTTCATGCTATCGTGGCATAAATAGCGCGAGGAAGAGAACGGATTTAATAACGACAAACGGATGGAATATATAATCTTTGTACGTAATCGTCGAGTATAACATAGTGGTAGTCGTCACTCCTCGCTTCGCCTTCTCTTTATCTTTGTCCCCTCTTCTTCCGAGCGTGTGCTTCCTCGAGTACCCTTTATCGCGGCTAATTTTCCTCCCCACGTTCTCTATTCCCGCTCCTTCGCCGAAATAACAGCCGAGGGTATCAATGGCTGCTAATTCATCGTCACCGTTCGCTTGATGGCGAACGTCCGGTTTCGCGCCGCGTGTCGACTACCCAAAGTTGTTTCATGCGATTAAATTATTAAAACTCTGTATTGTACGCAGCAAAAAATAAAATGTTAATCATAACATTTGTCACATGTCCCAGAAAATTCATTCTAAATTTTAAGATAAAATAACTCATTCGTCGTATGTTACTTATTGACAAACTAAAAATGTTAAATAATTGATACGATACTTTTTTACATTTATTTATGTTATTGTGATTTTAAGTGTAATGCAAAAAGAACATACAAATTAATTAAAAATTATATGAGAAAATAGTTACAATAATTGATAAGAATTATTGTAGGACAGATAATAGTAATTATTAACAGATAATAGTAATTAGGACAGATAATAATAATTATTAACAGATAATAGTAATTATTTTAACTAAAATTATTTCTAATAGAAACATTTGATTTTAGTAAATTTGATTATTTTGTATGTCAGAGTTCAACATTTATTTTTGAAGATTCACTTTAACTTTTTTTAGAATGTTAAACTGACTTTGAGATATGTTGATTATTTAAAATGATTATGTTGAAAATAATCTCAAAATAATATTCTTTTTCTAAGAGACATATACAAAGTGTTAAATTATAAAGTTGACATAAATGTAACACATGAAAAGTTATAAAAATAATAACATATAAGTTGTATGTTAATTTTACATTAAAGTACTAATTAAAACGTGATAATATAAAAAAATTGTAACATATGGACGCACAATTTTTTACTGCGTATAATTCTCATCTTTTCTTTTTCTCTTCCATAAGACGCGGACAGAAATTTGCTTATAAATTATTTAGAATATATTTTTGCGTGGACCCAGCCCAAGTTTCAATATTTATTACATCATAAATATTCGATGTGATATAATAGCTTTAATCTTCTGTACTAGCTTAATTATGATGATAAGTACTCTCAAAATCATCTCATGTAAAATGTAGAATTTGGAGTTCTCAGAAAGAAAGGCACCGATCTTTTTAAATATTTTATCAAAATATCACCACTTTGATAAAATTTGCTCTAGTAAATTACACTGGAAATCACTCGGTTCGGATAATCTCACTCGCCAATTTCTTCTCTTTCACGGATGTAAATTCTCGTTCCCCATCGATGCTTGCCATCTTTGTACATCATCTTCCAGCTGATTCGAACCTTTTTTCTGGACGTTTCAAAGTATTCAGTTATTGATGAAATTCGATCGCGAACGTACGAGAAGTAGCGAAAGAGGATGAAAGAAGACAGAGAGGCCGCATCGCGCCTAATCGAGTCCAGGAGATTGGACGAGGTGAAAGAAAGTGGAATAGAGAGAGAATAGAGAGCTGCTATGTGGAACGGAACAGGCGAGGAAGATTGAGAGAGCTCGAGGAACGAGAAGGAAAGAACGGAGGATAGAAGAATGTGGAGAACACGGGTCTCGGATGAAGAGGAGCGGCTGCTCGCGCGGTCGCGGACGAGGAGGGTGAAGGGAGGGGAATCCCCCCGCGTCTTCGGTCCGTGCCTTCCTTCATCCTTCGTGCCCGAGCTTCGGCTGTTTTCATGGCCGTCATTTAGTAGGTTCGTTCACCCCTGGGCGCAGGGCCGCGCGCGAGGAAGAGCGAAGGAGAAAGGAGGGAGGGAGCGAGAGAAAGAGGAAGAAGGAGAGAGAAAGAGTTACCACGAGGGAACTAGGCGGAAAGGAGAACGATGTACGACGGAGGAGGAAGAGGAGGGCTAGAAATGTGATAGAGAGAAGGAAGAAGAGGAGGCGAAAGAGCGGGGAAGAGGGGCCAGACGGCACGTACGGCTCGCCGTGCAACCGACGACTGAGGTGACGAGCGCGGGCGAGGGGATTCCGGAGGTCCCTGTGCGTGAGAGGGGTGCCGGACAGGGGGGGACCCCCGCGAGAACGGAGAGTCGAGAAGGTGGACGAGGAGAGAGAAAGAGAGGAAAAAGGTGGCGGCGTGTACCGATGACGACGATGGTGTTGGTGATGGTGTCGGTTGGTGCTGGTGGTGGTAGCGAGCGAGCGAGCGAGCAGGCGGACAGGCCGGCTGGATGACTCTAGAGAGAGAGAGAGAGAGAGGGTGGGAGTGGGGTGGGGAGGGGGTCAAGAGGGAGGATCGTGAAGGGACTAAGGGAAAAAGAGTTCAGGCAGGTCTGGGATCGGACAGGAGGGTGAATGCGTGACGGTGTGTATCGTAGACTCTCTTCAGCACTGGGGAAGGCTGCCTTCTATCTGCCCGGCTTTGCTTTGCCTTTACCTTCCTTGTAAACCTGCCAGCCGGCCGGACGGCCGGTCGGCCGCGTGTAGGTACACACTCCTCGTTGCTCCTCCTCCCCCTCTCCCCCCTCCTCTCTCTTCCTCCCTTTCCTGCACGTACGTGAAGAACGGGGAGGGGGAGGAGGAGAGGAAGAGAAAGAGGGCGAGAGTTAAGCGAGCGAGAACGCCGGGTTAGTTTGCCTGACTGCAGCCTATACGAGGCTGAGTATCTAACGCGGGGCCGCGCGAGGCCTAAATTTAGGCGTCCGCCGGAAGTACGTGTACAGGAGGAGGTTCCGTGCACCGGGCTCGATCGCGCGGTAAGATAAGCCGCGAACGGGGGACAGGCTGTAGGAGTGAGATACCGAGAGAGCAATTGGCGACGATGTTATGCGTTCAGCTACGCTTGACAATCGTTTCGCGATCTCTCAAAGCGATCTCTCGTAAAAAATCAAGGGATATTTTTTTTTCATTTTTGTAGATAAGCATCGATTTCGAAAGCTTCCAATCTATGGACGTAACTTAACGATTGTAGGGATTTTTAAATCAATCTACTTTGAACGAGGTCTTCAAATAAAATTCTTATTATTAAGAGCAGTAATATATTGTAATTCAATAAAGGAAGATGTAAGAGAGACTTGAAATAAACTTCAACGACCATGAAATAGAATTTTTTGTATAATGATGTTGCTCGCATTTTTAATTATTTCACTTTTTATCAATTAAAAATCGAAGACTCTATCGATGAACTATATTCATTCTCGATTTCTTTAATAATAATTAAAAATGAATAATAATTATTAAAATATATAATAATTAAAAATTATTTATTCTAATAATAATTAAAAATTATTTATTCAAATTATTTTTCAATACTATTACGTAATAGAATGTGATTATTTTATTGAATATCGCATGATAAATCAGTAGATCAATCAAAGAATGTTTTATTGCATGTAATAATAATAATCCCAGTCATGTATATATCCGAAATCTTTATAAAATGTTCCCCATATTTGAAGACTGTACAACACGAATTTTTTTTTCGCTGCGACCGTGGAGCCGTTTGCGGTCGACGGATTTAATACGCATCATAAATTTTCAAGACTGTTTCGGAGGCCGCAGGTTGTTATTAACGCAGAAACTCCTTCCATCACAGGTGTTAAATCCATTGTAACCAGAAACTTCTGTCTGGGTTTGTTCGCGTTGCCCAGGATCGCAGCAACCAGTCGCTTTGTCAATAGAAAACGAGTCGAGAAGAACTTGAAACTTGACGTGCAAACGTGACGAACAATGCTTCTTGGAAATTTGCATTTCATTCAATATAGAGATATCAAGAGGCGACGTAACTGCCATTGATAATTACGATATCATTTTGATTTCTCACGCTGTTATTATCAGAAATTTTTTTCACCTTACATCCTCGACGAGGACCGAATCCAACGTGATTGGGGCGGGGGCGGGGGGGGGAGGGATTCGGAGTCCGCAAAAATTTTCCAATTAAACATCCGGAAAGATTTTCGAGTCCCGCGCGCCAGATTAATTCACATGATTTAATTAACCGCGAGACTCGCGAGAGCCGCCGGGCAATGCTTCTCAGGTTCTTTTAAACATTCCATAAAAACTATTTTAATTCCGCGGAACCCTTTCTCGCCTGGGAGGGCCGTCGCGAAATATTACCGCGACCCGCGCGTACATAACGAGCGAACGTTCGCCTTTGCTTGCGCGCATCCCCCTCCTCCCACCCCCTCGCCGCTAGAGAGAGAAAGAGAGAGAGAGAGAGAGAGAAAGACGCGTAACAAAAGTTTCTCCTTTTAAGAGAGCGGCCGCGCGTAATAAGATATTTAATATCCCCCGGGTATAATTCGCCATAAAACAACGCGCGCCTTATCTCTCTCTCCCGTCGCTATTTTTATTCGCGACGCGAATGCGATTCGTGTAACTATAAAAATGCCGTGCTTTTTCGCTCGACATACGACGAGGGGGAAGATACGTCCGCGGATGCATGGAAAAATCCGGCGGGGGGAGGGAGGAGGGCACACGAGAGAGGACGCGAAAGAGGACCGTGTCTGTCTCGAGGCAGGATTTACTACTGTTACATGGCTACAAGCTCGCTCCTTGTTATGGGGAACTTTTGTAAGAGCCTCGATGGAGGCGGTGTCGCGTTTCGACAGCCGCACCGACGACGTGAGATGAGACGCCGCGCCAAAAGGCGCTGCCCGCTCGCTTTATTAGTTTCTCGTTGCAGTTGTTCTCTCATGGGAGGATTTATATATATATATATATATATATATATATATATATATATATATACACGCGCACACACACAGAGTGAGCCTGATAAAAAGTTTCATCACATTTTTCCCGGTTAGAGGCGGAGAAATCCATTATCAAAATTGTAGGACAAGTAGAGGGACATATCATGGCGATCTTAAGTAATCTTGAGCGTTCTTGACTTAAAATTTCTTTTTTTAAATAGAAATGGGTGTTTTTGAGAATTACTCGATAGTACTCCTTGAGCTTAATAACTTTTGCATCAAATTATCTTTCTAAAACATCAAGTCATTGTCGACATATTTACAAAATTAAAAATCGAAATGAAAATATGGAACAGATTTTTTTACTATTACAATAAATGTTCAACATGTAAATAATTAAAATACATATCAAAAGCTTTTTTATTAAAATGTAATAACTTTTGCATCAAATTGTCTTTCTAAAAAGTCAAGTCATTGTCGAGATATTTACAAAATTAAAGATCGAAATAAAAATGTGCAACAGATTTTTTTATTATTACAATAAATGTTCAACATGTAAATAATTAAAATACATATCAAAGGCTTTTAAAATGTAATATTTTTAAAAATCATTAAATTTAGGTCAACCTCTTTACACAGTAAAAAATTGTGCGTCCACAAGTTGAAATTTTCTTGTGTTTACGTTTCGATTAGTACTTCAATATAAAATTAATAATAATCTATATGCTATTATTTTTATAACTTTTATAACGTTTGTGTTACATTTATGTCAACTTCATAACTTAACACTTTGTATATGTCTCTTAGAAATGGAATATTATTTTGAGTATTTTTTACATAATCATTTTAAACAATCAACATGACTCAAAGTCAGTTTAACATTCTAAGAAAAGTTAAAGTGAATCTTGAAATAATCTTGAACTTTGACATACAAAAATAATTAAATTTACTAAAATCAAATGTTTCTATTACATGTTTCTATTACAAATAATTTAAGTTGAAATAATTACTGTTATATTAATGCTCTACAATAATTCTTACGAGTTATTGCAATTATTTTTTCATGTAATTTTTAATTAATTTGTATGTTATTTTTACACTTAAAGTCACAATAATAAAAATAAATATAAAATATCGATTATTTAACATTTTTAGTTTGTCAATAAGTAATATACGAATGAGTTATTTTAACTTAAAATTTAGAGTGGACTTTCTGGGACATGTGAAAAATGTCACAATTGACATTTTATTTTTTACTGTGTAGTTTTCGAAGAAAATGTGGTAAACTTTTGATCAGACTTACCTTATAAATACTCAAATTTATAATAAATATCTTATCGATCGCGAGTAATTTTCAGGAAAGCGAAGATTTTCGAGATACATTTGATTTCCTTCGATTGAATGAAAATCATTGCGGGATGTTTTGTCGCGCACTTTATTGGAAAAATCGACTCCATTAGAAATTGGTTTCATGCTTCGCAGAGAGTCCCCGCGTGCCAATCTCATTTGCTCGCTCGTTCGATTCGGCCACTACACGACGACGTGTATGCAGGAAACACAAAGTTTTCATAGTATTACACCGTCGTTTCGTTAGTTTCGAAACATCCGATAATAATGTTGCCCTAATTCGTGTTCGCTGTCAAACAGCGGCCGGTATAGGGACCGGTTGCAACAAGGTGGGTTAGCGCTCTCTAACCCTGGTTAACTAAATTTACCTTCTCTCCTATACATAATATAGGTATAGCTACAATCCGGAAAGGGACAACGAATTGCTAACCCGGAGTTGGTTAACCTCGCTTGTCGGTGTGTTCCCGCCGTAGACATGCCACATGCGTTTACAGAGGTTTACACGTTACCATGGTTCTGTCTATTAACATGCAGCAAATAATTTTGATCCGGGGATCAATTTTAAGCTCTTGAGACTCAAATCGTGCTAAGTTTTACCGCACTCTAGAATTCTACGTGTGTTCTCGAATGGTCGAGTGGTTTTTTTGCTGAATCTTATTCTCGTTTTTACATTCTTAATATATTAGCAGGAGAAGTCGATTCTTTTTAATCAATTTTATACGCGATTATGATACATTTTCGATCATATATTTGCCATTTTATATCGACTAGTTGAAAGAGAAAAATGATAAATATCTAAATCAAGTAAATATGATTATATCAGCGACTTTGTAATTAAATCAAGCCGTCGTGGTTAAATGTAGTTAATTTTATTGGCTTGGTTAAAATTTTAGGACGTACGGATTTAATTTGGCGACACTCTAGAGTGAATTCGACATTAATTGCTTTATCGTGATTATCCCGATTTAATCTGTCACCGCTAAACGAATAATTTCTTTCTTGCTTCTTGGCTTCTTTACATTGCAATGCAAATCTATTCATATCTCATCATTGCAGCGTACTTTTGTTCACGTGTAACAGTAGATTAGAGAGGATTGTAACGTAGCAATAAAACAGATACGGTACTATTATTATGACATAATTATAATGATCTGTCGTCTAATATCTAATCTATTTCGTCTTAAATGACTTGAATTGCAATGGAAAATTATTCGAACAAATGAACTATTGAAGAGAATCCTCGCTTAATCAATGTTGAACAATCACCTCAGAAATATTATTTTAAGCTTACAATTAGTTGTACTTGGATTTAAGCATCGTCTGCAATACACATTCATTCCTTGTATGAGTGACGTATATTAGTCGCATTGTTGTCTCCATTAGTGCGATTCTTCTACCGCATAAACGAAATACTTACGGTTTAACGTGCATGTAATCCGAGCACTTGACAGTAGCTACTTTATACAGCGTATATCGAAGAGAAAATAAAAAGATGCACGGTATTATATTTTAATTTTCTTTTAATACATATATTATAATACATATATTATAATACGTATATATACATATATTATAATACGTATATATAACTTTCACACACATTGACACATTATAGAAATTACTATGCATTTATAGCTTTAATACATATATTTAATACATATATTATAATACGTATATATAACTTTCACACACGTTGACACATTATAGAAATTACTATGCATTTATAGCTAGATTTTGAATTAAGCTCTGCTTAAAAAATATCGAGAATGTCGTTTTATTGGCAAAATGTCCTTTTTAAAACGACCGAATCCTGAAAGTTATAATTTATTTTTTTAATTTTTTTGTATCAAGCTGTAGCTGAAACTATATTAATAATCGTGAAATATTTAACGACTGCGTTTATGACTTACTAACATGACGAGAAATTGATTTCAAGGCAGTAACATGCTTCTACTTTTTGGTGCTCGTAAAAAAAAATACTTGTTGAAAATGATTTTCATGTTACTAAATATTGATTAATTCAACACAGAAGCGCCTATTGAGTTGCAAAGTGCGAGTTTCCCGAGGAGGAGCCCTTCACACACACACACACACACACACACATACACACACATGCTGGATGTATTTTCTTCCGGGCGCTTTTACGTCGCTAAAAGCAGCGTCATAAGGGATGTAAAACTGCTCTGTGTTGCGGGAATTCAATTTTACGTTCAACTTTAAGAAACGCGGCTCGTAAAACGCTAACATCGTCGCCAATTATGCGTGTCGCGGTTAAAACGCTCGGAATCGATATTAAAAGACAATCGCGCGGAAATCGTTTGCATCCCCGCCTCCTCCTCGGAGCATCGAGAATCAGTATCGATTATCGATTTACGAGAAACGCGCACGGGATTCGCGTGCGTGTTGTAAGAAAGCGCATCGCGCGCCGATGTAGAGGGACGTAAGAAAACGCACGTGCGCGGCTATGCATGCCGTATAAGGGGCAATGCGGAAACGTCAACGACGGGGCGTGCGTCGAGCATAAAATCCGATAGCGCGGTTTTTGCGCGACAGCTGGTTACCAAAACGCACCGGTTCTTTGGTTTTACAGTCGCGCAAACGTGCCTTGCTTAGGTATCTATCGGAAGGGAAACTCGGCGTTTGAATATTTAAACGCGGAGTGCCTCGAGATTATCGGCCGCGATATTTCGCAAATTGAGCTAATTAATCGGGTTCATTCAAAGATTCGCGTTAACAAGGGAGTCTTCGTCTTTGAAATCATGTATATCGCGGATTAATAGAGGTAACTAGAGCTTTTATTTTCCATCTTTCAGCTTAATAAGTGACAATTTTCCTTCTCGTATAAATTTGAAATTTCGATGTAGACGAGAAATAAATCTTACGACTCTCCGATATGCCCGAATTGATTTGGACTCGAGCCTTTACAGCGGCCATTTAGATACATTTACAATTCACGGGGAGATGAAGCGAGGCAGAAATCGCGCAACGTTGTTAGTGGCAGTCGTTGAACGTGAAGAGGGTCGTGAAGAGGGGAAGCGCGACGATAGGATCGGGGATTCGTAAAACGGCATAGTCGAGCACCGGAACGCCGTAAATGCACGACGAACCCATAATCTTAAAAACGTAGGGGAAGATATGAAGGAGGCAAAGAAAGAGAGAAAGAGAGAGAGAGAGAACTGAATGAGAGAAGGGCGAGAAAAACTGAAGGAGACATCCCGCGTTTACCTCGGTCAATTCGCGAGACAAGTGTACCGAGAGAAAACCATCCCGCTTCGCCCTCTACCTCGGGACACCGGGGACGGGGGTGGTTCTGCCGGCCGGCCGGCTCGGACGAGGCAAGACGGATGCGCGAGCGAAGTGAAGCGATGTCGCCGTCGACGACGACATTTGGAACAGATAATGGCGCGAATATGCCGCGGGGGTGAACGAACCGCGGGTCGGACTGGGTTCAGTTGGGTCGGCTTGGGTTGGGTTGGTATCACATCAGCTATCGATCTTATAACACCGTGCGGCCCCCGTTGTCTCTTCGTTCCATCCCCTCTCTCTCTCTCTCTCTTTCTCGCTCGCTCGCTAGCTGGCTCTGTCTCTTTCCGTTCTCACCCTATCGCTTTCCCTTCGTGTTCGTCGTCACCCTCTCTCTGTCTATTTCTCTCGGCTCTCGCTTCTTCCTCCGCCTGCTTCCGCCAACCTGCGTCTCTTCGCGCGCTTCCTGTCTCCATTTCGCTCTTACTTTCTCGCCCCCTCCCCTGGGGTCTTCTTCTCGCGCTACCCTTCTCCCTCTCTCTCTCCCTCGATTGCGTCGTCGCGTTGCACCCTCGAACATTCCTTTTTCTCTTCTACCGCTCGCTCTTTTTATTATTATCAAGCGCGAGGCGTACGCGTTGCGTTACGGCCGCGTGCTCGGCGACGTTAATTTTCCGGAAAATTATTTCGCCGAGGGAGAAAACTTGAGCGACATCGCGGTTCCTATGACGATCCCTCGTGGGAGGGCGAAGATTACGGCGAGGAAGAGGAGGACGAGATTGCCACGGAGGGCCCATGACCTACATGCGTGAGATATCATCACGTCCGCGGTCCTGAATTTTCCTCGCGCTCCCTTCCCGTGAGGGTGATGCACGCATATTTCAGTGTCGTTGTAGCCCTCCACGTGTTCCTTTGAATTCATGTAAAATTTATCCACTTGTTGGGATTACGAGATAAAAACGAATCGCTCTCGCGCGACGAGATAATTGAAGTCAATTCTGCAAGACAGGCGCGTAAAAGAGAAATGTGAAATTTCATTTATTTGTACCTTTGTGTGCCCTTATCGGATCAAACGGATTTGTATATTAATAAATTAAATATGTATACCCACATCACATCCGCGCCATTAAGTCTTGCCGTGAAATTTTCTGGATTCATTAGCCGGGCTAGAAAATTATATTGATTATATTAATGTATGCGTATATATTTCAATTGCGCAACAATATCCGGAAGATCGATACGAAAAGGCGTAATGCTATCGGGGCAAACTTGTAACAATAAATAATAAATTACCGGTAGCAAATTGTCATTAAATATTAATTATTGGAAATATGTTATTGCAATTTAGGATGCAGAATCTATATCGAATGATTACAAACTCGTCGGGTAATTAACTGCCTACCTAATTTTGCTCGCAACAAAATATCGTTTTATCTTCAAATATTTGCTTTTCGAAATTGCCTCAATTATTCGTCTTGCTCATCTTTCGAAGTATCGTGTATCGAATATTGGAATTTGCTGTTTTATTTATTTTTCTTTTTAAAGAAGCTGTGCGTTATTTTGCTCGTCCGATAGCATCATTTAAAATCGAGATCGAGGAGAGTTCCATTTCACGCTCGACGCGCTTCTTTCTCGTATACTTGCGTCGTCGCGATCGGCTGAGATATCGCCAATCGTTATCCGCGACTGTGACAAAGGTCCCTCGAACTCGAGTTATTTCTGGAGGAGACGGACGATTCTCGAGATCGAAATATCGCGATGATATATGCCGCCTATACTCGCTTCCAAACAGCTATACATTTCACTTTGGTCATAAACAAAAAGATATTTTCGAATCGCGAGTTAATTAATAAATCTCATGAAGGCGCAAGAAAAAATCTTTCTGATGCGAACGATTCGAGATAAAATAATAATCGTATATATTAGCCATCGTATATATTATGCGTGTAATGAGAGATATTGTTTCGAGTAGTTGATTTGAGTAACGAGAGAAGAATACCGCGAGTTTATCGAGAATTGTTGAAATTGTTAATCGCATTTGCGTGGCTAACGCGCAGATTCTCCTTCCGCCGGCTTTGCACTTTGCGTTCACTCTGGTATTCTGAGCGCCACTTGAAAATTAATTTGCGTCGCACACGAAAGTCCGAGAGCGCGGCACCCTCTCGCAATTTCATGGCGCTCCACCGCCGAGGCGTGGACCGGAACTTAAACGCGGACGTTAGAATTTTTAAGTACGATTAATACCATATTTAATGCGCGGACGCATATTTCACCTGGCGTCGCGTTAATTTTTACCGAGCCATACTTTTCTCATTAAAGGAGATAATGTAAAAAAATGTAGGACAAAATGTGAAATCTTCTCCCCCGCTAAGAAGATATTCTACATCGTCGAGATATAAAGAAACGAAGAGTTATATTATTATTACAAATCTTTTCTCGCTTCGTATCTTTGGTATTTAATTTCCAAGCATTTATATCTCTGTTTAATATATCAATATTTAAAAAATAATTAAATAAATCGTGACTGCTTATTTCTACATTTCGTGAGCTGTCAAAAATCAGCTGTGAAATCTTCTCCCCCGCTAAAAAGATATTCTACATCGTCGAGAGATAAAGAAACGAAGAGTTTTATTATTATTACAAATCTTTTCTCGCTTCGTATCTTTGGTATTTAATTTCTAAGCATTTATATATCAGTATTTAAAAATGTGCGATGAACAAATGATTAAATAAATTGACTATATCGTGACTGCTTATTTCAATGTTTCGTGAGCTGTCAAAAATCAGCTGTGAAATCTTCTCCCCCGCTCAGAAGATATTCTACATTGTCGAGAGATAGATAAACGAAGTGTTTCATTATTATTACAAATCTTCTCTCGCTTCGTATCTTTAGTATTTAATTTCTAAGCATTTATATCTCTGTTTAATATATCAGTATTTAAAAATGTGCGATGAACAAATGATTAAATAAATTGACTATATCGTGACTGCTTATTTCTACATTTTGTGAGCTGTCAAAAATCAGCTGTGAAATCTCTCCCGCTAAGAAGATATTCTACATCGTCGAGAGATTAAGAAACAAAGAGTTTTATTATTATTACAAATCTTTTCTCGCTTCGTATCTTTGATATTTAATTTCTAAGCATTTATATATCAATATTTAAAAATGTGCGATGAACAAATGATTAAATAAATTAACTATATCGTGGCTGCTTATTTCTGTTTCGTGAGCTGTCAAAAATCAGCTGTGAAATCTTCTCTCCCGCTAAGAAGATATTCTACATCGTCGAGAGATAGAGAAACGCAGTGTTTCATTATTATTACAAATCTTCTCTCGCTTCGTATCTTTGGTATTTAATTTCTAAGCATTTATATTCCTGTTTAATATATCAATATTTAAAAAATAATTAAATAAATCGTGACGGCTTATTTCTACATTTGGTGAACTGTCAAAAATCAGCTGTGAAAAAGATTGAGAGAGAAATGACGAAATTCCGAAATTGAGAGAGAAATGACGAAATAAAGAGAGCAGCCGAATTCTCCGAAGGAAGGACTTGTCGTCTAATCAGTCGCCGCAACCCTTGAAAACAGAATACGTCAAACGTATTATTCATCGCGAATACGATGCAGTCGATAACAGCATGTTCTTTATATCGTCATCGAAACGTAGAGGACAGTTGTAGCGGCCTCGAGCAAATTTGCAGTTTGTCCTCAAAGGGTTAATTGGTTCGTTTCCTCCGTTAAAAGGTTTACGCTCACTCGAAATCGCTGACCTGGTTCGCGGTCGGCCGTGGAACAAAACCAGTCGACAAACGTATGAGGCGTTGAGCGACACGCTCGAAACTAAACTAAACGTTTCGCTTCTCTCTCCGTCCCGATCGCTCTCTCTTTCTCTCTCTCCCTCCCGCGCCCCGATCTCTTAATCCGGCCGCGCGGGAGAGTCGATGGCGGTCGGGGGCCGGAAGTCAGTTTCTCGGTAGACAGCGGCAGCCTCCGCTCTTCCGTTATAGAGACGCGGAGAGCAGCTGCCGCGCGAAGCCGGGAGAGCCGGGAAGCTGGAGATGTGCCGATCAGACCTGTCAGGTTATTGTCTCGGGTTTTAATGGAACATCACTACGCGAGCCGCCACCGCGCGAAATACCGCGGCGCTGAACTGAACTGAATTAAATGTCGGCGCGCGCTTTGCATTGAGGTCCCTCTCGTCGTCGTAGTCGTAGTCGTCCTCGTCGTGGTCGTGGCCGTCGTTGTCGAGGCCGATGCATAATGGAGGTAGGCCGTCGTGGGTGTAGGTGGTACACTTCAATTCCGGGAGAACGAGGGAAATAAACGGGAGGAGGAGAAAAGGAGAAGGAGGATGAGGACGAGCTGGGTGATTGAGAACGAGGGGCAGGGGGGGATGCTGACGGAAACCGTGTCGGTAGTGTGAAAAGTGTCGGCGAGCGAGCGCGGATCAAGAGGACGGCTGACGAGGGGGATGAAGAGGGACGATGAATAATTGAGAAACGAGCAATTTGGGCGAAACGCCCCGTTGCCGGCTCTCTTTCTCCTCTCCTCTCATTTCAATTGGGAGGAAGGACGTCGCTTACGTCGCCGAAAATTCGCACCGAGACGGCGCGCGAATAATTAAAAGCCGTTACATCGGTAATCGCGTTAAGACGAGACTCCGCGCTTAATTAACTCATTGGCAGCGGCTTGTCGAGAGATGTTGCAGCGTGAATGTCGCGTCTCGAAATAATTCGTCGAGTGGTTCTTTAGCGAGACGGTTCTTTAGAGACTTTGATGAACGATGACGTAAAAGAGGTCCCGACAACAAAGTGTCACACAAAAAGAAATATTTCGAAAAGAGATACACCTTTCCTTTTTTCCCCTTAAATATGTAGCAAGCACAGATGCCATTTACGTTCGTATTATCATATTATTACTAACGATTGTTTTTTGCATCGGGAGATTTTTGCAAATTTAATATTCGAATATTCGTAAATTAATGTTTACATCATTGAAAATTTCATGTAATTATTTTTCCATCGATATCCCTTTACACACGCTCACACGTATAATATCTAACGCAGTTTAAATTAAAAATGTTAGATTAACGTTCCACAATTTCAAACTATAAATTAAATATAAGCAGCGAGAATACAACAAACAACAGTGCGGAATCAACTGTACCGGGAGTAACGTTTTATTTTTATGTCACTGTACAGTATAGTGTACGATTGGATTTTTTTTCGTTTACAAACTTCGTGGCCTGTGTTTAACGCGTCGATGCAGTTTTAATCCGGCGGAAAGCTGGCCCGTTTTTTTTCTCTCTTTTTTTTTACGCATCCGCTTCATTGGCAGTATCGAAATCCAGCCGCCGCACGTGCGGGATTAATTGGCCATTTCCGATATGTATATACATTTCCATTTCGGCAGCGATGGGGTTTCATCGATCGTCGAGCGCGTAGCGCAAAATAAACGCTTGTCAATCAAGGGTCATGGAGAGCGAGAGAGAGAGAAGATGAGATGCGGGTAGCGTGGGAGGTCCTGCGATGCAACAGCGAGAGTGGAAGAGAGAGAAAGAGAAAAGAGAGAGGTGAAACGAGAGAAAGAGCGAGATCGGAATTGCCGGGGAACAACTGCGGACACGTGCCACGTACGATTCAACTCTCGCGGATTACGCACACCGTGGCGTGGAACGTTTTGATAAAACACGGCTCTCGCGGCAGGAACGGGGTTTCATGGTCTCATTAATAAATCCCACGCATCGGGAGATTCGCAATAAGATTCGTATTTATGGCTGTCTTTCAAAAGACAAATGGGTATTAATTATTTTGCCACCGTATAAGATGGCAGGATCGTGGGCAAAATTCCATCCTGAGCAAAGGTTCAATGAAAAAGATGTAACGTTAATTAGTAAATGCCTAAAATAATGCGAGGAGCAGGAATATAATTATTGACAAAATTGAAAATTTTGCTTTCTTTTTGAAGTCTGCTCGTTCACTTAAATAGTACTAAATCTCATGATAATTTAAATCTTTACAACAATTCTCAGAATTTGAGTACCTTCGTTGAAGAGAATGAAGGCACTTACACTTACATGGCAACTTACGCACTTCATCTTTCAAGCATTCCAGGCACATTAAATATTTTACTTGCAAAGTAAATCTATCTCATCCCCCTCATTATCTTTCTAGCGAGACGTACCTGGTTCTCGCATCATCGGTAGAAAAAATCGAAATAATTTTTGTCTCAAAAATTTTTTCGAGTTTACAACTACACAGGATAAAATAAAATGTTAATTATAACATTTTTCGCATGTCCTAGAAAGTCCACTCTAAATTTTAAGTTAAACTAACTCGTATGTTACTCTTATTGACAAACTAAAAATGTTAAATAATTGATACGATACTTTATTTTACAATTATTGTGATTTTAAGTAAAGTGATTGTAAGTAAAAATAACATACAAATTAATTAAAAATTACATGAAAAAATAATTGCAATAACTCGTAAGAATTGTTGTAGGGCATTAGTAATAACAGTAATTATTTCAACTTAAATTATTTGTAATAGAAATGATTTTAATAAATTTGATTATTTTTGTATGTCAAAGTTCAAGATTATTTCAAGATTCAGTTTAACTTTTCTTAGAATGTTAAAACTGACTTTGAGACATGTTGATTGTTTAAAATGATTATTAAAATGATTATTAAAAATATTCAAAATAATATTTCATTTCTAAGAGAATATACAAAGTGTTCAGTTATAAAGTTGACATAAATGTAACACATGAAAACGTTATTAAACTAATAACATATAGATTGTTTATTAATTTTACATTAAAGTACTAAAACGTGGTAAACACGAGAAAATTATTAACATATGGACGCAGAATTTTGTACTGTGTAGATTAGAGAATCCAATATTATCGTTGCGATCATTCATCCTCGCTCCGAGTGGTCCGCGAGCATCCCCCAAATTGACGATTGAGCAGCCAGCGGCGCGGTGATTCGAATTTACCCACGCCCTGCTTATCGCGCGGAGTTCATCTAACCACTCGCTCATTGCCTATAAAAAGACTGCAAAAAGCCGCGGAAAAAGAGCAACGTGCCCTCCCTGTGTGCGCGTGCGTGCGAGCGCATCACAAAAAGGAGACGGTGCGCGCAGCGATCGGGAGCGAGAGAGCGAGAGGAGAGAAAAAAAAAAGAGAGAGAGAGAGAGGCGGCCCGCGATTCACACTGTGTTCACACGCGTGTGTACGTGTGCGTGTGTTTACGTATCGGCGTGTCTCTGTGCATGTGTCGAGAGGGATATTTTTTCGAGAAGCCACTCGACGAGAGAGAGACGCATCTCGATCGTGGAAGCGTGCTGCCCGGCCACCGGAAGTTGTCGCGCGCTGCCCATCTCGCGAGGGAGAAAGAGAGAGAGAGAGAGAGAGATTACGTATGTACGTGCACATGTGTGTGTGTTGGAAGGGGGAAAGAGTTAAAGAGTGCAGAAGCGAAGGGCCGGAGCGGAGGCAGGCGGCCAGTGAGAGAGGACGCGGATGCGCAGGGGGAGGCGAGGGCGAGAAGGGCACCGGCAACGGGTGCTCTCTCGGGCGCTTTTAAATATAGTCGCGTACACCGAGCTACCGGACCGGCGTGCACACACATACACATACACACACGTGCACGAATGTGTGCGCGCGAGCGCGCGCAAACAGCGTGTTATCAAAGGATTGGAAGGCAGGCGAAGCGCCTCTGCATGAAATTTTGCGTGCATTATAAATGCGCGCGGAGCCCTTGCTTGAAGGGAGAGGGAGGGAGAGAAGCGTGCGCGGCGTGCTTTGAAAAGAGAGAGGGAGAGAAAGGGGATGACGGGGCGCGCGAGAGAGAGAGAGAGAGAGAGAGGGAGAGGCAAAGGGAGACGACGAAGGGGCAGCAGAGACAGATAGATAGTCCCGACTAACCCGGGTTAGGTTGGGCATGGTACGTCGGTTGGTCGGACGCGGCTTTAACCTACCGTAACGCTATAAAAATAACGGCTCGCTCCGTCCTCGTCGCGTGCACGCCTCTCGCATCCTTGTCTACCGACCGGTGCATCGCTCCGCGTCCTCGTTGCACGCGCGATTGTCACATGGATGACAACGACGACGACGAGGACGACGAAGACGACGTTCCTCTTGGCGCGTTCGCGAAGTAACGGCGGCGAGGAGGGGGGGGGAGACGAGCGAGAGGGATGGGTGCGAGAAGAGGAGGGCGACGCGTATGCGTGCGGAGCATGTGTTACGTGAGAGGCCCGCGTGAAAATTGCACACCGTGCCAACCTTCCTCCTCGGCGCGGGCCGCTCTCGAGGAACCATCATCGTCGCGAAGCCAGCGCAGGTAAACCCGTGCGAAACATTCCGTGCACTCGGCGACAGTCCGTACGTCGGGAATTTCTCTCCCTCCGAGAATTTTTTTCTCGAATTTTTCGATATTACTCCGTAATTTGATCGTATTTCAAGAACAATTCGTTATAATTATTTCGAATTTTAATATCAAAACTTGGGGACCGATAAATTAAGGAAAAATGTCCCGTAGAATTTTTTTCGTTTCTGCTTCGTTTGGAAAAAATCATCAAAAAGAATTTTTATTTTTTCACTTTATTTGTTGATTTACATTTATCGTGTCATTTTCTTAATGGAGTTGCATTGTTCAAAATATAAGTGTAAATGTATAAATATAAACATAAATAAACTAAAGTAAATAGGGTATAATAATTCCGCGTTGTTCCATATTTATTTACATCCCTCGAATTTTATATTTGAGCAAGATTTAAATTTAATGTTTTTCTTAATTTCATGCTCTATATGTTTATTTCATGATCATTTTCCATAATTTAATCTAATTTAATATCGTTTTACGTATTTTGGAGAAAACTTCTATTTTTTGTGATTTTCTCCAAAATGAAGTAAACTTCTAAAAGATTTTTTTTTTATTATTAATTTATCTTCTACACTTTCCCGAAATTTTGACATTTAAGTTCGGGATATATTAAATCATTTATTAAATTATTTAGTGTCAAAAGATAATTTTTGTTTATTGCGCTTTCATACATCATAACTTTAATTTATAATTTAGTTATAAGTTTGATATTTTATTACTCTGTTAATTATTTGTTATATATTTTTCTTAAATAAATTTTTTACAATATAATAAACGAAATATAACTCGCATCATATACTACGATTGATACAAATCCATGTTGCATCCTTCATAAAATTATTCCCTTTCATTTCTTTCTACTTTGGACGAGAGGTTCCTGCAGTCTCGAAAGCGTGTAATCTGACACGTCTTATAAATATTTTAACGTAGGCGTATCGACGTCGACCGCCTGCGTGATAGGGGAAAAAGATAACCCTATATATGCCCCTTTGCGAATCCATTTTCAAATGACTGAGTTTCTTTCGCGCACAGGACATTTTAAAAGACTAAATCCACCAATGGAATCCAAAATGTATTCGAAAAAACGTCACATCACTTTACAACTTGTTCATTAATTAATTAATACATGTAAATGTGTAAATTAAAACACTTTATAAATGTACATATTAAACATTTATATTGCGCATTGCATTTAATTGAAAAAATATATAGCGTAGAAATGATTAGAACTAATATGTGTGCGCTTGTAATATTTAATACACATTGCGTTTCGTCACGATCGTTAATAATTAACGAACGCTATTTCATGTTATATTGACGTATACAACAACAATACATAATTGTTTAGAACTTTGAATATGACTTGATTGATTTCGAGCCTATTATGTTTGGAATTGTTTAAGAATACATGGTTAACATGACGATTACACGATTTCGGTACTCGATGATTTGGTCGGGTATCATTGTGACGAATAATTATTCTCTCGGACGATCGATAACGCGTTGGTCCCCGCGTTGGACGAGAGTATCAGGTACCTACAAATGCGCGGCGCGTCGCGTTTGGCAAGTAATTAGTTTTTAATTCAATTACGAACGCAATTGGTACACACAATTTTGATTTTCGTTCGTTCCGGGATGCGCCAAGTTTTCATTGGCAATCATTTTTGGATGATACGAGTCATCGTCGAGTGCATGTGTATCAGAGGGAACGGGACATATAACAAATGTAACGGGACATATAACAAATGTAAATCGAATTATGGGGAATCCCGCTTATATGATTTTGATATTCGATCGTTATTTACAAATATGCTCAATACTTAACGAGGCTCATTACCGACGACGATAAAACGTTTCGCGAACATTATCGCGTAAGTAAGCATTTTCACGTTAATTACATAAGCTCGCGCGTAAATACATAAACAAGAGTACATCGTTCGCTTGCAGTCACTGCTCGCTAAGCGACAAACTTCATTTATTTCAATAATAATAAGAATTTATAATACTGTTCATCATTCTGTGATTACGAGTGGCAGTAACAGTTTTCTCTCTTTTATAACTAGATGCTACAACTGTATATATTTTATGCGAGATTATGATAAATGGGAAATGTGTTATATACAGGGTGTTTTAAAAAATTAAACCGACAAACTTTGAGAAATTAAATATTGAAAATAAATTTTTTTGTTTATGATATTTCTTTCTGCGACGCGTTTCATTTTATATCATATTCAAACTTTTAATAAAATAGAGAATATAAATCTTCAGTGTGTCTTGACAAGTTGCATATGACTTATTTATCATTATAGTGTGATATACTTAGATAGAATTGACGCCGTCATCTTTGTACTGAAGTTAATGAAAAAATTTTTGAGTATTTATTGTAGAATAAATCACTTTTATGTTTACTCCATTTTTTGTTCAAATTTAAAATATAATTCAATTTTTACATTCATATATTTATTTAATGTTGAAGTCATGAAACTCTCATTTTATCATTAAAGCTCCGATTTTATATCGTTACACAGTCGTTACACATTTTATATCGTTACAAAAAATAAAATTAAAGTGATTAGTCAGGCGTAGAGAGCTAAAGAATAAAAAATAAAATGTTAATTATGACATTTTTCACATGTCCTAGAAAGTCCACTCTAAATTTTAAGTTAAAATAACTCATTCGTATATTACTTATTGACAAACTAAAAATGTTAAATAATTGACACAATATCTTACGTTACAAATTAATTAAAAATTACATGAAAAAGTAGCTGCAATAACTCGTAAGAATTGTTGTAGGCATTAACATATAACAGTAATTATTTTAACTCAAATTATTTTTAATAAAAACATTCGATTTTAGTAAATTTTTAATAAAAACATTCGATTTTAGTAAATTTGATTATTTTGTATGTCAAAGTTTAAGATTATTTGAAGATTTACTTTAATTTTTCTTAGAATGTTAAACTGACTTTGAGACATGTTGATTGTTTAAAATGATTATAAAATATTCAAAATAATATTCCATTTCTAAGAGACATATATAAAGTGTTCAATTATAAAGTTGACATAAATGTAACACATGAAAACGTTATAAAAATAATAATATAGAGGTTGCATGTTAATTTTACATTAAAGTACTAATCAAAACGTGAACACGAGAAAATTTTAACATGGATTATTATGGACGCACAATATTTTACTGTAAAGATGACTCTTCTTCATAAAAAAACATTTCTTTCAAAATTATCCATTTCCCTTCAACCTTTTGTCGTTCTAATTTTTTAATATTCTATTATTATACATATTATTATCTATTATAATTTATATTATAATATTTAATATATATTATTATCTATTATATACGAAATTCTTGAATATTTTCTTAAAAGAATAAAGACAGGAAACACTAGGAAGATATCATTTATTTCGGTCAAGATAGCGAAAATCTGAATATTCTAGTGCAAAGTCAATGGATCAAGCGACGCGAACGAAATTTATTTTCGGTTTCCCTGAAATTGTACGGTGTATCGCGAGACTCCGTCTCGTGTACAGAAGGATCACTGATGCACCAGTCGGTCCACCTGTCTCGCGGTAAGAAGGGTGAGCGCACTTATTGGCAGGGCGAAGCTTTCTCGAACCGGTTGGCACCTGTTCCTCGCGCACCGCATCCACTCGGCCACGGCCTTCCGTTCATAATGGAAAGGAACAAGACGGGTCGTGCAACGCACGAGCGAGTGTGCGTTGCTGGAATGGCCATTTTGAAGAGAAGTGTTAATTTTATCCCTCCTGGTATTAGTTCTAACGTCAGCGCATTCTATTCCACGTCGGCCCAAGTATCGTTGGAAATATATCGAGCGCTCGCGATGGGCTAGTTTAAGATAACGAAGCGAATACGTGAGCATTCTCATCATACTTAACACCTGGATTAATAAATTATTAAATAAACATACTCGTTCAAGATTGGCGTCGAAAGTACTTAGATGAAGCCGTAACTCGGAGCCGACTTTTCATTTAATGACGGATTACAAACTTTTCTTTAGATGAGATAAAAATCGTGACAGGCAACGGGATGAAGAAAACGGTTGCGGCTTAACTTGAACCCGAGTTAAACACGGTACTCCCGGGTAAAGGACAATCTTGAAGAGGAGACGCGAGATTAGGAGAAGTCGCGCGATCCCGCGGACGTTTATTAATGTTTACACGCAAATAGAGAGAGACATATCGAATATATATGTATTTTCTCGAGCGGGAATTGAGATAACAGGCGCGCGAGGATCGCGATCCAGCGGCGGCTCTCTCGAGCGAGGCCGTTGCCACGATCGGGAGATAAAACGGGATCAGGTGCAAAAGACTAATCGGAGTTTACTCTCGTTTGCCGCTTATGAGAAGCGCGTGCATAATTCATCGCGGTGAGAGAAGGGCGGGGATGAATTATTAACGTCGCCCGATATCGTTGCTCGCCGTGATTAACATTTGACGACACTAAAGATTCATTTCTTCTGCGAATATAAACCAGTTTGGAACAAATGAATCATCCTCGACCGTTGCCCGGATTTTTTATTATTCGGTGTCTTGAAGGTAAATCGCGAAAATGGCGGATGAAAACATCCTGCTTAACATTTTTCGTTTTTAGAGTCTGCCTTCTTTTTAGCGACTGAGATGGTTGGCTCGTTTCTTCCCTTTATCCAATCAATTGCAATCGCGTCTAAAACTAGTCTTTGATCATTCATGCGTAATATTTTGTAAGATTATACACGTATTGACAGCAGCTTTAAAAAGTTTAAAAAGGAACTACAAGTTCCTTCGAAAAGATTTTGTTTGTCATATTAAGATCTCGCATGTGTAATAACACACAAATAGAAACAACTATCTACAATATTCTTCTCTTCATTCGTATAAAGAAAGTCGATAAAATGCGGATCGCTCGTAGAAAATACCGGCACTCGAGATTCTCTCTCAATGTGCATGTATAAGAAATAAAACCTAGACATTTGATAAAATTCTCTAGTGAATCAAGATTAAATAAAGATCGAGTGTCTTTCTGATACATTGCAATAACAGTAAACGTCAGAGAATTTACGTTTGCAGAAAAATTCTAAAGATCTCACCGAATAAAAATCGATTAGAAAAATAGCTCGCTCGATTGTAGCCATTTTCTTCTTTCTTTCGTCTAATTTTATCGCGAGTGAGGAATCATTGAAATCCTCAATTTCGACGATTCGTAAGATATTATTATACTACCCAGCAAACACCAAGTAACATTTATATAATTGTTAGTTGTCATTTTACGTAATACTTACATAACATGTAACAGTTATATTGTTGAGTGGGGAAACTATAAGTAACAGTTATATAACTTATTTGTTGTTTGCTGAGTATATTTTATCCGATGTCGGATCGACGTTTTCATTGCATATGTTCTTCTTCCATTTGATGTGCAGTGCAACGATGCTGAGCGAAAAGATCCACCTTTTCCTGAGCAGTTCAATATTTCTCGACACGTGGCTGATCACCCCCCCTCGAATTTCCGGATGACTTGGAAAATTGACATGGAAAATCTCTTATGTACTTTCGTCAAGCTGATTTAGTAGAGTCAATTTTCTCCTACCTGCTGATATACAAGTTCCTTGTCTCTTATTTGTCACCGATTCGCGACCTTCCACTCCGAGTATCGAAAAAACATGCCACCCCTTTCCTCTTTGTTAACCGTCGATGTAAAACAGTGCACGTGCAACCTGCCAGGACTGGCAAACCTGGCGGTCGCAGGCAGGCAGGGGCACGTACACGCCTCCTACACGTCACCTGGATCGGGGGTGGCTGCCGGCCTAAAGGGTAGATATACGCACTGCGAGTTACGTTGGGGTAGGCCTACCGGCTCGGCCTGCGTGGGCGTGGGTGACTCCACCCCGCTGGAGACTCATCCTTCTGGGGGGATGAAAAAAAATAGAGAGACAGAGGGAGACCGTCAGAGAGCAGCGGGGGGAGGCAGGGGAGGGTCGGGCTGCGAGGGCCAGAGAGAAGTAAGCCTAGCCAGGCGCCTGCGATGGTCTGCAGCGCCCCAGCTTATGCCAACCCTCCTCTCTCACCCTTCCCGGCCATCCGGCTTCCGGATTTTTCCTTCGGCGCGAGTCGTCAACCCTCGCCGCCGAGCTGCGGTCATCCACCTGGCTCGCACGCTCGAAACTCGAAACGCGCCGTCACTTGCTCTTAATGATCCTGACGGCGTTGCCTAGGCGTTGATGACCCTTAATATCGGGAGCTGGCGATCGCGCTATTGAAAGCATAACGATCGATAGTGACTAGACTTTCAATTTTATTCTGTTTTGGACAAAAGGTATTATTAAGGATGTCACTTAAAGGGATGAAAAGCGTTGTGACGTAAAGTGATAATAAATGCGAATGGACAATCTCATTAATTTTTTATAAACTTTGAGATAACCTTTTTAAAAAGGTTATCTCTACATATTTTGCTCGGAAAAAGGTCAAACAAAAAATAGCCTATCAAATGCTCTATGTGCTTGAAAGTTTATTAAAGTTATTTACAACATCCTACGGATGTCTAGGAAAAAAGTATTCCGCTTCTGTCGAGCTGCGATAGAATAACGTTATACATAAATTTTTAAGTAACACGTCATACTAAACTACGTTAATAATATTGATAAATATTAACAATATCGAATATGTATAATATTTATTTTTAAAGTATTTATTTTTAAAATGGATTTATTTATTTTTAAATTATTATTAATAATAGAATTATTATTTATTTTTGAAATGGAAACTCTTTCTTCGATATTAAAAAATATCTCCAAGAAACCAATAAAACTTTAGTATCTTTTTATAAAAATTTTCGATAACTGCGGTCGATATTCTCTGCAACACGTTAATATGCCAGTCATGTTCATGCAGTGAATTTCGCAGACGCCCTTGAGTTTCGGCCGGTTTGCCGTTGGCACCTTTTTGGACGCGCACAGACCGGACACAGTTCTTATTTTACTCACGCCCCTGAATAAGACCGCCACAGAGAGAAAGAGAGGAGTCAAGCGAATTTGCGATGGCGTAGGTCGGGCCTCACTTGGCCTTGACGGTACCCTTGGATTTCGGTCGATGTCCTTGGCACTGATGGCGGCCACTTGGGCCGTGTACCATCTTGTTCCCTCCACCGCCTTCATCGCGGCACGTTCTCCTTCTTTCAGCCTGTCCCCTTCTCCTTTCCTTCTGCCTCTCTTTCTCTCTCTCTTTCTTCCTCTCTTTTTCTCTACTTTATTTATTTATTTTTTTGAGCCGGCGGCCGCTCTTTGTCCCTTGGCGCGCCGGCCGGTTGGCTGCCCGGTTGCCGTTGGACGTTGCTCCTTCGAATACTTCTGCTCTCGAAACAGCAACGTTCGACGACGTCCAGTCCAGGCGTGCATACAGTGACTTACCAAGACTAGCAAGGGAGAAAGAGCAAGAGAGAGAAAGAGAGAGAGAAAGAGGCAGGTAGGTAGGTACACACTTCACTTCGGCGGGCCCGCAAACTTCGGGTACAGTCCCTGCCAGCAAGATGATCCTTCTCATGGCGGGCTTGGTCCCTACGACATCTGCTGATTTATTCCAGTCGCAATCTTTGCAAGGATATTATATTTTACATAAATATACGAAATGAAACATGGGATATTTAGGATTCTTCGTTGAAAATTTTGCTCTAAAGAAATCCAAATTTTCCAGATGATCTTGTCTCTTCTAGACATATTTTCCAGATTTTTATATTCATTTAGTGCAATATAATCAATATTAATGATAACGAGGCATCATGTTTTAAATTTCCTATGATTTGGAAAAAGAGAGAGAAAGAGAGAGAGAAAGAAGTTATGTAAAGTCAGGAGGCAGGATGGGCGAATAGATGAAGCAAGAGAGCATCAGTGAAAAGAACAAGAAAACCGCGCTCAATAGCCGCAGCAAGTAGAGGCAGCGAGCGGCAGCTGCACTCGCAGAGCCAATAACCTTGTTTCGAATCATCTTACTCACGTAACGTCGTTGCTATAGTGAGTCCAACTATATCCACTCCTTCTCTTAGACCTGACGCCCGCGGTGCACCGCTCGCGGATTTCATAGACACGTTACACGTTACGCATACGTATGCACGAGCATATAAAGGGTGTCCTACCACGATCGGTTATCGGACATATATTCCGCGCTCAAACTTTCCCGAAGAAAAATTTAACAGAAGATTAATAATCGAAGAATCTTCACCTAAAAATGACATCCGAAAGATACATTTTTCATGTATATTTTTAGAATCTGCAGTTTTTTCAGGTCTTAATTTTATATACACTTCGTAACCCATTCAATCTATCAAGTATTTTTGCATCCAAAAAATATTGATCAAATAAACCGAGGTCGAAGGAATTAGGAATCGCGCGCCTCGGGTGAATTCTCGGGTCGAGGAAAGATCTCCAATCGCCTCATTCGAGAATCTATCATCGGGCGATGGGGTGGCGGCAGTGCGGGACACCCCGTATACATACCCGCGTCACGGAATTCACGTAACGCGATACTAATGCCATCTCCGCAAATCCGCGGTCGCGACGTTGACGCGCCGAAATATATGCGATATATGTACGTACACGTTACGCGTGAGTGTGTGCGTTACGTGCGTAGACGCGCGCGGTGGTAGCTGCCGAAGCCGCCGATCGGTGTGCGTTAATTTCACCGCCGGTTTGCCGGTAGCCACGGTAACGATTACTTACCACGTGTGCACATATATATACATACGGGCCCGTACGCGGCCAGCCTCTACGCACCGATACGCACCGCGAGTAGTGCGTGCATCGATCGATCGGGCCTCCTCTCGATTTGTATAACGCGCAACATATGCGATTCACGCACACACACACACATACGTACATCGATGATGCACTGCACGCAATAGCGCGCTGATAGTATGTATTAACGCGAGCTAGGCCGAATTTCGAGATTCAATCGCTTATGGTCCAACATTACATGTGATTTCTAAACATTCCATCAGACACGTTAGGCTAGGAGGAGAGAATGCTAAAATCCCCGGGGAGGCGTCATTCACTTTTCCATCGTCGACATTCGAGCGATTAAATTATGCGATTAAGCGATGGGAGATGGCGAAGAATTGAGCATTAATTGGACGTTTGTGTGATGAAATCGGGAACAATCCATCTTTGAGGCTCATGAATGCCGCCTTGGTTGACCGAGATGATGAATACGCGCGTACTCTTTCTTCTATTTTTTTTTTCTTGCCATTCACCGATGCGATGGCTGACGTTTACATATCGTGCAACGCAATCGGCGAATCGGTTTTAATTTAACAATGTTCCAAGCCGGCGCTCTTAATTCGTACTCACGCCTCGACTATTTCGCGTAATGACGAGCGGCAGTATTTCGCGTAGGCACAAGAACGGAAATTCGCGATAAACGTGTCGGTTTTCTGAGAAGCCGGCCTACGGCCATTGTCAAGGGTTGTCTGCGTGCGGCGGTTCGCTCAAAATGTTATTAAGGCGCAGCAGACAACAGGCCAGGCGCGGATACGAGCCCGAGAGTTGGAAGTAACAACCAAAACACACGCGAAATCCCTCGCGCATGACGGGCTCGCTCTCTCGGTTGTCGAAGCGCGCTCGCTGGACGGAGAGGCGGAATGACTGAATTCAAGGTGAAGCGCATTCATTATTCCGCCGCATCACGTGCGCGAATAATCCAGATATCTGTTTCATTGAAATAGCAGTCGCTTGAATTGACAGGTGCAAGTGCCCGCGCGATACGCGGCAAATTGCAAACGAAATTGTTTTGGATATTATTTTCGGCTCAAGTTGACACTGACAATGAGACAAGAGAGGTTTCTTCTTATTTTCCGTCACGAGCATGTACATAATTTTTAATCAGATTCGGGTTAATATTACACTCGACTCCTACGAGACACCGGCTGATTATTTTTAGTTTCAGGAAATTTGAATATCTAATTTCGATTATTCGCGACAAAAAAAATAATCTTATAGCAACGATTTTCTAGATATAAAAAATTAAATTGAGAGATAAATACACAGTAAAAAATTATGCGTAGATATATATTAAGATTTTCTTGTGTTACCACGTTTTGATTAGTACTTCAATGTAAAACTTTTCATGTGTTATATTTATGTAAACTTCATAACTTGACACTTTGTATGTTTTTTTTAGAAATGGAATATTATTTTGAATATTTTTAACATAATCACATTTTAAATAATCAACATGTCTCAAAATCACTTTAACATTCTAAGAAAAGTTTAAGTGAATCTTCAAATAATCTTAAACATTGACATACAAAATAATCAAATTTACTAAAATTAAATATCTATTACAAATAATTTAAGTTGAATAAATTAATGTCCTACAATAATTCTTACGAGTTATTGCAATTATTTTCTTATTTAATTCTTAATTAATTTGTATGTTATTTTTACATTACACTTAAAGTCGCAATAACAAACATAAATGTAAAGTATCGTGTCAATTATTTAACATTTTTGGTTTGTCGATAAGTAACATACGACGAATGAGTTATTTTAACTTAAAATTTAGAGTAGACTTTCTGGGACATGTGAAAAATGTTATAATTAACATTTTATTTTTTACTGTGTACTGAGCGAATACTATGATATCACATGTGTTTTGCATTTAATAAATCTAAATGACAGAGACAGAATTTATTTGTCTGAACTGTCAATGAAATTTGGAAAGAGAGACTTTCTAGTTACAGTATCGAAATCTATTTATTCATTCATTCAATACAATGATTAAATATTTTGACATATAAATTTGCTTAAAAAATTACTAAAGTTTGCTGCTACAAATTCTACATACTATAAACAATATTTCAACAAATGGAAAAGTAGCGATAAATTTTTGTTGTCATACTTAAAAATCTCTACATGGGCAAAATCTACATCAGCTAAACATTTTTTTGAATATTTATATCGCGCAATGTAAGACAATTATGCATAGTGATTATTTGCGTTACATATCTCCCAGCTTTGAAAGAGGGATTCCATTTAAATTATCTAAATTGATTAATTTACCTGGAAAGCGCAAGGAATGAAATTATACACCAGGTATTATTCGAGGTTTCCTGTATACACGTATATACAGCATACTGATCTCTATCATAAGACACTTATCTCTAACGTGCTAAAGAAAGATCATTTCCGCAGATTGTTTTTGTTTCGAAATATTAATGTTTCATGTAAACTTGACCTAAGTAATTATCGCCCAATTTGTATTATCATCTCTTTAATAATTTTTCGATTGAAGGAAAATTGTTGAAAAAGGTCGAAACATTACGCAATTTTACGACGATATAAATCTTTGGGATGAGCCTGAGAACCCAAACTCGTCTCATCGTCGCCATTCATTCTCGAACTCCGATTCTCCCACGATGGCAATGACGACACGAAATAGCAGCCGGAAAAAGGGGAACGTCGTGCAGAAATGCTTTTCCTCGGGCCGTTTTCTAAGAAGGTTATTTTTAAACCCACCAACGTTTCGCTATTCCCCCGACGTGCCCCGCGGGCCCTTCATCCTTCAACGTGATCCGTATGGACCCTCCGTGAATCGAGGGACACGTGATGGGAGGGAAGGAAGGAGGGGGGGGGACGCGGAGGGAAAAGAGAGAATCAGGGAGTTCGAGCCGAGCGCTCGGTTAAGGAAGGTTAAGGGAGTAGGAGAAAGAAGAGGAGGAAGGGCAAGAGGTGCGGTGGATCTCGACGTGGAACGATGGAGGAAACGAGGGAGAAGGCGACGGGGATCGGGAGGGGGGAGGGGGACGAAGCAGGAGGAGGGAAGCGGGGGAGAGCCGGGAAGAACGGGAGGAGCAGCGCAAAACCGCGTTGCCGCAGGTTCGGGTTCGGCAAGTCGGCTTTCGTTGGCAATCGCGCTCGTTCGGCGCGTGAAGGTCGGGATCAATGGCCGTAGGACCCTCCTGAGTACGGCATGGTCGGGGCGGAGGGGGGGCAGGAGGGGGGAAGAGGGCCCAGCGCGCCGAGGCCTGACATGGTGGGGCGACCGCCGAGTCTCAAGTTGGGTACCAAAAGAGGAGAAATTGAGTTGGCGCACCGGTGCCCCTCCGCGCGCCTCGCCCCCCCTCCCCCTCCCTCTTTCTCTCTCTCTCTCTCTTCCTTTCTCTTTCGTCCGCTCTGCGCTTCTTGCCGAAGGAGAAACGGGGAATTCTTTCGACGCGCAAGCGAAGAAGACGGAGGGCGGTGCGAGAGAGTTCGTTCGTCCCTCTGGAAGGTTCCTCGTCTCGTTCATTTGTCGTTTCGTTGGAGAAAACGCGGCTCTAAAGCATATTCGTGGCATAGTCTTTGAATTTTGCGCTTAATTCCATACGGAAATCCAATAGAACCTCTTGTCTCCTTTTCTCCACGACTCGGTTTTCAATATAAAATATATATTCTTGTACAGCAATCGTATCTTAAATCGAGTTATTTATTTTAATATATATCTCATAAATTATTAGCATTTCCAAGAATGCTTAGATTCTGAAAAATGCCATTACAAGTATTAATTGATAATAGTAACTTTTAACTAATTATTACAATAAATAAATAACTTTTAATTTCAACCGTTGAAAATAAGATTTTTGAAAGATTTTATACATCATTTTTTTTTTCCATCGCCTCTTCTCCAAACGTGTAATTTGATGATGTACGTTTCCGTCTTTTTAATCCCTTTCCCTTTTGCTTATTACGATCCTTGTAAAGCAAACGGCAGTTTCCCCCATTGAACGCCGATACGAATCGGCTGTTTCTCTTCTTTTCATCTTCCCTTCTCTCTCGCTCGCGCCTTCCTGGTATCAGGACGGCAGTCGGCGGACCACCGGAAGAGGGGCCACCGTGAGAAAACTGAAGGAAAGGGAATTGGTTGGTCAGTCGCTCACTGTCGTCCGTCGTTGTCGTTGTCGATTCTACGCTTAAGAGGAAATGTCGCTGATAACGGTTTCGGTTTTGGACGCGAAACGAGATGTCACAAGAAGAGGCAGGCAGACGACGATGACCGACGGCGTCGATCCGATTAAATGACCGATCAATCGGGAAAATGTCGAGCGAAATGCGAGACATAACCGGCACTTCATAGGATTAAGAATTTACTATCGGACGCATTTTTTTCGACGTACTTTAAACTACGATCTTAATAAGCGTATAACGAGTTTTCATACGGACGAACTGAAAGAAACTGAAACTTTCTATTTTCTTCGCGAGCGCAAAATAAAATTATGCAATATAATTAAAAACGCGGCAATTTTTCTCTTTATTGTTGCCCAAGATTAACAAATAAGATACAGTCTATTAACTTTGTAGTTGCAAGATAAAAAATATTCAATATTCTCTATTTTTAATAAATATATTTAAAGAGATGACGTTTTTACTACCTTTTTTTTTTATTAGTGTCTTTTATTATTCTTTATTTTCAATAAATATAGATTTGAAGAGCCAATGTTTTTTATTGTACTATTATATAAGGTATACTTTGTGACTCTTTCATCGTCATCTCGATGCGCGAATAATTCTGGGAAAAGTAAGAAAAGAAGAGTCGCGATAGCCCAAGCCAAAAGGAAGGGACATAGCGAGCGGATATGTCGGCAGCCATAATAAATAGGAGTAGTGGCCATCCTAAAATGCCTCAGGCCATTGTGCCTCTTTCTCTTCCTCGACTTCGGCCTCTCTTTCCTTCATCCGCTGCTCAAAGAAAACCAGACACTCCTCTTTCTACCTGGCCTGGCCTGGCTCCCACTCTGCCCGATCTCTAGCCAGTATTCCACTATGACTGCTCGAGACCTTCTGCATCCTATGTCATCCTAGTAACGTTTCTATTTCTACTTCCATTACTGTCATTCTCCTTCCCATGTCAAGCGCGTCTATATTTTACGATTAGTCGCATTTTACAGCTCTCTACATATAGAATATGAATATACGCGCACTATGATATGATTGATGCGATGATTCCATCTACCACACTTGCAAGCGAGGATTAAGAATCCACCACCCAAGAGATTCGTGAATAACCATCATGGCTACTATAATCACTGGTATTGGCCGACGAGTTCTTACTAAACTCGTTTTAGAATTCGGAAGGGGAGGGGCTAGGCCCAATGGCGTTTAGAAGGAAGGTCCAATTATGGCGATAAAGCTATGTATATATGGCCGAATTGGATAAATACAGGCGGTGAGGAATATACGCATCGTATGTTTTATATAAAAGAATTTTGAATGAAGAATGTTGAGTTGCAAATGTAAATTTCATCAATCAGGCCGTGCAATTAAATCGGAGTCGATATCTTAGATTGCCATTTTCCAGTCCACTTTTGTTCATCATGTACGGCTCGCGACGTGATCCACTCACCGACTTGGTTCTCGAGACGAATATACGCGCGAAGACCAAGGCCTGCCCTCGACTCAAGGCCAAGAGGCGAATTTGGGGACGAGACGTGCGAGAGAGAAAGAGAGAGAGAGAGAGGACGACTCGTGTGGGCCGCGGTGCGGGGGAGGGAAGGGGGGCGGCAGGATGGAAACGGGGGGAGACCGTGCGAGCGTAGGTCGTGTCTCGGAGGATTTCTTCGCCGACCTACCCTAAATTCCAGCCGGTCCTCCCCGGCTTCCTGTTTCGCCGCGTCTTCCCCCTCCTCGACCCCCCTCGCTGCGTCAGCTGCGGTAGGCTTGCTTCTCCTTCTGTATGTGCGGCGAGAGAGCTCGTTTATTCCACGCGGAGAGCACGCATTGTATACGGGTCCTTGCCTTCTCCCGCTCCTCCTGCTCTTTCGTACGCGAAATCGACGTTCCTACTCTCCCCTACTCTTTCTCTTGTTCTCTTTCTTTCTCTCTCTCTCTTGTTCGCTTCATGTCTTTCCTACACGTCAGCGACTACCGTGTATAACCAGAATTCACTTCCTTGTTCGTAAAAGATATCGAGCTTGCCAGCTTTTCGATCGTCTATTAAAACATTTGCCATAATTTTATAATCGTACATGAATTATTTACGTGAGAAATATCCTAAAAGGATCATTTTATTTTTAATTTTATTTTTATTTATGACATATCTTTTTTTATAAGGATGATTCATATTAGAAAGAATTTCAAGAATTATTTATTGTGACTTTTCTACTTTATCTTGCGCTAAATAACTCAATTAATTTTGTCTTTAATTAAAAACCTTCTTTATGAAAGCTTCCATAAGCTATTCTCGACGAACATGGTGCCGCGTGAGTGCGTGCGACATGCGTGTTCCATCGTTTGAACGCGGCAAGACGGGTACTCGTATCGGGCGAGCGATTTCGCGTGCTGAGAACGCGAGTTTTTAACCCATTTCTGCGCGACACAGAGCAACCGGTAGCGTTTTTGCTTGAAACGACAGACAGCGGAATAATTGCACGAAATAATTGCTCGGATTACAATAATGGGTCACTCCGAACGGTAGCGCGTGATGATAGTTTTCGAAGCAGTGTTTGGCGAAACAGATTTTTCCCCGAGTTGTTTCGTTCGAGGAATCCTCTCGTTATTTCGTACGATATTATCAAACGGGGAATAACACTTTTACGTCGCAAAAGTTTCACATTTTTCACCGATATTATCAAATGGCCGATAATGAGCCACGATTTAACGAGACACGTTAAATTAAAGAAATATATATACATATATAGACTAAAATGGTGTAATATGTGCTCACATTTATTTAAATTAATGTAAAATACTTGTAATGAACAAATTTTATTCATAGTTGAAATTTACAAAGATTTACTAATAATACAATTAATAATTGCATCAATTTTTGGTTAAGGTATTTTAATTATGAGATCAAAATATCGAAAAAGGCGTTTGGTGAAAAACGCCTCACATAATTATAATCGATAAAAATAATTTTTTGTTGTCTTATTAAATTATAAAATTCGACGAAACACAAAAATGTTCATATTTTAATTTTATAAAAATATTAATTAAATATTTGTGAAAATTGCATCTTTTCCTATTTCTTCTAAAATCACATTGATATCCATTTGTGGTATTTTGATCTTCGCCATGACTATTGCTTCTATTCCGTTTTACTCCATTCTATTAGTATAATTCCTCTTTTATTTTGTTCATAATGTCCCAAAAGAAATGATAAAAAAATGTTATAATAGAACGAATTAAAAAAAAAACATTTATACATTTGGTTCCGTTACCAGTTATATTTTATAGATTATATCTTCAGAAGTACAATCTAAACATATATAATGAATATAATGATAATTACTTTTATGGAATAAAAAATGATAGGAATGATAATTAAAAATATTTACAAACAAATTTAGATTTTCTTAAACTTATTGATTTTAAAATGAGAGATATATAAACATAATAATAATTACTTTTATCAAGTTAAAAATAATAATTAAATATAACTTATCAATAAATTCTTTCTCCAACCTTTTCTTGAAAAATTATGGATTTTGTAATTTTTTAAATGTAAAATCGCACTCACAATTAAAGCAGTTTTATGCATTTTACTCGTTGATTGTGCCAACTATCGACTCTCTCATTTCAATAACACTTATTGGTAAGCTCATTATGCCTGAGCATTAAGTGGGGCATTTTCCCTTCTAAAGCGTATTACACCATTTTACCCGATATAAAAGAAGGAATTCTCTTGAAAGTAATCGTAGATGGATTAAAAAATTTTGAAAATTTCGGTAAAACAGCGAAAATTTTATTTCGAGATATTTCAATTTCTAAAGATAATACTTCCAAATTTACCTTTACACGACGAAGAGTCGCCAATCAATTTTGCATCAGCCTCCACGAGCGCTTGTATATCGACGCAGACGTAATAGATTCGTTAATTATACTCTACGAGCCTCGGATAAAGCGTCATACAAATCGCTCCTCGTTTATCTGCGCCAATACCCGAATTTTCCTAAACGAACGTTTCAACACGGGTCATAAAAATTTACGTCGTGTCGTTTCAACGACGCTCCATTTCAATAAATACGTTTCTTTCATCGGACTTTATGCGCGCAACAGTTTTTCAATCGTACATCCCGAACAGCTGCTCGCGTGCGCGCGCGCGCGCGCGCAACATCCGCGAGCTGTCACAATCGGGCGGACGGGCGAGAAGCGCCCGGTCGAAAAATCCATTTCTCCATATTACGCGCGGGCGTGCAGTTGGCAGTGCCGCGGTGGAAAATCACGAAAAAAAAGAGGCGAATTGATCGTCGCAACCGGTCGACGTCCATTACGCTTTATTATACGACCGAGCCCTCCTCTCTACGTTCCTTCTCGTGGTTTTTCGTCGATTGGGGTTCTCTCTCCCTCTCTTTCCCTCTCTTTCCCTCTCTCTTTTACGGTGAATACACGAACGGACAGAGACAGCGAGCCGCGGATAGATGAAAGACGAGTAAGAGAGAGACAGAGAGAGATGAAAAGATTGATGGGGAAGAAGGAGAGGTACAAAGAGACGCGGAAGAGAGAGAGAGGCTCGAAATGGTAATCACGAAAAAAGGCAACGAATTATTTCCATCATCGATCCCGACGGTCGAACGCACGCACTCGCGCACGCAGAATGCCGCGCGTCTGTGTGCGCCGCGTTACGTTTCATCGCGGCGCCCCTAACGGGTGGTTTACGGCCGTCAAAGGGATGCGCGTGCGGCTATGTGCATAATACCGTGCATCGACGTATGCACGTCGGCCCGTGGATGCGTCGAAGAGCGCGCTGGCCGCGGGAGCGTGAAACCCCGCGCGCGCGCAGCAGCGCGTGTGTGCGTGTGCGCGTCACCTTCGACGTGGCGTGAACGACGACGGCGGTACAACGACCCGCGTCGCGGGTCGAAATTGCGAGGTCGCACCGACGATCGGTCCTCTTGGCATTTGCACGCGTTAAAATCGATGACGTGGACGACGAAGACGCGAGAAGCATAAATGGATGAAGATCGAAGATTGGAGGAATAAAAATCCCCAAAGAATGCAGAATTAATTTTCTTATCTTATCGCGTTATTGTTTTATTTTTTTTAAATTTTATTTATGTTTTATTTATTTAGTTTTTACTGAACTAGACGTCTGTTACTATTCCTTAAAAATCCTTAAAATTCCTTAAAATAGGGGACATCTGGTAAATTTTGTTAATCGCTATTATTTAATAAATATGTTAATTTGTCGGTGTAATCACTTTTGCGTTTAGGGAAAGAGAGAGAGAGATTTTTGAGCCGTTAATTTCTCCTTTTTATCTAGACATCCCCGAATTTATCTCTGCAATTCCGAGAGCGAGAATTGTCGGGTGGAAAATTATCACGATTGTGTCGGGATCCTCGCACATCTCGCCGCGTTAACAAAATGTTTAACACCGATGATAATAATTCTCGTTGCTCTTGTTGAGATACCGCTAATATTATTCGACTATTATGGAGATTTTAAGGTATGTGCATACATGTATTCGCGCGCTGGCGATATCGCGTGGGATTTATATTCGCTGTTTAGGAGTCGTTTTGATAACGATGTAATGAAAGTAACGATTTAAACCACGACATCGATTAATGTTAAACAAATATTTCAGTGACATAAATTATAATGCGGCCTTTGAAGCGTTCACGTGTTATCGCGGATAATATATAACGGGGTCTCTGAACAAATATAATTTATATTTCAGTTATTTGCGTGATGGATATTGATTTCAATTGATATCTTTCGAAGAAGCTTGTACACTTGTACACAGAGACCGTTAATATCATGCGACTACAAAATTAATAATTATATTAAATCTATTAAATCAAATATAAAAAATTTCTTCGATTTCGTAGACATCTGTCTTTAAATAAATTTTATCTATGCAGAATATTTTAAGAATCCTCAGTCTTAAATAATATTTGCAAGTTAAATGGACTCTGATGGAGTCAAGAAAAATGCGAATAGCATCGGACTCTTTCTTTCTGTCGTGAATCGAATTTTCCATTTCGCGGCACTTTGAGTCTCTCTATAGCATCTTAAAATGCGAACTCGTTGCCTCCGGCTAACAGCTAATTTCGAGCAGTTTCTCTCTCTCTCTCTTTTTCTTTCTCTCTCTTTCTCTCTCTTTGTTTACGCCGTCGTTTGTTCATTCATACCAGTACCACGGATTGCCCCTTTCCGTGCAGCTTTTTCATTCGTGCTCCCCCGGGCTTTCCACGGCTTCTCCCCTTTTTCGAAGGTACTCACGAAGGGTCTCCGCAGACCTGGCTCGCGTATAAGGGCGTGTGCACAACAGACCACTTGACAGACTCCCACGATTGCAAATATCAATGACGAGAAAGGAATCATTGCGAATGAGAGATCGATAAACTGAAAATTTTCGATTATTTTTTAGACCGCGTCCTACAAAATCTATTAATCAATTAACATCAATCATAAGAAAATAGTTTAATTGCTTTTTAAAAAAAAAGTATCATGCTTGTGATAAAGTATCATGATAGATCATTAAATTATTGTTTAATTATTATATTTAATATTTATTTAATAATTTAACATTTATATTTTATTTAATATTTATTTAATTATAAAATTATGTCGAATATTCTTGTCGATGCGTAAATTAAAAGAATGCACGTCATGAGAAAGTTATGTCTCTAGCTACTATAACTATAAGCTTGTTACGAGTACGACGACTTGTAAGAAGTTATGTCCTCTCTGAATCATCTGCGTTTTCTTTTCATTTTCTTGCACATATCGCGTAACAAAGTTATCTCGAACTCTATCGAATCCGTCGATATTCTTAAACTTAGGGAAATGCAAATGTCCATTATTCTTAGGTGCTCACGTATTTCACTTTAAACACGAAACAAGCGTTGTGTTGTGCAGGAAGGAGAGTTCACCGAGAATCCAAAGAAAAAAAAGAGAGACAGACTTTATCGCTTCCTGATATTACACATCCCGTGCTTCTCCCTCCTGTGTACATAAAACCAACATTACGTAAAATCTCACGCATCCCAGCCGCGGATAACGACCGTCCTTAATCGCGGACGTAATAGGACGCTCGCGGATCCGCCCCAGTTCCTGCGGGGCCCGCGACGCTCAGGTGACGTCGCCGTCCTGGCATCCTTAAGCGTCCGTAACCCCGATAATCGTGTCATAACCGTCAGCAAGGGAACAGCCCGATAGCGGGTCGCATCCCGTGCTTGCGGGCTCGTAAAGTCGCGATCGTTGCGCAACATGGTTACGAGCGTCCGAGCCGGTGAACGCTCGCTCCTACAAGTGCGGCACGCACGACAGGCGGGGGCGGACGCGGATTCAGTTATAATCTTGGAGGACTTTGCGACCAGGAGAGAGAGTCACCGAATGTGTGTAAAACTCGAGGCCGAGGCACCGTAACGGTGTCTCTCTCTCTTTCTTTTTCTCTCTTGTACCGCGAGATCTCCCGCCACGTGCGCGGACACGGGAGTTACATTAGCCTCGGGGGCTCCCCGAGATAGCGATACGTCGTATAATGCCGGGAAAACGGCAGGTCCTTACTTTGCGAATCTACCGCGAGCGGAGTGTTGGGTCTATCAGCTGATCGGCGATCGATTCGCGCTCCTCGAGATCTCGCCAACGGTTCCCAGACCCCAGATTCGAGAGACCTCGTTCCAGTGTGTATTTTCCCTTATTCCCTTCTTGAAACAAACATTAAATTATTATAAGCGATGTGTAAACGGTACAGCCGCGGCATTTCACGTATACTTTCATCGAGAATGTTGGAAATGTAATAAGATGTAACGACGTAATTGAAGTGTGTCTAGATGGGAATACGAGGCTCTCTACGGTTACCCCATGATCGAAGGTCTTAACTCTAAATGCCGGGGCTATTGACATTTTCCAGTCATTGACATTTCAAGTTTCTATTAAAAGGCTCGATAAAAACCCTTCGAGAAAGACACTTTGGTCGATTCTGCCAGGATTCTTAATGTCACGCAGCAAGAAGTGCGTGTAAAAATAAAAACGCCTGCAAAGATTTATTTTCAAAATTTATTTAATCGGTCCAGTTTTAAAGAATGCACATTAATGGCATTTCTCGAAAATTTCAGTGACTTTGTCAACGTCAACAAGTATCATATTCATCAATATTAGAAGTGACTTCGCGATGGACGCGTTTGAGCATTAGAAGAGATGCGACATGTCACTGATACGTTCATCTGCAACCCACAGATGATCGAAATCTTGGCGTATCATCGCGACTGGTCGGCTGCACTTCCTGCTGCTCTTTTTTTTCACGTGCAGAGTCTTAAGTTTCCACCCGTTCATTAGTGCTGGATCGCAAATCCATTTGATTGATGTCAATAAGTATCGATAACTTGATGTAATGCCTTCAAAAAATCTCTTTGACCGAGATTGACCCTCGATGACTGGATCAGGAAGGAACTAGAAATTATTATGTGCATTATTATAAAATATTATTTTAATAATTGACTAAAATTATAATTAATTAAAATGATAATAAATCAAATCATTTCTCGCGCAAATTATGTTTCTTCAAAATCAGTGCAATGTAAACAATTAATTAATAATCCATAAATGAACACAATACATTATAACGTAAATGTGTTTCTTAAGAGCAACAAGATTAAAAGCGATATTTATATTCGGTAATTTATTGTCGTGATTGTACGACTTATTATTGTATCCATTCATCCATAGCGTTCGCGGTTCAATAATACTTCTTTGGAATATCTATTTTATCCGATAATCGCGCATACCAAGCGTCGAAACGTCAAATTATCTATCATAGTTGCGTGCGATTATTCAATTAATCGCATTAGCCGAATTACGCTTAGCTGAATTACGCGTCGATGAATCCGCAAGCATTTACAAATTCATTTGCTCGCGCGAATTACCGTAGGAACGCTTCGTCAATTCATTATTAAAGCATCGCGATAAAATTCAACGACGACTCGCACTTTTTCGCAGACAAAAGACTTGCTCGCAAAGTTCCCAATCCAGCCACGCTCCTCTCCAAACCAACACACGGAATATTTTTTTAAATACATATTTACGTAAATCTTGGGTAAAAATTGGCATATCTTGTGCGGTTGACATTTTTTCTTATCAAAATCCGTTCTCGATAAAAGGAGGGAGTTACCATGGCACAGATCTCGCTATCTTACTAAAGATATTCTCGATATTCCACGTGTTATTTATCCGCGGTACGAGAAAAGCGCACACAAAATTATCTCGAGGGAACCATATTCAGCGCTAAATGCGAATAAGGGTCAAGATCCCCGTCTCCCCTCCCCCCTCCTCCTCCTGCTATCCGCTTTTGCATCTTGGGCGAACGCGATTTTCGAGCGAACGAGACGCGCGAACGTCTACGGGCGTACGTAGGGTCGACGCACGATTAATAAGAATCTCGATTCGCGACTCGTATGCGTACACGCACACGGGCGCCGCGCACGCGTGTGCGTGCTCGATCCCGCTCTCGGCTCGAATCGCGACCGTGGGCTTAATAACAAGACGCGCACGCACACGCACGGGTACGCTACACACGAGGAACGGGGGGATCGGCGACGAGCGCCGGGGGGGGGGCGGAAAGGGGGGCAGACCCCGCGGAGCCCATAAAGCAAGTCCCCGACTTATCCCTCCCCTCCCGCCTCTCCCCCTCGCTGTTCCGCGGCATTCCCGCGGGCCGAAAACCAGGCGCGAGGCCAATACCGAGGGATCCAGTCCAGAGAGAAGAGCAGCATCTCGCCCTCTCGTCTCTTCCTTCTCCTCCTTCTCCCCCTCCCCCCCTCTGCTCCCTTCTCCTGCCTCCGCCGCCCTTTCCCTCTGTCCCTCCGTCGCCACGTTCCTTTCTCGTCCCGCCGTCATTTCGTCGACTCGTTCGCCAGGTTTGCCAGGCGAGACCAGGCCAGGCTCGCGCTCGCTGGTCGTGTACCACCGCCCGTTCGTCTATCCGTCCCCTCGGCCTGGTGCATTGCACCGGCGTCGATGCAGCGTGGCAATAGGCTCCGTGAAAAAGTCGACGGGGAGAAGGGGGTTTCAGATATCTCTATCTTCCTCTCTCTCTCTTTTTAGTTTCTTCTAGATAATTTAAAATAAATACGAGATTGCAGCCCGAGGTCTCTGTAGAAAAGTATCCATCGACGACGGGGTCCGCCTCGGGGCGAAAATTAATAAACGCGATGACGATTGTATCGAAAGTCGTGCGCTGCGTAAGAAGTGTCATTAATATCGATACAATGGTCGTTTGGAGAAGTAGAGTTGTCCGCCGTCAGTTGGATAAATAATAAGCGGCGATTTATGAGCCGTATCCCCGCTGATTGATAATCGGCAAAGATAGTATTTGACAAGTATATCGTAATGTGTGCGATATTATAATCGGATTAAGCGTCGGTGCAGCTTAAGAAATTGCGAGCCAAGATTGATCTTGAATCATAATTTCAGGTGTAGCAATTAATTAAGGATATTAAGAAATTGATTTGAATACGAGATTATCACTACTCGTGATTTATCAATCGTCGCGCGTGCCTGAATCAAACATATCCAAAAATGAGCGATGAGACATTTTATCTGGAATATTTAAAAAGTGAGAAGGAGGAATTTGAAAATATTGAAATTAATATTAAATAATATTAATATTGATGCAAATCTTTTTATTCGCATAAACCTTCTCATACATAATGAGCCGTATGAAAAAGAATCTAGTCGAAATTCCCAGGAACCATGGCCTATCCACGCCAGCCAAATGGCCGCCGAGCAGAGATTTGGGCTCGCACCTGCGTTCGCCATCGTCGGAGCGTTTTCTTCCTCCCGACTTTTGGCAGGCAGTGTACAGTGAGAGGAAAGGGGGGCCGAGGGGGACAGGCGGCGCGGAGGGGGACGACGGTGTGTGCACCGCCGCCGGTCGTTGGGTGAGGTCAGTGTCGACCGTTCGCGAGTTGGACCGGGCCTCCGGTCCCCTCGTTGGACCGGTGCCGACACGCCTGTGCACACATACACAGATACTTACCCATACACGAGCGTGCAGCTGCATCGTCCGTGCGAGTTGCATCTCTCTCGCGCTGCACCTCTGTCGAATGCGCTCCCTCGGCTCGCGCGCGCGAGTGTGCGTGCGACACGCTCCCGGTTTCGCAGTGTGTTCGCCAGGAGAGGTGCATCGCCCTCCGTCGCTGCGTCAAGGCCAGCGAAAATACTCGCTCGGTTCGTTCGCTGGCCTCTCTCTTTCTCTCGCTCTCTTTCTCTCCTTTTCTCTCTCTCTCTCTCTCTCTACTTCCGCCGTGCTCTTCGGGGGCCCTCCCCCTCGCCCGTCGTGCCCCCTCGTCACGCGGCTCGCGTTCCCTTTTCTCCGTTTCAGTCACTCCGCCGAAAGGTCCCCTCTCCGCCTTCCTCCCGCGGGCGAGCCTGCACTTCGACTGCATCGTCGCTACCGCGAGAGAGAGAAGACTCCTCGGAGTGGAGAATCTCTCTCTAGAGAATCAGATAATTAAATATATGTTAAATTGTCGATGTTATATTTTGGGGAAAAGAAATTAGAGGGAGAGACAAGCTTCGATTTTTATTTTGCTGACGCAACAATTATCTTCATCATCTTGGTCCGTAGATATACAGGGTGTTTCTTAATAAGTTCGAAAAATTTTAACAGAGAGATGATTCTTTGTCGAAAATTAAGGAGGGTTTTTCATTTAAACATATACTCCTGCATCCCTCTCGGTGGAGTTATACTACTCTAAAAATGGGAGTAGAAATTAGGTTTTTAATATAATTTTGTTTTCGTTCCAATTTTTCCAACATTTACTCTAATTTTATTTTTATTTTAAAATTTTACTTCTCGTAATTCGAAACCTATGCTACTTAGCACCGTGCTGTGCACAATAACGTATTTTGTTTTTTGAAAACTACTGATTTTGTGAAAAAAATACAAGAAATAAAAAAGTTTCTAAATAAATCAAACTTTTTAATGTATATTTTTAGATGATTATATTCCGGTCTATTAAAAAGTTCTAATAAAAAATTGAATAGGAGTTGCTGGTTTTATCTCTTTATAACACTACGAGAGGCTGAAAAAAATATTAATAAATAACCTTTCTACTAGTAGAAAATATCCACCTAATTTCATTTCTTTAACTTGTTCCAAATTTGAGAAAAAAATAAAAACATAATTTTTACCTCTATTTTTGGAGGAGTGTAACTCCACAGAGAGGGGGATGTAGGAGTATTTATATGAAAAATTCCCCTTAATTTTCAATAAAGAATCGTCTCCTAAAATTTTTCGCATTTATTAAAAAACACCCTGTATAATATGATGCGAAAAGTAACGATTGTATTAATTCCTCTACTTTTGCCGAGCTCTCTCTCTTTCTCTCCTCTCTCTTGCAGAATCGCTACAATTTTACCAGAAAACACCAGCTTTGTCGAGACACAACGGAATCGGAACAACCTACTCTTATTCACTCTAATACGTGGTTTTTTTTAAGGACGCGCGTATTCGCGTGCGAAATATGAGCGAAACGAGCATTGTCAATAACTCGACACGCCCGACGAAGATGGAGGAATTAATTCGAAGGCCCCGAGGGGCGGATTCTCGCGAATTGCACGAAGTATACGAGGCTTTGTGACGAGATGCGCGTCGGATTGGAACTTTTGCGTAGCGGTAAATGGAAAAACGAGAGATTTTTATTCGCGTAATGGTCCTCGCAATTATTGGACGTCGCGGGAAGTGGAAGGAAAGAGAGAGAAAAGATTAGGATTCGCGATTTTCGCGCGAAACGAATTTTTACGCGAAAAAATCGTAATCTAACTAAAGGTAATCAATTTATTGATGACATATTTCGCACTTGAAACGCGCGTGATGATGTCCGCGACGTGCATGTTAGCTGTATTACGTATTTGTTGTTGCACGTGTCTGTGATGAAACATGCTCTCGCGAGAAGGGAGTCGTTATGATTAAAAGAGTTAATAAATGTACCGATTGCGATCGCGCGATTGGTTATTCGGCGGTCGCGACGTTGACACAAATGTTCGGTAGACGAGAAGAGCACGCGCCCTCTTTCCATTTGTTCCGATAAAAGCGAACGACCGGAAAGGGAGCAACGACACATGCGATTGTCGGGTTTGCCGAGCGTTATCGTTACCTGCAGACGTTTCCCTCCATTAGGTCACGGTTCGTGTCCTCCTCGTCTAATTTAGCGAATGACATTTGTGTGTATTTCCCTACCTTAAGAATAACGTTTAGATCCGACGAAGGACGAGATGCGAAATGAAAATTATAAGCGAATCTCTAGAAGTGGATCCTTGTTCCTCGATAACTCGAAGAAAGAAAAGCCCTCTGCGAATTCGATCGCGCCTCGTTATATTTTTTTGCGTCTACTCGTTAGAGATGAGACGCACATTTGTCGATGTAGATCTTTAATAAAAGAATCTGGATAATTCTTTTATTTTTGTAGATCGTCACGGTCCTCGAGCGTTTCCTTCGCGAAAAAGATAGATCGTGGTGTGTTGGCCCGCGCCCCTTCACCCTTTCCCTCTCCTTCCCCTCCCGGAAAAGTGTGATTTCGCAATGCGCGATATAACGAGAAGCACATAAATATTGCATGGTCGCGCTGGAAAAGCCTCCGCGTGCATCGGATTCAGGGCTTAATACATATTTCATGGACTACGCGCAACAAGTATTCGCCGCGCGAGCGCAAACGTATCAAATGATTATACACGGTCGTCGCGTTATTTACGGCTCGCGAGACGCACGACGGGCCCTTCCGCGCGAAAATAGGGTCCAGCGTGCGTATAAATAAAGTACAGGATGAAGAATATCACGAGATAGCCGGTGGATGTTTCGCAAAAATGGATATTTCTTTTTATACGCGAGACACGCTCGAGTTTTACATTTCGGGTTCTAAAATGCATGGGAGAGAAATTTAAAATATGCATCGTAAATTATAATAGAGGATTTCCCGAAGAAAACGCTATAAAAGGTTTTTCAGCGACGTGTATCGCAGATATGCCAATCCAACTTTCTCGCAAACTCTGCAACTCTTCTTCTTCTTCTAGATTTATTGATCTGTTGTTTTCAAAAAATTATTCTTGAAGATGAGGTGTTAAGAAGATGAGGTGATGAGTGAACAGCTGTTCACTCAGCTTTTAGTCTTCTAGGTATCTCGTGGATTACGATATAGGAAATTCAGGCATTGTTCATTTTGTTCACACATAGTAAAAAATAAAATGTTAATTATAACATTTTTCACATGTCCAGAAAGTCCACTCTAAATTTTAAGTTAAAATAACTCATTCATCGTATGTTACTTATTGACAAATTAAAAATATTAAATAATTGACACGATACTTTACATTTAATCTTGTTATTGGGACTTTAAGTGTAAAAATAACATACATATTAATTAAAAATTATATGAAAAAATGATTACAATAATTCATAAGAAATATTGAGGACGTTAATATATAATAGTAATTATTTTAACTTAAATTATTTGTAATAGAAACATTTGATTTTAGTAAATTTGATTATTTTTGTATGTTAAAGTTCAAGATTATTTGAAGATTCACTTTAACTTCTCTTAGAATGTTAAACTGACTTTGAGACATGTTGATTGTTTAAAATGATTATATTAAAAATACTCGAAATAATATTCCATTTTTAAGAGACACGTACAAAGTGTCCAATTATGAAGTTGACATAAATGTAACACATGAAAACGTTATAAAAATAATAACATATAAGTTGTATGTTAATTTTACATTAAAGTAATAATCAAAATGTGGCAACAGAAAAGAAAATAATAACAAGATTTTATAATGGGCGCACAATTTTTTATTGTACATGATTTTTTCAGAATCGTTTCCTTGTTCCATAGCTTCAATTTTGCCGATTCATCTAATCTACATATCATAGTCTCTTAATATTTTGTTTACGATTGGTCGCAATATTTTCATTTCCGATATTCCGACTTTTAATTCTTGTTGTGCCCTGCTCTCTTGTCTCTGATTATAATTAAATTATAATTAGCTTGACGTGTCTTATATATTACTGTGCACCTTACTGTGCACATAAGTTTGTTGTTGCAGATAATATTTTTAGATATCTAGATGTATTTTTTAAATACCTAGGCAACCTTGTTTGCTCCTTTTATATACAAGGTATGATACCTGGAAATTTCTACTTCCAAGTATTTAAATGTTATGACTTATTCCACCGGTTTATCATTAATAACGTTAATTTACATCTCTTACATCTCGTTGCCTTGATATTATTAAGATCTTTATTTCATTGATTGAAATACTCGTGTTAACCTTTGAGATGCAAGTTGTGAAACATACTTTAATAACTTGATACTAACAACATATTTTATAAATAATGTTGACAACTTTACGTCCCATCCTGTAATCCAGTCCTAGGGATCCCACTTTCTACATGATCTCGTCCGCAATTAAATTAAATCGAAAATTTAATACTGACACTCGGTCGCGGAAATTCATCAACGCGTCAAATGAATGAAGCGATCACGATTCGCTGTAAAACCCAGCCAGCGATTCTAGTTGCCGACGCGCTTGTTACGCCGAAGCTATCGTTCATCTAGAGCAGCTACCGTGGAACAGGTGTTCCCGGGAGTGGCACGAATTATTGTTGCGCGAACATCAGCTTACGGGGAGTAATGTTGATGCCGAGCGGTATTGTGGTCCTGCTGGGCCGGCAATAAGTGTTTATGACTTATGAGCGATAAGCGTCGTGTGTACAAACTTAAAGGCTCGCTCGAATATCGCGGGATATTAATCGGTAGCGAGCTAATTAGCCGTGCAAAGTATCGATTTGTGAGAAGCTAGTTAATTTCCAACGTCTCGGACGGATTAACTAATCTACGGGATCCCCCGTAACGCGATCTTTGAGCGATCTTTCGCAGCAGCTATTTGGAGCGTGAGACGAGCGTTTTCTTTTTCACGATCGCCGATCGAAGGATATGAGGTAGCAAGGTAGCGATTTGGATAGAAAGATGGTAGTTTCGCCTTACATACTTACGCGAAAGTAGGGGCTCGATATGCCTCGGGAAATTATAGCGCATGAAATACGGTGCGTCTTACGCGGTTAAATAGAGCGAGATGCGAGAGGAAATTTTTTTGGAATTTAATTATGTCACGCGAGAAATATCTGTATGTTTCATTATAAATTCACTAATAAAATTCTCCAAATGTGTCCTCCATTTTTAGAATTTCAATTCGAGGAGTCCCTCCGAAAAATATTCCAGCAAAATTTCGCTAAATCTTCTCCTCGACAAGATATTTATTATTGAATAAAAAGTCATTAAAAGTCGTACAGCCTCCTTCGACAAGATTTTCGAAATTCATGAAAACAGAAAATTCACAAAATTAAAATTAAAAATTCCGAAGCATTCTACAAATACACAGTACGATGCACGATAGTCGAAGCAGTTTCCGGGAATGCGGGTAGATATTTCGCGCGGTCGAGCGAGAGAAACGAAATGGAGCGAAGCCACGTTGGCGAAATTAATAAACAAACATGTTTATCACGCCTTTGCAGCCTAGCACGTGAACGAAGCAAGAAGGATCCTCGGCTGCAACGCGCCGACTGCAATGTTATGCAACGCCGGCTTTTAGTGGGCCGTATAGTTGCGCCATTCGCATAGTCGCCTCCGATCGAGCGTAGGCCTTCCATCGTCGTTTCATCGTGCATAGATTCCGTATGTTGCGGAACAACCTGGTGATCGTCGACTATCGCCAACGAACACTCGGAATTTGTTCCGGATCATTATCGGAATCCCTAGATATCGAGGCCCTTAATTGCGACTCTGTTCCAGAGAGAAGGTCTCGTATGACTGATTTCGCGCTTCCTACTCGGATATTGTGCCTCCTACCTTTCGATCTATCTTTCGAGTCGATTACCTTTTCTGTCTTTCGTCCGATTGTGACTCGATTCTTTTAAGGGCGAGAAGATTCGAGTGTCATTGTTATTATTGTATCACATGATGATAAGATTTTAATTACTTTATCAAATTCTTCCTTGAAAATATGTGCAATGTATAAACTATTAAATCTAGTTATGAGCTTACAAGATGCTTTGCATTTAAATGTCAAAACTTTAGAGGCGCGTAAGGAATCGATAAATTATAAAAATGTCTTTAGAGATTTGCTCATTTTTATTTCACTAAAAAAAATTACGAAAGAAAATAAAGAAGAAGTTTTCATCAAAAAACCACATAAACCAATAATGCTAAAATTATTGAGTTTATCAAATAATATCAGATAAAAGAGATCAGAATATCAGATAAATATGAGATAAAAGTTGTAGAGCATGTAATTAAAAAAAGAGAGTTAAAATCTTCCTGAAATGAAATTAGAGGATTGTAAATAAATACGCGATAATTAACAGGATTATTGTATTCTGTTTATTTTGCTGTTTGGTTTGTTTATGTTTATACATTTATATATTTCGAGCAGTATCTTCATTAAGGAAGTGACAACACGAATAACTAAATATAAATAAATAAGAGAGTAATAAATAAGTAAAAATATGAAAATGAGCTTTTGTTTTTTTTTTTTTTTTAAAAAACGAGCAAATCTCTAAAGGTTATTTTTTTAAAATTTATCTATTTTCTAATTTTTACGCTCTCGAAATTTTAATATTTAAATTCGACACACTCTTTGTATAATATTTAAAAAATTATATCATTAAGACTCCTAAAATTAAAAAAATTCAAAGTGATATTTTACTTATAATTTTATCGTGTAATACAGAAAACGTTCAAACATCTAAAATACATATAACTCTCAAAATATATATCAGGAAACGGTAAAACATGTGACGTATAAAATTGTAATTAAATTACTATCGTTAATTATGGATCATTTTTAGGGACCTTTAAACCTACAAAATTTTCACAGACATGTTAAATTATACATATTTCCGAAACAAAAAGCTTCGGCAAAAAGCTCCCTTGTTCGATCGAAGCAAAAATTGATCGATCTCTCCCGCTTAATTGGACTTGAAATTAACGAGAGCCTCCGCGAAAGTTCATCGCAGGCTGGCGTCAGCGAAACTCGCGTGGCTGCCGAGGCTCGCATACCGGCCGACGAATGCCGCCAAATTTAAGGCGTCGGCCTTGAGGAATAACTTACCCGACAAAGTCCTCTCTTTGTCCAAGTGCCGCGGCGCACCGTCGCGGAACAGAGGGGACATTCTCGATTGCGGCCTCACGGTCGCAGCTGGTGCCAATTTGCTCGACCTTGTGCCGAGTTGGCGAGCGGCAGGCACTTTTGACACACACAGGAACTTTCGCCGGGATGGAGCTCCTACACCCGCCAAGACGGACAGAGAGAGAGAGAGGGGGGGAGGGAGAGCGACGATGACAGCCACGGGAAAACGGGATGTCGACGAACCCGCGTGCACCGAAATAGCGTCTTCTAAAGACGTGAAAGAAGGGGTTGTATGGGCGTAATACACGAATCTAAAATTACGTGCGCGATGAACGTTTTTGCGGCGATTCGCGAATAACATTGTTGTCCGCGCGAAGGTCGATTCGATCTCTCGTGTGACTCACGCGAGCGCAATTATAAGCGAATCGCCTATCGCGGATCGCATCTGGGAGATGATGGTGGTCGAAATTAGAGATACGCGACGGGTCCCTTCGTGCGAGATTTCCTCGCGATACGCACGTGGGTGGCGGACCCCGAGGAATGCCGGCCAGTAACTAGCGCAGTAGGTAGGCAGCGATAAATAAATAATGTCGATCGAAGTCTCGCGGTCCGGCGATACCTAGGCGTGTACCTGACCAGAAAGCCCGACTGCCCACGTGTACTCGTGTTACACGGATATCTAGTGGGCGGGTTTTGCAAGAGGCAAAAATACGATTGTCTCGAGTTTTGTCAGCTGTCGATTGGAAAACGTCGAAGCGAATACATCCGACGTTGTTCGTAAGAGATTTTATTGAATTAAAAATAATATTTTACGGTTAATATCGGCGCATATCTCTCTCTCTCTCTCTCTCTCTCTCTCTCTCTCTCTCTCTCTCTCTTCTCGCGAGAGCGGGTTTCGTTTTCGAGACGACGCAGCGAGAAACACGGTTGCGATCTCTAGAGCGTACGTGAACCGATTTATTTTCTAAACGATGCGTCTTCATTAAGGCGCGTGATTAATTACCCAGCGTCGTTCGAATGAATTGATAAAGAGCTCCTCCAACGCGTAACGTTCTAGAGCAGAAAATATCGAGACACCTTTTTCTTCTCGTTCCCCATCTTTAAAGGCAAATCTTTCCTTTTAAATCGGAGCTGTCTTCTTTTTTTCCCTCGCTTTTCAATCGGAATATTTCCTCCTCGGCCACGATGATAAAAATCCACGCGGTCTCGCGCAATTTTTCCGCGGGTCGCGCAATATTGTAGCGAAAGCATGAATTATTAAGAGAACACACGGACGATTTTATCTGGCCACGTAAACGCGTTCGAGTTCGCGTGAATCGCGCGAAAATGCACGCTTGCTTTCCATCGAGACTGACGTATATAGCTCGGCAGAGGGAAAAACGCTTCAACCATGTTTCCTCCTTTTTCTCATCCCGCTGCAATTCGGTGACAAGTGCGCAATGCAGCTCGTTCCATGCACAAGAACGGGCGACAGGCTTTGCATTTCGTTATTTACTCAGATATCATGTGCGCCACGAGAGAGAGAAAGAGAAGACCGGTAATACACACACAGAATTTTTCCACGTCGAAACAAGCGGGACGTTGATGGTCGACGAAATATTAATTCGAGTTTTTAAAAATGCGAAGGATATTTCTATTTTGTAAGGAGATGTCGCGATTTAAAATTAATCAGGGAATAGGAAATTGTGGATTTCTCTCGCAAGGGAACTTTGTGAATCTGAAAATTCTAATTTGATCGAAATTTTACGCATGTGATGGAAGGAGGTAATTATACGAGTTTAGAAACTTTCAGTGCTGTTCAGAACGATTTTAGGGATGAAACTATTCTCCAATATATATAGAGATTTTTACTTTTCTCGAAAATTATTCGAGATATTGAAAAATGTTTCATGGTTGAAATATCTATTTAATCATATTAATGAAATTTTTAAAAAATAATTATTTCATAAATTATTTTCTTTTAATTGTATTAATGTGATTAAATCGAAGTATTTTAACTATAAAATTTGTATATAAAACACGTTTCAATATCTTCAATAATTTTCGAGATATATCGAGAAAAGCAAAAAATCGCTCTATACATGAAGAGTGACTTCATCCCTCAGAGTCGTTTTTATGCAGGAAGTGAAAATTTTTAAATTGATCTATTTATATATATGTGTAAATTTTTATCAGAATTTCGCGAGGTTCCCCTCCCCAGAAAAATCTCACCCTTAATAAAGAAACAATCGTCCAACGACTCTTATTTTGTGGGTCACCTGTAGGAAAATCACTGGCGTAACGATTGCAGTTGTAAAGCAACGTTATCGCCTTATTCAGTGGTAATTTCCTCGGCGGCGCTACGATATAATAACCATCAATCACGGTCTCTTAGTCGCAAAATGTATCGTTTCGTTCGTCCCGAATAGAGAGATGCATATTCAAAAGCGCAAACGCCCGGCCATTCGGTCGTTGCAATTTAACGCGCGTTTCATGACCCCCGACTCCCTCTCTCGCGAGAGAGCTAAGGATAAAAGTCGTAAACGCGCGCAGATATTGCCGCATAGATAATTTCACGACGCGGAGAAGGTGAAACTGCATTCGCCTAATGCCGTTGCATTGTCCGCGCCGGGGACGCCCACCCGGGTCCGCTTATAAATCCGCAACAGGCCGCTTAATCCGTCGCAGCGCGATGCGAGTACGCGCCTCACCGCGACAATGCACCTCGCCGCGAATACGCGGATTTATCGCGGCGATGCTGAGACAATGAGCCGAGCCGAGATGGGACAGCTCTATTAGGATCGCTCCGAATTCCCCGTGTGAAAGGCACTTAGCTTTCGGCATTGTTGCCGGGTTAACGATTCACGTTCGTCGCGATATCAGCAGCTTATCGCGCGATACAGGACTAAGCGAGGGGGAATAGATGCTGATCGAGAGCGCCCGGCGACGAGCTGGAGACCAGGAGAGGATAGAGATGTGATGATGCAAGCTTATATCTAGAGACTCAATTAGGCCTTTTATAATGATATCAATGCATGTTAATGAAACGCTCATGAAGCTCACGTGATGCTTTCAAAAATCATTAATAAAATGTATATTATTTTATAAAATAATTTAATTACAAGTGTCATAATTAATATTATAATAATATAATACTATTAAATATTATTATTAAAAACATAAATAATATATATAAATATTATAAATCGTATTAAAATAATAAATATTGCAATCGTATTAAAATAACAAATATTGCAAATAAAATAAAAGATGTAAATAATATATAATATAAAAAATGTATATAAATATAATATATAAATAAATGTAAAAATAATATAAAAGCAAATATTTGTGCAAATAAAAAAATAATAAAGTGTCTTTTTCGATTGGATATTTCAAAAATAAGAGAGTATTAGTTGTCGAATCAAACTACTCTTTCCCAAGGATATTGCGTTATCGGCGCAATATCAGTAGTTTGAATACAAGTACCTCGAGTAACCGGACATGAGTCAGCAATACATTAAAACACAGACGAAGGCACGGAGTAATGATCTGGCTGACGTATGTACATTACATACGTCGAGCAATACTTATTGTATATATCTCGTGCGGGCGTCGCTTTCGCAAACGCGCGTATCACGCCGTCCGATAATTTCTCAAGCAGCGGACTCGAAGAATTCACCGTAGGTTTTTTTTTTACGCATTCAGTACCATCGAAGGAGCGTACGTCGGTGCAGAAGGAGAGGAGAAAAAAAAAGACACGAAAGGGGAGACCGAAAGAAACGAAAACGTAGGCGAAGGACCTCGCTCGATTCACGGCGGAGTTCGAGGTCGGGCCTTGTCTACCTACCTCCCGAATGCTCTTCGCCGGCTTTTGGGCCCGCCCACGACCTTCACGACGGGCTGAGCTCTAAGGATGGCCTCGATTTCGTCTTATTAACGTGTAGCTTCGACAAACATTCGGGCAGGAGGAATCGACCTCTCCCGAGGTCGAGCCGATGGGCCCGAATACTCGGAAAAACAGAGGGATAATTGAAATGCTCCTGTGAAGCACGAGAAGGACGTTGGCTGAACGATTCCTCAGTCGATACGTATTAAATAAATGAACGAGGAATATACAAAGTGTTTCTTAATAAGTGCGAAAAATTTTAGGAGATGATTCTTTGTCGAAAATTAAGGGGTGTTTTTCACATAAACATATACTACATCCCCCCTCCCTTTGGTGGAGTTGCACTCCTCCAAAAATGGGGGTAAAAATTAGGTTTTTATTTTCTTCTCAAATTTGAAACAAGTTAAAGAAATTAAATTAGATGGATATTTTCTACTAGTAAAAAGGTTGTTTATTAATATTTTTTTCAGCCTCCTGTATAAGGGCATGAAACTAGCAATTTCTATTCAATTTTTTATTAGAACTTTTTAATGGACCAGAATATAATCATCTAAAAAATTTGATTTATTTAGAAACTTTTATTTCTTTTATTTTTTCATAAAATCAGTAATTTTCAAGAAAAAAATTAAATACGTTATTGTGCATAGCATGATGCTAAATAGCATAGGTTTCGAAAAATTAAATTTTAAAATAAAAATAAAATTAGAATAAATGTTGGAAAAATTGGAACAAAAAAATAAGGAGTGTATGTTTATGTGAAAAATCCCCCTTAATTTTTGACAAAGAATTGACTTCTAAAATTTTTCGCATTTATTAAGAAACACCCTATGTATAATTCATTTAAGCGACTGAAAACATAATGAGAATATTTTGAACACTTTTGGAATTTTTAAAGGTGTGGAATCTAATTTTATTCAATCGAAAATGATGGAAGAAGGGAAATTGTATTTTCATGATGTCCTCGAAAAATTCGCTTAATCGCAAAATTAAAGGCATTGCAAATGACGATAGAGGAAAATTACTCACGGATATATATATATATATATATATATATATATATATATATATATATATATATATAAGATACTGAGATATAAGAATGCCCGAGATAACAAATAAATCTCTTACAAGAGAATTCCATTGACAGATATTGCGCAATTATCGCTCGTAGATTAATGACGCAGGTGTATTTTTGTGTCTCATCGGGTTACGTAAATAGTCTACTTCGTGACGGCTCGCTTTAATTCTCGCTAACACACGATGAGATTGCGAATTTTCATCTAAAAGTCCGCTCATCCCCGGCACAATGAAGCAAATTGTTTTGTCTCCTGATAAAAAGCGATAAGTCATAATATCAAAGTTCGAGATTTCTAATCGCGCGACGTCTAATGCGATGACAATAGAAACAATTAATAAATTTGTATTACTTGGTTCATAAATAATACTTACAAATAATACAAGTAATACTTACAAGTAATACTTATTTATAAGTATTACTTGTTTACATATTTCATCATATTATATATTCATGATGATATTTGAGAATTTATTTAAATTACAATAATCTTGCAGCTCTTTTTTCGAGACGGTGCGTCGAGCCATCGATCTTCTCTCGCCGTTTGACGATGCTAACGAGAAAGCTACGTCGCTAATAATAGTAATATTCATTACTTGGCGCGGAGAAGCGGGGAACAGGGGGGTTCGGAAACGGGGGCGCAGTTGTAACATCTGCTTTAAACGCATAACTCGCCGCGCGATTATCAGTAATGTTGACGCGACCGGTGCCGTAATGGCAAGCGGTTTGCACTTTCGTGGAAACGGTTAGTCCTACAACTTTAATAAGGCGTCATTGGCGCACAAACGGGAGAGATGCCGCCCAATGTTTCTCCCCTTTTAAGAGAGGCTTACAATGAGACATGAAAATAAAATAAATAGAATATGTGTACACCTGATCCAAACGTTATATAGTTTAGTAAGCGCTTCGATTAAAATTTTTATTTAAAATTATACATAAAACATTATACATATATCATACAATCTTCGCTTAAAAATATTATTTAAAATATTATTTAAAAATATTATTTAAAATATTATTTAGATTATTTATTATTTATATTTTTTTATTATTTATTATTTATATTATTTAGATTATTAAATATTATTATTAATAATATTATTTAAATAGTATTATTTTATATATTACTTTTGAAAAAAAAATAATCATATGCTAAAAGATTTAAAATTTCTATTTCAATAATGTGTTATATTATATACAATTTTTTTATATATTTAAAAATAGAGTATCATTTTGTATCACTTTTGAAAAAAAATGTATAGTTCCTTTACAAGGAAAAAAATTAATAACTCGCCAAGATTGCAAAAATTACAGATTTGAGCATGCTTGTCCTACATCTCTTCTATTATTTGCATAATTTACTATACATTTCTCGCTGTAAACGTTTCACTATTGATTTACGACAAGAAGCACGTGACGAGTATCGAGTGGGAAAACGGCTTCGCGCATCGATTGCACACATTTCATTCCCCGGTCTTATCGCGAGGCGCGAAATTAAAGTCAAGGCCCGGTGCAGCGTTTTCGTTTCCATGCGCCGAAAAATTAGGTCGCGGAAATAATGTATGCCAAGCGACTGAAATTTTCAGATTGCGCGCTTATAATATCGGAGCGGGTCACGAAGCTATTCGCAGAGTTGTTTGTGTCACCGAATAGCTATTCCCTTAAATATTCATCGCGGCGGCGTTAAAATTAGCTCGGCGCGATATTAATTCAGTTTCACCTTCTTCTGCTATTTATGCGGATCGTCGACGGGGCGAAATTTGCCGGCGACTTTTACGAGAACATCCTGTCACCCTTGTTAAACGCGACAGAGGATTAAATTTTGTTGAAATATTTCCGATATACAAGAGGGGAGGAAATAAATCGTTCAATCTTTATCTCGTACAAAGAACACGATACACGAAGGATTGACGTTCACGCGGTCCATTCGTTTGACCGGTTACGCAAGTTACTCGCGATTGAATTGAATTCTGTGTCTCGTGCAGGACGACGTTTAATCTCAAAAGAAACCGCGATGGAATTTCATGATCGAGATCACTCCGGAGAAAAGTTTCGGAGCGAATTGACGGATCGGAGTAAAAAAAAAGGAAAGAAAAAACTCTATGTATGTTCGGAACCTCGAACGGCCCCGCGGGGCTCATTTCGAACTCGTTCGTGACACTTTTCCAACTGTAGTGAAGTTCCCGGGTCCAAGCTTATCCACGAACGAATTAATCGCGAATCGATACGTGTCCGCCCTCGCATCGTCGCTCGTATTTTCCGTCATGGCGCTTGTTGTTTTTCGCGCTCGCTTCCGCGCATTTATGAGCATCTCATGTGCGCCACGCATGAAAAATACGATGGCGCTTTGCCGCTTTCAGATCCGAAGGCAACGCATCTCGCAAAACACGGGATATTCCGGTGTTTCCTTCGTTTAAATGCATCCTCGCGCTATGAATTATTCAAGCCGCGATTTTTTATTGACTTCTGAATATTTTTTCAACAAATATTTTCGCCCGCGCACAATATTTTGTAAATCTTGTAATCTTTCAATTTTATGCGAACGTTGTCTATTTCATTATTCGATTCGCGAGATCAATGGTATTTGTAATGTATAATCGAGTATCGATCGCACGCACGTATTGATTTTACGATTATGTCCTTTGACAAGTGCGTCTTAAAAAAAAAATAGAATAAAAGCGTTCTCGTTACAGCCGCCGTGGTTTATTGGATATAACTCTGCGTAATAACATGAAAGTATTTTATTTCACGCCGAACGCGGTACCGGTGACATGCGGGTTGTACACTTTTTTTTTCTCTTTCGTCAGCTCGGTAATAACGAAATTAATTTCTGGCAATATATTATCGAAAATCCGCGTAATGTGTTTCGAAAGCGAGCGGTTCGACGAAAATGCTTTTTCAATTATTTTCGCGTGGCATGGAGTGCGTTCCACGTCATTGGTAAAATAAAATTTTGTTGTCTAACCGGGTAGTGCGTCATCGGTTGAAGCTCGAATCACCGAGCGGTCATTGCACCATTAGTAGCTCTGCCAATGAAGCGGTCCGAGGACTCTAATTTCGATTAATTAATAAGAAACCATGAGCTGCTTCACCCAAGGGGAAGGGCTAGTATGTTTCTTCTTCTAAAATTAAGTGAAAAAATGCGAAGTACACGATCAAGAGATGATTGAAAAAATGACGAATTAAAGATGAAAAAAATTCTTAGTTTCCACCAAGGAAAATTTCCACGTTGCTAAACCATTGCTTTTTCAGTAACAATTCTTGACCAATTTGAAGACGATTTTTTTAGAAAAAAGAGAGCTTTTGTAAATTAAATTTTAGGCTGTTAAAAAGTTAACAAGACTATATTTCTTATTTAATTTCAGAATTTGCCTCAATAGAATTTTAATTTAAGATTTAATTGCAAATATACGTAATAGATAATATAATTAAAAATGATCTCCTTTAATTCTTTGGGAATCTGCTGTCAAAGTATGAGATTTTGACCCTCTTTGCATGTTGTCTACATTTATTCACTCAAGAAGAAGAGTTCGTGTGTTCCTTATTATAAGATTAAGTAAAAAATGCGAAGCACGCAATCAAGAGATGATTGAAAAAATGAAGAAAATTTAAATTGAAAGATGATTATCATTAAAGATGGAAAAATTCTTAATTTAAGAAAAATTTCCTCGTTGCTCATTGAATGCTTTTTCAATAACAGATTCTTGGCCAATTTGATTTTTTTAAAAAAAGAGAACTTTTAAATTAAATTTTGAGCAATTAAAAAGTTAACAAGGCTAACATTCTTTATTTCAGAATTTGCCTCAATAGATTTTAACTTAAGATTTAATTGCAAATATATGCAAATAATAGCAAAATGATATAATTAAAAATGATTTTCTTTAATCTTTTGAGAAATTGCTGTCAAAGTATGAGGTTTGGACAATTTTTGTATATGTTATCTACGTTTATCACTCTCATCTATATGCAAGAAATTCTTTTTAATGTTTAATATGCAATAGTATGCGAAAAAGATTATATATTAATTAATTAATTATATCGATAATCGATGCAAAGTGATATATGCGAATATATCTTATATTTTGTTAAATTTTTAAACGCTGGTTTTTGACACGTGCTATATAACTCTCTATAACGGCTTCAACGCGATTTCACACAATTTGTCGCTTATTGAGCCGCACAATTTATTTGACCTACAAACACGTCGACACGAATAAAAGTACGCGCGGACGACTGGAATCCGGGCAGATATTCCCAATGTGATTTATGCCAACGTCAATATACGAACGCATCGATGTGCTGCACTTAAATTCCATTATCTTAACGACGTCGTATACACAAAACTCTGTGTCTCACTTTACAAATATTTCACCAAACGGCATTTCATTTTTATGCGACTCTCAAAAATTATTAAATTTACTCAAATCATTAAAAATAACATTTTTCAATGAAAATAACAATATGCGGAAAATAAAAACGATGATAATATCAAGTTTTGTTATACATTACGGTTATTAAATATCATATATTATTGTACGATAAAATTCTGACAAACAAATATAATCAGTATAATATATAATTCTCTCTCTTTGGAAGGAATGTAAATCATTTATTTAATATATCAAAAACACACGAGATCCGTCAATAAAAACTGCAAATATTTCCACCGATCAAAAGCACGGAAAGGAGAGAACCCAAAGGGAAAGAAGGACTGTCGATTCGTACGAAACATCGATAACTCTCGTTATCGATCGTCCCACCGGATGCAGTTTTATAAGCCTTTTTTAGATTACGCGACCCCTTTCCTCGCTGCGTTGCACCTTGAATGCATCCTCCCGTTCTGCCCCCGCGATTTATCAATCTCATCCCTCTCTCTCTCTCTCTCTCTCTCCCCTCTCGTCCTTCGCGCTCCCCGCCCCCGCGGCTCTAACGCAGTTTTGCAATTTCAACCTCATTTTTGCGCATCGCTATCGCACCGAGCAAACAACGATAATGCGAGCCGACTTTATCAGACTCCGGCGCTTATCGGCGAGCGCTTATTTTTTCAGGCCACTCTGGCATTTTCGCAAGAATCCGCGCGTTGCACCGCACCTTTGTAAGATCACGCGCAAAATCGCGAAAGAGCTGTCGCAACCTTCTTCCCATCTCTCTCCCTCTCTCTCCTCGTAGTACGAGTTCAATGCTTCTCTTCCAACGTCATCTTGTTACATATTGCTCGGATCCGCATTCAAGGCCGAATTAAGTGGCACCGACCGATAGGCTTATCCGAAGGCTCCAAATGTCATTTAATTTTTAATTTTTCTCTCTTTCAAAAATATATAAAATGTTTCTTTCTTTTTTTTTAAATTCAATTTGTGATGTTGCCAATTTGAACGTTCACGACAATTTAGTTAATTTTAGAATAAACACGATGGCAGTGGTGAACGTTTAATTTATCATCGATCACGAGCTATTCACAAGAATATTCGTAAGATTAAACTGGGATCACACTATTACTGTAGTGCGAGCACCGCCGTTCGTCAACAGGTGGTCCCTGATAATATGCACAAATCGATTTTACTAAAACGTGACATAACGAACTTGTACGATTCTATTCCATTTGCATCGAAGCCGACAGGTCGGTGTAAATTAGAATTTTACATCAATAATCATGTGCGCCGTCTCGATCACGATGACGTTTGCATCATTTTCGCTATTAATGCCTTAACATCGGATTACAATTATCTCGTTTCCGGCGAATCCTCTGCAACTCCACAAATAGAGGAATCTTATCCGCAGTTTTATCGAAACTAGAGAAGAACATGCTTTTATTTTACGCCTGCACAAAGAGGCCGTCGATGGCGACGGGTAAAAGCAACAACGTGTTGCACCTATAGCAACGGTGGTTTTCACTTTGAGCGCCGTTCCGATGAAAATCGTCGAATTACGCGACCGTTTCTCCCGACTTCTGACTTAACGACGAGCTTGGCGATTAGATTTCTACTAGAAAATGTTGCATTATGCCAATTTGTCGCGCCTCCTTTCTTAACGAGAGATTTTCTCGAAGGCGCCGAGATATTTTCACGCATGTGATCGTCTCTAGCACATTCGTCGATGTCGCTTTCATTTTAATAAGCCTTATAAAACATAACATATGCAGAAAGAGAAAGAGAGAGAGAGAGAGAGAGAGAGAGAGAGAGGAAAACGCATTTCTCAGGCAGTCATCGTGATTATTGCATCGACCCAACAACCCAGTAATGTCAGACGTTTGTACTTCGTATAAAGACGCAAACGAGCATTTACGAGTGAAAGTAGCCTTAAGAATCTCCGTATTTTTGAGGATCTGTTACGCCGCTAATCTGAACCTAGTCTAACTTGAAATTTCGTGCTCTCTCGCGAAATCGCTTACCTGCTTTACTGGGTCGTGCGTATCCTCCTCCGTAATGACGCGTATTTATGTGTCGTAAGCCGCTAAAAAAAGTTACGCACTGTTCCTGCGATGCTATTTCTGTGCGCTCTCTGCATCAGCTTTTTATTATTTCCATCATTGATGTAATTTGAGCTTCTCGGTTTGAAACGTTGTTTTTTTTTCCTTTCTCTCTCGTATATATTGACATTACGGCGCGATTATCGTCAGGTTGCACTAATAGGCGCGAGAATGGATGATGAAAAATGCATAGAGTGTTTGTGTATACAAGAGTAACAGTCACATTGATACTATCTGACATTTAGTTAAATCAATCTGTTCTTGCGCGAATTAGGGGCTGCAATATACTGAACGAATATTGAAACAATATAATACAAATAGCGAACGGGAGGATAGAAGGTAGAAATGCATAAAAGGGCAACGGGAGATTTGATCTCGTTCGCGTATTGAGTTTTGTTTCAAAAGTTCAGTCAGAGTTTCTAGAGTGTTTTATTAATCATCGCTTGTCGCGAATAATCTATATTAGTTCAACTTGTGATCAGGAAAGATACGAATAAATTTTGCGACGTGAAAAAGGACGCAAGTTAAATTTGCAAATTAATTTATTCGTACGATAAATTATTTTCAATACACATAAGATGTATAGTTTAAATAAAATTTAAACAAAATTCGATTAATATTTGTACAGCTTTTACATCTCTTGATATTTTAATATTTTAATATGTATATTTATATATGATTACATGTGTGAATAACATGTGTATAATATTTAAAAATAATTAACAAAAATTTTAAACTCTAAATTAAATCATACACAGTAAAAAATTGTGCGTCCATATGTTAAAATTTTCTTGTGTTACGTTTTGATTAGTATTTTAATATAAAATTAACATACAATTTATATTATATGTTAATTATATAATTATATGTTATTATTTTTATAACGTTTTCATGTGTTACATTATACCATTTATATCAACTTTGTAACTTAACACTTTGTATATGTCTCTTAAAAATAATAATATTATTTTGAATATTTTTATTTACATGATTATTTTAAACAATCAACATGTCTCAAAGTTAGTTTAACATTCTAAGGAAAGTCAAAGTAAATCTTCAAATAAACTTGAACTTTGACATACAAAATAATCAAATTTACTAAAATCAAATGTTTCTATTACAAATAATTTAAGTCAAAATAATCACTATTATATGTTAATGTCCTCAACATTTCTTACGAGTTATTGTAACTATTTTTTCATGTAATTTTTAATTAAAAAATTTGTACGTTACTTTTACATTACAGTCACAAGTATTGTGTCAATTATTTAACACTTATTTGTTAATAAGTAACATACGACGAATGAGTTATTTTAACTTAAAATTTAGAATGAACTTTCTGGGACATGTGAAAAATGTTATAATTAACATTTTATTTTTTACTGTGTAGTTATTAAAAATTTTAAACTCTAAAAACAAACAAGGCATTTAAAATTATATTGACATTTATATATTGATGCAATATACCTAGCTGCATTATCAGCCTTTGCATTAAAATGGATAAGCTCTTTATCTTGTCGCAAGAATTGATATCGTTTAATTCACGTGTTATAGATGCAACGCTTCGTTGGTTGAGAAAATTCTTGCATCACGAATTAATTTGATCATCGTAACAAGGCTATGAAAAATCACACTTTGATGGAAACATTTGATTAAACATCTTTTCGCATTATTTACGAACAATGCATTCTAACGTTCTCGAATTAAACGTGGAAGAAGATAACGTGATCAAGGAAATACATGTGCGCCTTGTCAATCCCCGAGGAGACGCACGTGTCCATAAACACGGCAATCGAATTATGTTAATTAATCGTGCCTCCCTCGCGGTCTCGCAAAGAGTCCTCTCGATCTCGAGCGACGCGCAATTTTTTTCTTTCTCGCGGTCTCCCTCGACGTTCTTCTCCTCCACCGGAGCAAATCGCTACGTCCCTGCGGACACCGCTGATCTCATGAAAACTTAGGTTTTACGTAATAAGATGGACGCGCCAGTTTCCGTGTGCCTTTCACGCGGCAAGGCCGCCGAAGGCACGTCGAGTCGCCGCCGTGGGATCGTAAGGGCGCATGTAAGTGCCCCTTAGATCTGTGTGCGTGCGTGAAATGTCGCACACGTAGATGGTCTCAGCGTCTCCCAACGTACGATAATCTTGAAGAATCCAAAATTTTCCGTTTATCAGGTCGACGATAAGAACGCAACGTCAATATGTACGGAATGTACGGAGCGAGAGAGCAAGAATAATGCGCGATTTCGCGGAAAATCGATAGGTATGAGTCAGAATTGCGCAAATCCCGCGCCAGGGATAACGATCGCCGGTCGTGACGATCGTATTATACATATAGATATATCTGCTAATAATCGTTGTCGTGTTTACCCCGCGAGAATAATAACTCGTTCCGTAAGAACGACTGCAAGCTCGATACTGTTACGCGAAAGTGATTCCGCTATTGCATTAGTGAGTCGCAGAAGTGTTACAGATCGCGAATCAGTATTTCATTGTTGCGTGTCTTGACACGCCAAATGACACTGTCCGATTTTTATCTCGTATTGACATTGAACAGCGCTTAGCGCGGGATATGCAACAGGAAACGCGGATTATGTAGGGGCAATTGTTGTCACGAGACGAGTGGAAATGAAATATTAACGAAACATACCGCGACAAATCAAAAGTGTACTTATTCGCGCGTTGAAAATTCACCTTGGACATTCGCCAAAAAGGCATTAGGAAACTCTGACAGCAACTGTTCTCGCCGATCCTATTGACTCCGCGAGCGGAGACCATGAACCGATCGTGGGAGCCTGGGACTGAAATGTTAGACATGTACCAAAGCTGAGAAATACCAGTTTTCTCTCTCTCTCTCTATTTCTCTCTTTCGTCTTTTTTTTCCTTTTCGTCCTCTTTTTCTCTATATTTCATTCCGTCTATAACCACTTTACTCATTTTTATTTATTCCCATCTCCAGACTCTCGCCTGTCGGCACCGATAGTCGCGTTTTAAGATCGAACTGCGAAGCCTCTTACTTTCATATCGATGCACCCTACTCACCCGTGCCTGGCACCTGGCGAACCGATTACACAGATCGGATTGTACGATGGAAACGGCCACGTGCTCGGAAACGCGACTGGGAATCGGAATGTCGCTCGTTGCATCTCGATGCGATCCTCAAATTGCATCGTTCTGGACCTTGTGCTCCGGACCCTCAGGATATTACAAGAAAAAGCGCATCTACGAGAAATGTATACGATATTTCCTCCTGATTAATTCTCTTTTGAAAATTGTAATCGCTTATTGCAACACGAGGAGAGGAGAGGTGTCTCGAAAATTGAGACCGAGAGGCCTTCTCATAAATTTTGAGATTTTCTGACAGAAAACAAATATCATTTGTAAGATACGTGTTGTGACATTTGCCGCACATGTGTGATTCGCGATATTTAATTTTATACGGCCATGACATCCTCTCTCCTCCCATTATATTATCGCCTGGCACAAATACATGGGAAAATCTAATATCGCGTGCGTGCTTCTTTATCCCGCGATATCATTCTACCGAGACGAATGTCCTTTCTTTCCGTTTCTGTCTCTCCTTCGACGATATATCTTTTATACATAAATTATCGATATCTTTTGCAACATTTACATGTACTTCTTCAACCATAGAGTCAACAGCTGAGTTGTAATTTTAATCTGACGGATGGAGAAAACACAAATTTCAAATTCTAAAGGGATTATTCGGCCACTTTCCCTCTCGTCGAAGGATATGTGCGTATCATAACGCGACATTAAAGTCGTAAATGTAGGGTAGAAATTTATTGCAATCGTCGTTGCTTTGCTAATGGCGCGGTGCAAGCGATACGGCGATTTCACGATCGGGACTTTGTCCCGTCGATCTTTCGTATCATTAATTTACAACACGTTGCGCTTAATGCGCGAGATGTAGAAATCGCGCGGCGTCTCTCAAACTTATACGCTATACGCGCAGACACGTGTACGTACGTGGGATATAAGGCATCGCGTATTGCGCTCGCTCGCTCGCGACAGCGCGATTTATTCATAGCGGAAAGGTTAATCGCGAGCGCGCGGGATCGTGCGTTTGCTTGACCCTTGACATCTGTGTTTCGTCGCAGTAGTACCTACATCGTTATAAACGACTCGAAAGTTTTCGATTAATGTCACAGTGCGACTGCACCGTAAATTAGCTGCTCCAGCGCTAGAGCGACAAATTTAAAAGTCCTACGAAATGGCAAATCGGAGCACAATTATACACGATATTCTCTCACTTTCAAAATTAATAATAATAATAATAATATATGATAATAATAATGACAATAATAATAATAATAATAATAATAATAATAATAATAATAATAATATATGATAACAAATGATGATAATAAGAATATATAATAAATAATAATAATACATAATAATAAATAACAGTAAATAATATATATAAATAACAATAAATGAATTTTTTCCGCGGATTTATGTCTGTCAATGCGGGATTTCTACGATTTACACGCTGGATCAAGGCAGAGCGGGGCGGATGCAGATTCCACGAACATTCTCAGGCTACCTTGAAGGATCTTTGCACCAGAGGAAACTCGATCCCTTGACTTTTCGTCGAGCCTCTGATTCCTTCGTGAACGAACGCCTCTTACTTTCGTGCCGATCGCACGGCACCGGCGTTTCCATTCACGTTTCCATTCACCGGCCGTTGGATTTACAATGTTAACTCTTTCATCGGCGATTACGCTATCATAACACTCGTCGCTGACGTCGCTTTAGCATCGCGACGTCAAGAGAACCTCGGTCGTTGCTCGTTCCCTCTCGAAATATTTTCGTCGAAATTCCAAAAAGGATATTTACACAGTAAAAAATTGTGCTGTGTAAAAATTAAAATTTTCTTGTGTTACCACGTTTTGATTAGTACTTTAATGTAAAATTAACAATTTACAATTTACAACTTATACATTATTATTTTTATAACGTTTTCATATGTTACATTTATGTCAACTTTATAACTTGACACTTTGTATATGTCTCTTAGAAATGAAATATTATTTTTAATATAACCACATTTTAAACAACATGTCTCAAAGTCAGTTTAACATTCTAAGGAAAGTCAAAGTAAATCTTCAAATAAACTTGAACTTTGACATACAAAATAATCAAATTTATTAAAATCAAATATTTCTATTACAAATAATTTAAGTTAAAATTATTATTATTATATGTTAATGTCTTCAACATTTCTTACGAGTTATTGTAACTATTTTTTCATGTAATTTTTAATTAATTTGTATGTTATTTTTACATTATACTTAAAGTCACAATAAAATAGATAAATGTAAAGTATCGTGTTAATTATTTAACATTTTTAGTTTGTCCATAAGTAACATACGACGAATGAGTTATTTTAACTTAAAATTTAGAGTGGACTTTTTGAAACATGTGAAAAAGGTTAAAATTAACATTTTATTTTTTATTATGTAATATGAAAAATATTGACAAGTTAAATGGATACAATGAATCACAAGTCCTTTGAAAATAATTAATAATATAATAATTTATATAAAAATTTTAAATATTATATAATTTGCCGTTTACAGAAATCAATCAGAGAATATGGAATAAATTTGCTTTAATCGTAAACTTGCAATTTGTCATACATTATATATTCCTTGGAAAAATATAATTGATTTTTTTTGGTCAATTGAAGTATTAATAGAAATGTCATATTACACCTCAGCTTATCAAATAAGAGCGAACGCTTCTTTTTCCGATCGTTCGAAGGCTTAAGTTTTTACATCTCTAATTGAATTCGCTCTTCGATTTTGTTCATCCGCCATTACAATTATCCGCTCTTCGAGGATGTGATGTGTGTGTGTGTATTCATCAAGCAAACTCGGCCGCCATTGAGCGTCAATATCCCACGAGATAGACAAAGATAGACATAGATAGGCGTCGTCCCGCCCGCGTTTCGGATTATCTCGACAGAGACCTTTCTCTCTCTCGATCGAGCACCATGATCATGATGATCTTTACGATCGATCGCGAGGAATGCCGGTTGTAAATCGAACGCGCAAACTTTACGAGCATTCAATGGCACATACATGATTGCTTCGAGCTTTTCCGCGAAAATCCGCGTGTCGGAAAAAAGCGGGCCATCTCTCGTATTCACAAATCGCTTAACGAACTATCGGCAAGACGATTCGTCATCGGATTCGCTAACGAAGAGGATATAGATATTTCGTGGATCTCGTTTCAGAGAAAAGTCAATCGCACGATTTCACGGTAATAATTATAAAGATATTTGCATAGATAAGTTATCGAGGAATTTAATTGAAATCTAATCGAATTTTTCTAAAGAATCATAATTTTGATTGGAAATCCAAACATTTAAAAGTGTAATGTTAGTGTAAACCAAATAAATATTATTTGCATATATTATTTTGAAAAAATATAATACTAAAGCAAATAATATTTATTAAAATAATCTCATTCATCGTATGTTACTTATTGATAAACTAAAAATGTTAAATAATTGACACAATACTTTATTTTTGTTATTATGACTTTAAATGTAATGTAAAAATAACATACAAATTAATTAAAAATTACATGAAAAGTAGTTACAATAACTCGTAAGAATTGTTATAGGACATTAATATATAATAGTAATTATTTTTACTTAAATTATTTGTAATAGAAACATTTGATTTTAGTCAATTTAATTATTTTGTATGTCAAAGTTTGAGATTATTTGGAGATTTACTTTAACCTTTCTTAGAATGTTAAACTGACTTTGAGACATGTTGATTGTTTAAAATGATTATGTTAAAAATACTCAAAATAATATTCCATTTCTAAGAGATATATACAAAGTGTTAAGTTATAAAGTTGACAATAAATTATAAAGTTGACAATAAATGTAACACATGAAAACGTTATAAAAATAATAATATATAAGTTGTAAATTGTAAGTTGTTAATTTTACATTAAAGTACTAATGAATCAAAACGTGGTAACACAAAAAAATTTTAACATATGGACGCACAATTTTTTACTGTATGCTCATAAATTTTAAATCATAATGATTGAAAATCTGATATGATTTGAACAGACCAGTGTTTGTACAACATAATAATAAGAATGAGTGAATTATTTTCATGTATTAGATTTTTTCACATTATATTTTTGCGAAATCTCTGCATTATTTAAATGACACAAATGATAATACATTTTGGAGACGATTTGATGGACTCTATTTCAAGGACGAAGAATTGCAGTAAATCTAGGTAAACGATCTCGTGTTACGCGCTCACGCGCGCAAATCGCCCGATAAACTATCGGTAGCAGGCAGGCGGATGATGATAGCGCTGGTCGGAACGGATCACGCGTATATCCGAGTATCATTCCGTCAACGGAATTTACGCGCACAACCCTTTCGCGAACGTTACTTACCCCGCGTATCAATGGATCGATAGCAGAATAGAGGGAACCGATATTTCCTGCGATATTGCGATCGAGATATTCCTCGGTTGAACGCGCGTTAATGGATTGACGACGGGCTAATTCACCCATGTCTATCGTGTAGATTAGCTCGGTTTTGCCGAAACCGATCTGTCCTGGTCGACCGATGCCCAAACGGCGCGCATTCGCTTTATTATCTGAGATAGCGATCTTTGGAAACACGGTAATGGTGAGTGTTAAGTTACTAGTAATTACGAGAATGGATTAGGTACCGAGAGAGGTTTGACAGCGTATGATCGAGCTTTCCACAAGTATCTCGATGAATAAGCTAGATCAAACGCTGATGAAATATGCTTGCAGTCTTTTAGTATTATTTTGAGAAATAATGTTATTATATATATTTAGGCAAAGTTTTGTTAATCATTTTGATGCCAGGAAACTTGCTAGGGACTTGTATAGAGTACTACCTTGTTCAGTTGTTTAATTATAATTTATTTTATAATAATATTTTTTATATTTAATTTTTGTTGGCTATTGAATTTATTTGCTAAATATTGTTTTTATTATCAAAAGTTATTTTTTTGTCAATCATTTTATATAATTTATTGCATAACCATCTACTGATGTGTTTTTTTTTATTTTTATATTGTATAGAAAAGAGATTTCTTTTTTAATAAATAAATAAATTATTTCTCGAGAATAAATATTCTCTTCGATAAAAAAATACTTTCGATATAATTCAATATTCCTATTTATTATTGTCGATGAAGAGTCCTATTCAAAATATTCATTCGTGGCGTGCGTGACATTTTGCTCCAGTAGATTGACAGAGTTGCAGCGGAAGAGCGTGAAAAGCTCGATTTATCTTTTACAGGCGACAAAATAAATTCTGTGCCGTTGCTTGAAATAATTATTAAGACGTGTTTTGTACGTTAATCTAATCATGGTTATTTAATTTTATTAGATTATTTAATTTTATTATTTAATTTTCGTATAAAACGCCTATCGAAGCAAACGACGATATCTTTCTATGCAGTCCTGTCCCGGATATATAAACATGATGCATGATGACACATTATGCGTTGCGTAGGAAAAGAAAAAAACAAAAATTCGCGAAGCAATATATCGTGGGCGAAAATTGTACGCGAAAATAGCCGCCTTCTCGTCGCCTTGCGATTTTCTCGCTCGGAGATAACGCGGTTTGCACGCGACAACACGGGTCACCGGCCTCCGCGAGGTGGTGTACTCGTTATTTACCGGCCAGAAATCTCCCTATTTCGTTCTCCCGCTCTGCGAGAAAACACGGGAGGGGGCTTGAATTATCATCGATGCGACTACTACGCATTTATTCGTCGGACGATACGATCCGACACGTGTCTCTGTAAAAAAGGAGATAATGAAGCATAAGAAATATAAAAATTAGAGATATAAGAAATAAGATGATATAAGTGAAGACCGGAGATTCTTTTGTTATATTTATGCAAAAAATTTGTATATTTTTACATGCGATTTATTACATTTTTTATACAAGATCTCCGAATTTAAATGTCAAAATTTTAAGAGCGAGTGGAGAATCGATAAAGTAAGAAAAAAAATCCTTTGGAGATTTGCTCGTCTCTGCTTCGTTTTGGAGTAAAGCGCAAAAAAAAGAACAAAAAAAAGCTTTCTTCTCTTTTTTTCCTCTCATATTTATTTATTCACTGTTGTCACTTCTTTAATGCAGATATCGTTCAAAATGTATAAATGTATAAACATAAACAAATTATAAAGTAAACAAAATATAATAATCCCGTATTATGTATTTATTTACAATCTTCCACTTTTACTTCAGGGGGATTTTCACTCTCCATCCTTAATTTCATGTTTTACACTTTTATTTCATGATACTTTTCGATAAATTTAATAATTTTAATATTATTTTTTAGTGACGAACAAAATCTCTATTTTTTTTCTTAATTTTTATCGATCCCTCACGTTCCCGAAATTTTGACGTTTAAAAATTTTCCTATATAATAATAATAATTAAACATGTAATGAATATATATTTAGTTAATATATGCTATCACAGCAGTATTATCTTAATAATTATTATTACCTTCGATTTATACAAGAATAAACTCACACGTAAAAGATTAAAACAAAGAATCCCTCAATTATTTCAACATTTCAAACGTGTTTTAGAAGCAAAAAAGAAGTAAAACAACAGCCGCTCAATTTCAACGTTCAATATCTTAAAGTATATAAAATCGACTTGCAGGATAAACTGAACAAAAAATATTTATCGGGAGATCCGATTTTCATTAAGGGAACGTTTTCATTTCTCAAATGGGGGGAAGGTAGAAAATGTGGATAGAAATTTATCTGCAGCAGCGAAATGTATCGCCATCGGGCATTTTGCCTCGTCCTGTATCGAGTACAAGGGAACCCTTGTGCCGGGCATACGATGGAGAAACGTGGACGAGGAGAGGAAACTGAGCAAAGGGAGAGAGGAAATCATAAACGGTGCGTTGTGCTGGTAACCCGCATGGCCATCGAGCAAGTTAGGTTTTGGTCAGAAATTTATAAGAGGTTCTGTTCATCGTACGATCGAAGTTATTAGATCTAATGCATACATTTTACTTCTAATGCAAAAGATATTAGAGACAGCAAATCCACATATTCCGCTTTCATAATCTATGTTATAATCAATGAAGTATCTTTTATGCGTAAAAATTTAAAAATAATTTACTTGGATATTTTTGTTTCAAAATTAATATTATAAATACTAATTTTATATGCTACATATTTATTCTTAAAAATGATACGTAATTTAAAATATAACGCAACATTGTACTTTTAACTAAAAATTGAAGAAAATTGGAGAAGCACACTTGCATGGCCATCGAGCGAGTTAGGTTTCGATCAGAAATTTATAAGAGATCACTTCTGTTCATCATGCGATCGAAGTTATTAGATCTAATGCATACATTTTACTTCTAATGCAAAAGATATTAGAGACAGCAAATCCACATATTCCACTTTCATAATCTGTGTTATAATCAATGAAGTATCGTTTATGCGTAAAAATTTAAAAATAATTTACTTGGATATTTTTGTTTCAAAATTAATATTATAAATACTAATTTTATATGCTACATATTTATTCTTAAAAATGATGCGCAATTTAAAATATAACGCAACATTGTACTTTTAACTGAAAATTGAAGAAAATTGGAGAAGCACACTCGCATGGCCGTCGAGCGAGTTAGGTTTTGATCAGAAATTTATAAGAGATCACTTCTGTTCATCATGCGATCGAAGTTATTAGATCTAATGCATACATTTTACTTCTAATGCAAAAGATATTAGAGACAGCAAATCCACATATTCCGCTTTCATAATCTGTGTTATAATCAATGAAGTATCTTTTATGCGTAAAAATTTAAAAATAATTTACTTGGATATTTTTGTTTCAAAATTAATATTATAAATACTAATTTTATATGCTACATATTTATTCTTAAAAATGATGCGCAATTTAAAATATAACGCAACATTGTACTTTTAACTGAAAATTGAAGAAAATTGGAGAAGCACACTCGCATGGCCATCGAGCGAGTTAGATTTTGATCAGAAATTTATAAGAGATCACTTCTGTTCATCATGCGATCGAAGTTATTAGATCTAATGCATACATTTTACTTCTAATGCAAAAGATATTAGAGACAGCAAATCCACATATTCCGCTTTCATAATCTGTGTTATAATTAATGAAGTATCTTTTATGCGTAAAAATTTAAAAATAATTTACTTGGATATTTTTGTTTCAAAATTAATATTATAAATACTAATTTTATATGCTACATATTTATTCTTAAAAATGATGCGCAATTTAAAATATAACGCAACATTGTACTTTTAACTGAAAATTGAAGAAAATTGGAGAAGCACACTCGCATGGCCGTCGAGCGAGTTAGGTTTTGATCAGAAATTTATAAGAGATCACTTCTGTTCATCATGCGATCGAAGTTATTAGATCTAATGCATACATTTTACTTTTAATGCAAAAGATATTAGAGACAGCAAATCCACATATTCCACTTTCATAATCTGTGTTATAATCAATGAAGTATCTTTTATGCGTAAAAATTTAAAAATAATTTACTTGGATATTTTTGTTTCAAAATTAATATTATAAATACTAATTTTATATGCTATATATTTATTCTTAAAAGTGATGCGCAATTTAAAATATAACGCAATATTGTACTTTTAACTGAAAATTGAAGAAAATTGGAGAATACGAGTTTCGCTTTAGTCGGAATTCTATCGATAGGCGAGGTCGAGAAAAATGTGACTTGCTCGCACCCGAAACACGATAATGCATTTGCACGCTAATTAACGTCCGAGATAAGAGGAAATTGCGGCGGAATTAGTTACATCGTTGGTCGATTTCGCATGTCTTTCTATGTCAGCGATAAGTATTTCTAAGCGACCTATAGACCATTTTCTTCTTCACGTACACAATTACATACGCAACAATTTCTAATTAATGATCAATTATTTGAAAAGATTTAGTTTACGATGCTTTTTTATTACAAAAAGAATTGAATTATTTTTAAATACCATAAAAAATCCTTATCGCCTCTATTCATTATAAATTATCAATAGCTCAATTTTTACGCGAACTTTTATCATTAGCGGAAAAAGATAATAAATTATCATATAACAATTGTGTATATTTATAATAACGATAGAAAATTTGTAGGAATTCGCGCGTCTTATCTGCAAAAAATTACTGACAATGTCCGTCGCACTATCATTTCCATCATGTTAGATTAGACGAGCGGCTTAATGCGCGTTTGCAATTTTTAAGCGAGGTTCTTTTTCAATGACAATGACAGTTGGAAGTCGCAAACGTCTTTCTTTCTGTAAAAATAAGCCGCTCGAGCCTTTTCAAACGATAAAGCGGACCTCGCAAACAAACTCGTTCAAGGCCGGGACTGTTCGAGTGCGCTTCAAATATTTTTTCGCGCGACTCGCGTAACCCTGAGGATCACGCACGTCGGATGACCATCAGCTGGAGGAGCGCGCGACTGGACGGATAAAAAGGGATGGATCTCGAACGGGTTCGACGATCGTTGCATCGGCAAGCGTACGATTTTTATGGGCACGTACGGGTTAGGTTTTGCCGAGCGCGAAAATGGCTTCGCGTTGTGTAAAAGAATTAGAGATGCTTTAATGCCGTTTTTAATTCGATTTTACGCAAAAAATTTCGCAAAATTCCGTTTCCTTGTGAAAAGAAAAAAAAAAAGAAACACAGTAGAATAGAAATAATTGAAAAACAAGGCGAGTGCCTTGCATCACTTCGATTCGTCCGGGAATATATCGTAAATGGTCGATTATTTTTCAGAGTACATCGATATACCGGCGTACGTGATATACCGGCGATCCTGCTGGAAGGCTCGTCCGTGTCGTTTTGCCGGGATGGAAACAGGTTTTACCACGTTGTATCTGGACCGATTGGCGATCCGAAGTGCCGGCGCGAAGCAAATTACTTCAATTATTATTAACGAAATTACTCGATCGCTCTTACGGAGAGAGAGAGAGAGAGAGAGAGAGAGAGAGAGAGAGAGAGAGGGGGGGCGGGCGAGGGGTAGTTTGACGGCTGAAAGAGAACATTGGTCGAGCGATAATGAACGGCGGTATCGGCGCGATTTGCATGAGCCTATATATTTTTCGTAGAGAGTGTCTACGGCAGCGAATTTTCGCGAGTGCGCCACGAAAAGACGTTTTCACGATAACGTAATTATTGCGATAAGACTTATCTGACACGCGCGAATGCTACCCAACAGCGCTGCCAGATAAAGTGTTGTTTTCAACAAATTAATCTTTTTCCTTCGCGCTCCGGCTGCTCCGAGAAAAATTCCTATCTCGTCCAATTCATTCCCCGCGTCCTCTCCCTTTCTTTCTCTTTCTCTCTTTCTCTCTCTCTCTCTCTCGCCGATTTCCAGACTCTCGATAGTATCGTCGTGCGTCGCGACTTTGTTCGGATGTGCTGCTGATTGTGAAGCGTGAACGGCGCTTTGACTGGACATTAGAATGCCGTGTAAATGTCGCGCGTGAGTCATTTAAAGCCGTAAGAAACTGGAGGCTGGACGCGAATAAGAGTCATAATAATGGAATGCAATTCTTGAGCTTTTAATACGACTTTCAACGCGAGAGAAAAATCACTAAACAATTTGCAAGGAAAATAATAGACGCGAATAATTCGTCAAGAAATATCTTTGCACAAGGTATTAATTAATATTTTTTATATAATTATTAAATAAATACTTGTCTTTTTTTTAATATTTCGCGATACGTTTTAGCTTTATTGTCAGAAAAATTATCGCGTTTCTTTATCCTCCGGTTTACCTAACGGGCGCAATTACCCTGTTCGACTTTCTATCAACATCGTGCAGCGGATGGGAGCGAGCAGGGGAAATAAATCGAATAAATCTGCATTTAACGTGTATCTCCTGAACGAGCTTCTCGGTTACTCTGGAAGAAGCTTATTGTCGTACTGCATTAAATTAAATGCGTGTGGAATTTATTATGGACGTTCATTAAAACATGCCACAAATTACCCACCCTCGTTAAGAGCAAACAATCAATGCGAACCGAGCGAAGTATAAGAAAAACTATGCAACTATGCGGCTAGATTTCTTTCATTATATCACAAAAGCTAATAGAATATATCAAGAAGTTATACCTCTTTTTTCTGCTAATAAGCATACAAATATCTAGACATTAATGCAGAAATGCCTTTAAAAAATCGATGTAATAAATACGAGAGCATTTATGTGAGATGCTCGTGCAAACTTGCAGGCGATTAAAGTACACCTTTTCTAGCCAGCACAACTTATTTGATCTTTGGGAAAAAATAAGATCGTCGATGAAACCCTCTGAAATCTTATTAGATAATAAAAGGTGGGCCAATTGGCGAACGTTGCTCCTGTTCTCCTGAACGATCCGCTTCGATTAGAGACACTTTAATAAGAATTTGGACACTGATGACTTTGCGATTAATTAAAAAAGTTTTTAAGAAAATGATAAAACTAATAAGAAGTTATATTTGGCGCCATTATTTAACATGTTTCGTGCTATACTCAAGATATTAACAGAAAAAAGATTGAACAAAATATTTAATGGCAAATATTCAGAAATATTTAAATTAATAGTTTTTTAAAAAAATGAATACTAATACTTTTTCTTTTGTTTGATTAAATAAATTAGACAAATTTCTAAAAAGTATAAAGAAATTCTGAAAGGTTTTTATATAAAATAATTGTTAATTTATAAAATAAAATTATAAGAAAATTGAAAAAGAAATATTTTAGCCTATGAATAAATATTGAAACAGTTTTTACAAATTAACGTGAAGTGAATTTAATAAATACAAAATTAATTTCACTTGGAAAATGCTATAATAGAGATCGCCATTTTCGTTCGCGTATCCAGTTCCTCATTAAAGGGTCTCTAGTTTCTAGCTCTAGTCTCTAGCTTCCGTTGTGCGACCGCTATCCCTCCGACACGGAAGAACATTATTCGAAGGAATTATCATCGGTATCACGATGATTCTTTCTCATAAAACCGCGGTTGCCCTCGCGCTACATTTCAGATTAACATTCCGCCTTCGGGGGCGCGCGGGGCGAATCAAGGCCTCACAATCGCCTGCCGTGCATTTCCGGCGTAATCACGCACCCGTTTCCATAAATTACTTCGATTACAATATAATCCTCCGTCGAAGGGGGAGGGAGGACATTAACGGGATCGTTCCAGCCGGTAAATGGAAAATCGCGCGCGCGGAAAATCGCGTAAAATCGCGAGTCGGGTAACATCGCGTCTAATGCGACCGGCAGTTCAAGACTTTCTCATTGCAGGGTGCTTCTATTAGCGGTTCTCCCTCGATCCCGGACCCGTTCTCCCGCTGTCGAAGTGCACGCGCATGCATTGCCGATGGTAAAGCGTTATCTGCAATCTAAGCAAACAGGAACGGATGATAACTCGATGAAATTATCAAGCTAATATAATTTTTAGGGATCTGCGGCAAAGGCGTAAATAAATAAATAAATAAATAAAAAACATTTTTACGGCATTTAATTTTAAATATATTCCTCAATATATTATGTAAAATTATTTTACAAGAATTTACAACTTGAAAACTCTAAGAATGATTATAAGAAATGCATAGGAATCAAAGAAATGGAATAAAAAAAATCTTATTTCGCGAAACGTAATTTGTAAGGGAAATAAAATTCACAGATTTACCTAAATAAAATTATTCTGATAAAATAGTATAAAATTGACAGCGGTAAAAGTTTTTCTGTGAATCCGCCCCTGTGAGCGAAGCGAGCTGGCGAACGGTCAGGCAATGGTGATTTTTCGCCCGCTCGATGCCCTCTCACTCTGACGGAGCGGTTCTGCCCCCCTCCTGCCCCCGCTTCCCTTTCTCTCATTCTACGATGAACGTAATTTTTTTCCCTAGAACCTCGATTCGTACGAAGGCGCGACCTTAATTACCGCGCGCCCCGCTGAGAGGAACACGGTCGTCTGGCGATGGCCGTATCCCCTTGCGCTTAGCACGTGGAAAATTCCACGCGTGTGAGAAAAAAATAGCAGATGAGGTTGTAAATATCGCGAGAGAAAAGCGCTGCTCGTCTAACGCGTTTGGCGTTATTCTTTTTTTCCCCCCCGAAGGCTCTGTACGCGCTGATATTTCGTCTCGAACTGGGGGAGCGTACGCAGGATGTGAATAATTTCAAAAGAAACGGCGATTGCACTTGCCTCGATCTTGATAGGGAAGCTTGAAACAATAGTTACAACGATGCCCGAGTCCTTAGGCGATACGTCATAGTTTCACTTTAAGCGAGGTACATATTTAAGATGGTGATTACGATACAATTATGTACGTTTGTGTAATCGTTATATTTTTAATTGCTGCTTTAAATGTTCTGGTTTGATAATTTAATATAATGCAAATTCAAACTAAGAATTGCTCGTCAGCGATACCACAATCTAGCGGATCCTGCATAACAAGCTTGCTGCGCGGATTCCTCGAGCAAAGTATGTCGACAGGGACGACAAGGATCCTCGATAATTTCGTTCACCGCGGCTGACAAACACGGTGGGATGCCGGTGGATTAGCAAGAGTGAAAAGGGAGCCATTATTAAATCGCGAAAGATGATCTCGGAAACAAAGAGTCCCGGAGGGATGGAAATCAGTGAGAGGAGAAAAAATCGAGAGCAGCGAGAGAGAAACAAAGAGAGAGAGAGAGAGGGAGGGGGAAGGCGATCTCCTGACTGTCATGACAACGAAAGCGCGTATCCGGGGAGCGGAGTATCTTTGGGAGGGCTAGTTTAATTTATCGGCGTTGTCCTTTTTTATCCCCTGCGTGGGCTTTCTCTCCGACCTGCCCGGCGCTTTTTCACCCCCTCCTTCCCGTCGCGGTGGTTTCAGAAGAGGAAGGAGGGTGGGGGTTGCCCGCGAGGGTTCTGTCCATCCTTTGTATCGCCGAGCAATTACGACCTACCCCACGATTACGAGCCATATGCGAGTATATGCGCTTCCTCCCCCTCGCTCCCCTCCCTCCGCCTCGACCGATCCATCGTTTCTCCCGCTCCTCCTCCCGCTCTTTCTCTATCTTTCTCCTTCTTCTCTTTCCTTCTCTCCCCGTTACCGCGGCACGAACGTCATTTTGTGCTCCGTGGGGTTGCAAATGTATCCGCGATGACGGCCGCGTACTCCCAGAATGACTGATGAACTGCAACGGCGTTCCTTCTGCCTTATAGGCGTGTACAGGACGTTTCAATTACGCGGCGAGCGACGCGGGATCTCTCTCATACCAGCTTTGTCTCCCCCTCTCTCTTTTCCTCTCTTTTTCCGTTTCGGTTGCATCTGCGATCTCTCGTCTCCTTTCCCGACTGTTCAGACATTCCCTCCCCGTTTCTTTCTCGCTTCTTTCCTCGACTGCACTCGCGACCAAATGCGGAACGGCGCGCAGTCGATGACACATGTAAAGGAAGGCAGGAATGAGAGTGGGGCGGCGGGGGGAAAGAAATAGAGTGAGAAGGAGAGAGAGGAGGAGGGAGGGGGATTTATTATTACGTCCCGGGGCGCCCTGCCCCCTCGGAACAATATGCCGTAGCCGCGAGAAATGAAAAAGTAGACGCGCGAGCGCGGTTGGGTAATTGGATAAAACTCATCGTGCATGCGAGCGCGGGGGCGAAAACGGAAAAGCCCTCGAATCCGGAAGAAACGTCGCAACGTTTCGCTGGGTTATTTCGCCGGGGCTAATTCTATACATGTCCCTCTTTTTTTCTCACGGACGAGCGCATTCTGCGCGATCAAGGGACGCAATTATGCGTCCGAATGTAAAGCGAAGTTATTAAGAGTCGCGGATTTGCCGCGCGCGCTTTTCCACCCCCGTTCATTTCGTTGATCGTGACTCGAGGGATGTCCACTCTGTTTATCAGACCTCGCCGTCGCGTCGTCCAATTTCCATCATCGTCAATGAGAAAGAATCGGTAATCGATGGAGGGGGCGGTATACTGAACATTGATGGATGGAGGCGGCTATAAAGGCTCTACTGGAACGAGTTATAATAAAAAAGGAAAAAAAAAGACACGTGGGGAGTCTTGCTCCGAGATCCGAGATATAGACGGTGTCGGATAGTTCGCTGAATTGTTCGAATGAAAATTTAATTTTTTTTTAAAGGGATTTCATGCCAACTGAACGCAAAGCGTGCGTGCAATTAACCATCGGATGTAGAGATGTATAGCGTTCGGATAACGAATCGGAATGTTGTTTTTGGACGCGAACGCGTTCGTCGAAAACGCATTTTCGTTTTTAGTGGACGGGACAATCGCGATGAACGAAATGAACATTTCGAGCGTCATAGAAAAGTCATTGACCGGATTAAAAATGTCCGTGAAATTGAACCAACTTGACTCGCGATGGAATTTAGAACACGCGAGTCCTGCAATAGGCGCAACAACCTGCCAAAGTGGCAATCGCATTCTTCAACGTCAAATTCTGAATGAACTAATAAAAGATTTATTTGACGAACGCACGAATGGACCAAACAAATCTATCTGCTGTCATTTATCTTCATTTCTGTTGCTTATTATTAATTAGCCAATTAGGACAATTGTTTCATATGCGATAGTGTCATCATATCATGAGACAAAATTTACAATTCTTCTCTTTTAAATCTATGTATATTATATTAGAATAAAAATAGTCAATAAGATATTACGACATTTTGAATAGCAGCATTTTTAGTGAGGCTGAAGGCTTGAGAAATTAAATAGGATTTTTAAAAATAACTCTTGCGTAATTTATAATTAAGATACCTTATGCAACACGCATCACATTGTATCGCCGGATCCGTATATCGAATATCTCTGTACACTCTTTCATATCGAATATGATGGAAAATCGGTGAAGCAGAATCACATTAGTAGATAATGTTTCCAGACAAGATGTGCAATTAGCGATTAGCTTATGCAATTATTGCCAATGGTTTCAAGGTGGCGTATTAATCTATATTTACCCGGACGACGTAATAATAATGCTAAACAAGTTTTCCTTTCATGTCTACAAAGAATGGTTTGCGTTTTCAAGCCGAATACCAATTGACAATGTATGATCAATGAAGACAGAATCCGATCAAGTGTCAAATCAATATGATGTATGATTCGTATCAACTATATTTATTAAATTAACAATTGAACGCACGAGATAATTGTTTCGAGTCACCAAATATAAATACAATCAGATTCAATCTAATTATTATAAAATAATTAGATTATTATAAAATAATTAGATTAGTTGTATGATATATACAATTAGTACATATTAATTTTTTCTAATCGCCCAAAGCTATGTTCTTTTTGGCGCAATAATTTCATGATAATCATACAATCTAATTATCATAAAATTATTACGCCAAAAAAAATTAAAAAAAAAACAATGCAAAAAACGATCGCGCAAAAATGGCGCCAGGAGATCGATAGGAAATAATTTTTCTAATTAAAAATGATGGATTTTCTCCAGCGATCTAAATGTCTTGCCGCGAAGAAAAATGAAAGTTTCGAAGCATTCGTTAAAATTCACCGCCCCGTACTGACAACCACCGCACCTGCCGTCATTAAGCGCGCGCACGCGAGGAAAAAGAATGATTATTGCATCGGTATAGGCAGCGTGAACATTAATATACATACTGCTGGCACAGGGGACGCATGTCGGTCCGACCCAACCGAGCAATCCCCGACCAATCGTAACGCGATAAATAACGCCGCGCATCCAAGTTCAAGTTTCAACGGCACATTTCGGTTATTCCCCCTTCTCGACGAGGACGAGGAGGACGGGACGAGCGGAGTCCGCGCTCCCCCTCGTGCACCGGCCTATTTGAAAGACTAATTGTAAGCGGTGTCCTCTCGCAGTAAATTTACAACTCGACGATTAAGAGCGCAAATAATGCAGCGTACGCACGTGCAAACATAAATCATTAGACTATATTATTGTTATATCATTGTTATATCACTGTTATATCATTGTTATATCATTGTTGTATTATTGTTATATGTCGCGGAGAGGCTCCGAATAATGGGACCACGAACCGTGATACATCATCCACTGACATTATGACAAGTCGCGAATTTACGCTCCTACTTTCACGGAGCCGTGATACCGTCGAGCTACATATATCATGCATTTTTCCCGCGATTATTAGCAAACGGACAGTTATACGTTATCGCCGACACTTGGTGAAGCGTATCAATGTTTGCGATCCGCTCTCGTATCCTGGCCGTCACGCAGGACATGCGTGCGCGATCCAGAGGGCCAGGCACGCATGCACCTTTCTGCAATTGCGCCGGCGGGAGATCGGCGGCGATCGGGATAAGGCAGAAATCTATCAAATTCTCGGCGCGACATCGGAAAACGACATGCGAAACCAGTTTGGTCGGTTCGAATGACCGGGTTGGTTCGAGCGAACCTGAACCACCGGCGGGACTGCCCGCAGGAAAGGGGAGGGAAAGGAAGCGAGAGGAAGGAAGGGAGATCCAGATAGGCAGAAGGTACTGACCTACCGCCAAGTTGATGCGCGTGTGCATTCGAACATTCGTCGGTGCGCAATTTATGGCTGCACGAGCTTGTAAGGTCCATTTTTTATTTGTTTTAATTGTTCTTTGGGGTGTCGTTTACAAATCTCAAATTTAATCTTTGATGCTGGAGAGAGAGAGAGAGTAATCTATAAAAAATCTATTTAGCCATTTTTGAATTTCTTCATCAGATTCTATCAGGTCTAGGCTGTATGTTTATTGAATGAACAAATTAAAGGCAGAAGTTGCAAAGTTCTTCAAACGATTTATTTGATTGAGGAGCATCATTTGACGCTACCAAGAGAATCCGTTTAATTTGAACAGCTTATTTCAGAAACAAAATTCAGTCCATGAGCAACTTCTTTCCACTGTCAGGAATATTGCTTATCAATAGCTGTCATTAAGTGTCAATATTATTATTCGGCATCGAAATATCGAAATAGTCCAAGAGAGAGATGGGGAATCGGTCACATTGGCATCGGTCCATCCATCCGCATCAAAGTGATGATTCCTAATTCCCAGTTTCTTGCGAGCGCGCGCACTGAAATTCCGTTAAGCGGACACAGGCCGTGGACTTTGTTTCAGTGGTCAGTTCAGGACGGTTGCGCGCGTGTACGCGCATCGAAACGGGTTTGAAATCATTGAGAACCCGGCGGCCTGGGCCGGTCGTCGGCCGACAAAAAGTAGGAGCTCACGCACGGCTGTTCGTCGACCGTGATGAGAGAAGAGAGGAGAACGCTCGCTCGCTCGCGAACGGCAATAAAGGGGGGCCCGGGGTACGTGGGGGCCCACGAGAGGCAGAATAATCCCCTGGCTTGGCGTATCTCACTCACACGACACACACACTCCACGTTATATACGTGGAAAGTTTCGTCGAACATCGATGCCAAACGCCGTTCTATCCTATACATGGGTCGTGAGATGTCCCCGTAATCCGATCCGACTTTTCGTTGAGTGACACGGATTTCTTGAGAGAGTAGAGATCGAGCGATCTACCTGGCCGCGAATCTTCTTTGCGTCTCTCTTATCGCGCTTAGTCAGCTACATCATCAGGGAGTCCTTTTTGCGAGACCTCGCTACCGGTGTATAGCTTCTTCTGGGGTCTTTTGCGCAACAGTCAGTTGTATGGGATGGTTCAAAAGTCACGTGTTTTCCTAGAGATTACACAGTAAAAAATAAAATGTTAATTATATTTTTCACGTGTCCTAGAAAGTCCACAAAATTCTAAGTTAAAATAATTCATTCGTCGTATGTTACTTATTGACAAACTAAAAATGTTAAATAATTGATACGATACTTTACATTTATTTTTGTTACTGTGACTTTAAGTGTAATATAAAAATAACATACAAATTAATTAAAATAACTCGTGAGAAATGGTGACATTAACATATAATAGTCATTATTTTAACTTAAATTATTTGTAATAGAAACATTTGATTTTAGTAAATTTGATTATTTTTGTATGTCAAGGTTCAAGATTATTTGAAAATTCACTTTAATTTTTCTTACAATGTTAAACTGACTTTGAGATATATTGATTGTTAAAATGATTATGTTAAAAATACTCAAAATAATATTCCATTTCTAAAATAATATTTCTAATATTCTAAGAGACACATACAAAGTGTCAAGTTATAAAGTTGACATAAATGTGTCAAACAATTGACATAAATGTGTCAAACAATTGTGTGGTAGCACAAGAAAATTTTAACATATAGACGCACAATTTTTTACTGTGTAGGAACTAATTCGAAGGAATAACTGGCAATTCCTCCTCCAATAATAAAATCTGATAATGAGCAATAAATCATATACTAGATAAAAATTAGAGAATTTTTTAGATGTATCTATATTAAATTTTAGAGTTATATGACGTATTTCACTTAATTTTATTTATTTTTATAAAGTTTTATTTTGCATAAGCGACATTAATGTCGATGAGTCACATGTTTTTTCTGAGTCTCATTCGAAAAACAACGACAATTATAGCAATTTCTTTTCCAACAGTAGACTCTAAGTATACACTAACATAAATAAAAATTAGAGAGAATTTTAAAATATATCTATTTTAAATTGTAAAGACACACGTTGATATGTAAAACTATACGCTTAATTTTATTTCTTTTATAAATTCTCCCTTTGCATATGCTCTTTGGTTCGTGACTTAATTATTTAAATATTTAACGTCCGAGTCGCGCAGGAGAAAAAGACACAATAGAATTCTAACGCTTCTGAAGAGAGGAAAGGAAAGAAGTTGACGCATGAATCGCCGACATCGGCGATATCCGTTCATGACGGCACTTATAAACCGTTGATCGCGTGCATCGGTGCACTGTGCGAATGGTGAGTGGAGGGACGAGATGAAAGAAAGGGGGAGAGGGGACGAGGCGCCCGTGATCAGCGAAGATGCATGCGAAAAAAAGCCGGCAAAATTACGTAAACATCTTGCGAACGGCGATTACCACATACTTGGACTAGCTCGGCGTTCACCTCTATTCGTGCCGTCTGAAAGAGAGACTGCTGCTGCTGTTGCAGCTGCATCACGCTCTCTGCGCGCATAATCGCTAAGGTGACCACACGTCCCTCTTTTAACGCGACAGTCCCACTTTTAGACAATACACTCGACATTGTGTTCGGAGATTGTCGCGACAATGATAATAAGCTCGCGATTCGTTCTCAGTTACGTCTAGAGACTAATTTGATTTTCGACATTCGAGACAAGATTTTCAATTAGTTATCAAGATTAAGACTGTCAAGATTATTGATTTTTAAATAAAAGTTAAAATATGTATATTTACAAGTTGGATGAAGAAAAAATTATTATGAACTTGAACAATTTTACTGAATAAATAAGGATATTTCTATTAATAAATTTAGAATCAACGTTAATACAACAAATAAAATGTAAAATTTTACACATTTAGCTACACAAAACTTTGCGTACATTATATATAATTTTCTGATTATGTGTATTACGAGTCGCATTTGCATTTCAAGAGCAATTGCTTTTTCACAAAGATAACGAAAATGTATATTTTGTGTTTTGAAAAGTAAATAAATGTTATATGTAGTAATAATTTCTAATTAAATTATATTATAAAAATTATATTAATTATTATTTTAAACAATTAATCAATATTGAATAAAAATTATTAATAAAATATTATTATTATTATTATTAAAATTATTATTATTATTATTACTATTATTATTATTATTATTATTAAAAATCATTAATAAAATTGAAACAAAACACAATATACAAGACACAATTTTTACTACAAAGATTGAAGACCAAGAGACAAGACTTAAGTCTTCGAAAATGATCAATACCAAAACAATACTTTTATGAATATTGACAAGTCTTGCACACAACTCTATTTCCATCATAAATCGAATAAAAAAAGCTGAAAGAAGATAAAATTTTTGATCGCGAATATGAAATATGAATTCTCATTGTACGCTCGCGAAAAAACGCGGCTCTCGGCCTACTTATCTCCTCTTCTCCAAAGATATTGCGGGGCGATGGCTGAAATTGGACCGATCGTTGCAAAAGAGCCGCAACGAACGGCTGGCTGCAGCGAGGCCGTCGTCGCATTGACGTCGCGGTGCTTAGCATGCGATAAATATTAATGCGCCTCGCTCGCTCGGCGCAAATATTTGCGATCGGCGAGCGCATTAGGACAATGATAATTATTGGTCTACTCGATATCGCGGCGTGCCCCGCGTTATACCACGTATCCTTTTAGCGATCGATCGTGATCGTGGTTGCATTAACCTTCGACCATCTCTTGGACGCGTCAAACGCGGCGGGAGAGAAAATGTTAGTTTCAAGTAGATTCATCGCGAACGGCGTGATTGTTTAGTGAAAGTGTTCCATTAAGGAACATTGTAATCGCGAAGATTTGTGCCAAGGCCTTTTCATTTATTCCAGATAACTTCGAAATCGATATGTTTTTTTTTCGTCGAGAGTTATAACAAGCGACAATTAAATATTTAATTTCAATAATGAAGGTCTATTCGAGCATAAATTAATAATTGTGATAAATGATATGAAGAAAAATATTTAATAAATAATTAATCATGGAACGTTTCTACGCTACGTTTGACTTGTGTCTTTTCAGTCACATAAATAAATCAAGTACAGCTCGTAAATTAAATACTCCTTTTTAATTAATACTCCTTTTCAATGAAATATTTTTTCATAATTGAAATTAAGTGTTTTGTATAAAATGAGCTCTTTTCACCAAATTTATTATTTATAACAATCAAAAATAATTGAAAATGCGCAACAATTCGTATAAAACGAAGAGAACCTTTGGATTAAAAATGATATTTGCGAAACTAACACGAGAGGATAAATCGACAGAATATAATAAATAAACAATTAATTAAAATAAATAAATAAAATAATAGAGTATTTTCAGAGAGAAAGAAATATGTGAAATTTTTACAATTATATTTCGCCTACGATGTTAAAATTTAATGAAAGCGTATTAATAATTGCATCTATATATATAAATATGAATTTATAATGGAGTGTTGAAGGGATGAGACCCGATCAAGAGTAGTCGCATTTTGCGTCGCCCATTCTATTCACAGATACACCAATATATCCTCGCGAAGAGCGGCAGAGCCGTTTAGAAAGGGGATCCTCGTTGGTGTATCATGATTGGCCGCCTAAATCCACGGCCATGTTTAGCGGCCCGGGCCCCTCCTGTTTAGAAGGGTATGACATCACCGTTGTTACAACGCGAAGGCCAAGCGTAGTGAAGTGTCGTGAGAGAGAAAGAGAGATGCGCGACTCGCTTTTTAGAAATCTTGAAAAGGCAAATGCATAAAAATTATATGAAATTTTATACACGAGAAAAAAAATGTATATATATGTAAAAAATATATACACAGTAAAATATTGCGCGACCATATATTAAAAGTTTCTTGTGTTATCACGTTTTGATTAGTACTTTAATATTAAATTAACATACAACTTATATATATTATTATTTTTATAACGTTTTCGTAGGTGTTACATTTATGTCAACTTCATAACTTGACACTTTGTATATGTCTCTTAAAAATGGAATATTATTTTGAGTATTTTTAACATAATCATTTTAATAATCAACATGTCTCAAAGTCAGTTTAACATTCTAAAAAAAGTTAAAATGAATCTTCAAATAATCTTGAACTTTGACATACAATAATCAAATTTACTAAAATCAAATGTTTCTATTACAAATAATTTAAGTTAAAATAATTATTATTATATATTAATGTCCTACAACAATTCTCACGAGTTATTGTAACTATTTTTTCATGTAATTTTTAATTAATTTGTATGTTCTTTTTACATTACACTTAAAATCACAATAACATAAATAAATGTAAAGTATCGTGTCAATTATTTAACATTTTTAGTTTGTTAATAAGTAACATAACGAATGAGTTATTTTAACTTAAAGTTTAGAGTGGACTTTCTGGGACATGTGAAAAATGTTATAACATTTTATTTTTTCCTGTGTATTATATATATTAAGATACATTTTTTAGAATGTTTAGAAGTAATAATTTTGTAGCGTGTCAATTCCTATGAAAAAGTTGCGCAACGTAAATCGCACAATACTTACGGTTAATCACTTTGCGCAATTTGAGCGGATTAACTAGAATTGTTTGTATATTACAATATTAAGTCCGTAAATAATTCGCAATTTATGCGAATTATTAAAATTTGTAACATGAGAATGTAATCTGCACGACTGAGTAATGATCGGGAAACACGAGAGTATATTTAATTTTGTTTTCTCCCATAAATTAATATAAATTATATTATTTAACCTTAATTAAAATTACACTCTCTTTCCCCTGAATACGCATTTATTTTATGAAATTATAGTGGAAATATAAATTGTACGACCAATTTATACTCTCCCATAAAAAGGATATCTTCTCTTCGTGAAGAATAGATGGAGGGGAAAGAGGGATCTTTTTTCTTCAATTTTTCGTGTTCACCATTTTAAACTGCCGGTCCCTTCGTAGCAACCTAACGCGATTGGTCGTCTAAATCTACGGCCATGTTCGATCGTTCAAGCCCCTTCTATTTAGAAGGACCTCGCACTAGAAAATCTTGCGGAAAATGTACATCGCTTGAAATTAATATTCGATAAAAGTATCTTTAATAAAAAAAATCCATAACAATATAAATTTTATATATCGCGAGTAAAAGTAATAGGTAAGACCTTTGAATTATTTCGTCGTCAAGTATAAAAACAATGTAATTTTGCCATGCATGCTATTCTGAAAATTTTATCGAAATTGTTAGATCGATCCCAGAGAGAGGGAGAGGGAATGGGAAGGGGGGAGAGAGAGGGAGCTTCTCCCTGCATTCCGTAATGTATTCTGTGACGTTCCTTTATCGTCGCGCCCGCAGCAAATTTGCCTCGTGAACAGCAATTTCGGTGGATGTAATGACGATGCAGCTACGTCGTGTACGTAGCTCGCTTGAGCGAAACTCTAGTGCAACATGGCGCAGGCAACCCTGAATTAATTTTGTTCCGCGAGCTTCTTTTTGCCGGCTGTGCCTCGGTCTCGGGAGTGGCAGCTCTACGAGAGCGCACCTTAAGGTCGTGTCATGCGTCGTTAGTCCAAGTCGAATTCCGATCTCACGTACGCGCTCTCGCGAGGCTTATCCATATTCACGCTATCTCACCTATCGGATCTGCGCGATTAAATGCACGCGCTTTAATTACACGGTTAAACGTGCCGGTTAACCGTCTCTCATTATGCGAGTATCGGGAACAGGGCATTTCGGAGCGTCTCCTTCTGCGATATCGATTTTTGTTCGGGCAAAGATGTCCCATGAATCCTTTCGAAATTTTTATAATTTTTCCGAGCAAAAGAAATCACACGATGCGATTGCATCTTTAGTAAGAAGTAATTAATTTCTCTCCTCGGAAAATTTTCGCGACCTCAAATTCTGGGCTTACAAGAGTAAAATTTGTTCGCGAAAAATTTGCTTCATCATATTTGATCTACCAGCATTGGGAAAATGGTTCTTTATATAAAAATGACATTACTTTTTGGAAATCTGACTGGAAAATAGACATCGATATATTCGGTTCATCGGAGAATGTTCCTTTGACCAACTGTTAATCACTCATCTAATCGCATAGAGATATCATCGAAAATATTTTTGTTTGCGATTTTTTTTTTTTTACGACACTAACCGCAAAAAGAATTCAAGTAGAACGTATATAGATACGTAAACATCGTCGAAGAAAATTCTTTTGCGTTCTAAGACTGGCTATGATGCAAGAGGTGAATAGAGATAGCGCGTTTTATTCAGGGAATCGCGTAATTTTTACGAGATAACGTCAAAAAGTAATCTCGAGATGAAAATATTCATTGAGATATTCATTGAGACGGAGAAAAAAATTCCAAGGGAGATAAATGTGATTTGTATCTCTTTTCTCCGAATTCTTATCTATTTTTGCGCAACAATCCACGACGGTAAAATCCGCCGTCGATGCAAATTACGAGTCGGCAACAACGAGCGTTGGTGGATTTCGCACACATTGCGGCGATTATCGCACACGCGAACGATTATCCCGAGTGGTGACAAGAGTCGGTGGGTAAGAAATTGTGCAGCTTACTTTCAAACGTGGTCGAGTGGCTTCAAGGTTCTTAAAACCATTGGCAATGCATTCCAATCGACTGCTCGAAAGATAGAGAGGGGCTCTGGAGCGAGAGGGAGAGATAGATTTAGAATTAGAATCTACAAGGACAACACGCCGGATACTCGGCTGAATCCAGCGAAACGATGCAAGATGAAGAAATTCTTCGGCAAAGTATGCCTCTATCGCATTTACGGCCGATCAACAGAGTTTCTGTCTCTCTTTCTCTCTCTCTCTCTCTCGCAAATATGCACGCGAACGGTTGCTTTGTAGCATTCACCTTACTATTACCAACACGCATCGCGATCGTACGATTCCGCTATTTTAATCGCATCCTTTTCATATATTACACGCGCTTGTTCCGCTTTATTCGCGCCTCGCATTCGGCTTTCATCGATCGACACGCTTAATTGTCCCGCCTTGAAATTATTCGTATCCCGAGAGGCGCGAGAGACACGTTTTCATCGATATAAGCGCAACTTGTCGCGATTAACGATAATGATAATGACTACGCGATATTACAGCGTACAAGATCACGTGTATCTATGTAAGTAAGTTAGCTGCTAAAAGTGTCATTAATTTTCATTTCGGTTATTAATGATATTGAAAAGGATCTCTTTTTAATTGATCAGACCCGCCCTCTCGCCAAAATATTTCATTCTCGATCGATCGTCGAATTAATCGCATAAATAAATTATTAACTTCACTTTTACACCGACATTTATCGAGAGCTCCAAACGCAATCGTCTGTTAAAATTCCCCGCCGAGAAATTTCGAAAATTTTTGCAGATTCGCCGGAAAAAAAATCGATAGAAGATCGATAGAAGAATTGACTCGCGATCCGAAAGTCGAACGCATATTTCAATGCGAAGCGTTGTTCTTCCTACGATGCTGACGATCCTCCTGCGGAGAAACGCAGTTGCTAAATGGAGTGACTCGACTCGGCAGGTGCGAACACACAAAGGTGCACACATACACACACACACACACACACACACATATATATATATATATATATACAAAGGGAAGGAGAGAGAGGGAGAGAGACTCGCTCGGCGACACGCTCGCATTTATCCGTCATTTATTCGCGACGCGATCGTATTCTAAGCTCCGCGTTAAACGAGCTCGCATAATCCGCGCGGTGGGAAAGGGACAGCAATAATTGCGGCTCATTGTCCGCGAGAAGTATTGTTTAAAACGACGTAATAAGAGACCTTTGTCGCCGTTATTTATTACGATGTTATAGCGGCGCCGCGCGATGATAGCCGCAAAGTAGAAATGCCCGCGTGTAAGATAAGGGCGAATAATCCCGCGGACAAACTTCCCACCCCCTCCCCCGCCTGCCTTCCGTGTCGCGTTCTATTCCTCATCGCTGTTAAAGCGGCAGCTGCATACAAGATTTATGTAACTGTCCGTCTCTCTCATTCATTGTTTCTCATATAGAAATTTACGTTATATATTCGCCATGGAAATTGTAAATGTCCGTATCTTTCTTTATATCACCTAATGCGTATAAATGTTAATTAACTTGGTAAATTGTAATCAGTTTCTAAGAGTTACGCCGTATTTGGGTTAATTGCCAGATTAAGAAGAAAATTAATTATTAGACGATTACGAGGGAAGAAATTTTTAAAGCGGATGTACGCGAATTTCGTCATGAATCATCTATATACATAGTAAAAAATAAAATGTTAATTATAACATTTTTCACATGTCCCAGAAAGTCCACTCTAAATTTTAAATTAAAATAACTCATTCGTCCTATGTTACTTATTGACAAACTATAAATGTTAAATAATTGACACAATACTTGTGACTTTAAGTGTAATGTAAAAATGACTTGCAAGTTAATTAAAAATTACATGAAAAAATAGTTACAATAACTCGTGAGAAATGTTGAGGACATTAACATATAATAGTAATTATTTTGACTTAAATTATTTGTAATAGAAACATTTGATTTTAGTAAATTTGATTATTTTTGTATGTCAAGGTTCAAGATTATTTGAAGATTCACTTTAACTTTTCTTAGAATGTTAAACTGACTTTTGAGACTTGTTGATTGTTTAAAATGATTTTGTTAAAAGTACTCAAAATAATATTCCATCTAAGAGACATACAAAGTGTCAAGTTATGAAGTTGACATAAATGTAACACATGAAAACGTTATAAAAATAATAACACATAAGTTGTATGTTAATTTTACATTAAAGTACTAAAAACACAAAAAAATTTTGACATATGGATGCACAGTTTTTTACTGTATATAATATTACAATGAAACGATAGCGTGGAAGATGCTCGGAATTTGCGAGAGTTTGTATCTTCCTTTTTTTTTTTTGCAAAAAGAAACGTATAAGTAGATTACAGAAATTCCGCGGTGAAACGAGACGTGCAACTGGAGCGAATCATCGCGAATCGATCGAGGAGCAGGCTTCGACAGCTCGACCAGATCGCGCGACGTTGATATTTTCAGCCGCCGTCGATTGGCCGTTTCCGACCGAACGATCGGCGGATCGCGATTGGGCACAGGTCTCAGGTAGCAAAACTGCCGCGAGAGGAGCCGCAACGGGAAGCAACACTCGGCTACCGAGCAAGAGCGGCTTCTAAACCGGTCGTCGTAAAAAGCCGACCTGGCCTTCGGGACTGCCGGCCATTTTAGAAAGGTTTTAACATTTGATGGTCGCGCGGACGAAGGATTGCCCAATACAAGTCGTTAATCTAGTATTTATTACTATGATGAAATAAACAAACTGTACTCCTCCTCTTCCTCTCATAAAAGTCGAACTTAAAGTGCCGATAGCAAACTTTTTTCAGTCCCGGATTGGATGCGACTTGACGATTTCGGTAACTTTGATAGCGAACGGTAGAGATTGGAGACTCTACTTGAGATTAAGGTCGTGGCCTGTTACGTCTAAAGCTGACGCGACGCTAGATAAGAAGATTATTGAAGATATCGCGCGCACACGAATACAATGGTCGGAGTCAATCAATACAAACGACGGTTCGGGCGCGCCCCTTCCGGGTCGCGCGATTCGTTTACCTCGAAGGACCGCACGAAGACACGGCTGACAGTCCGAGTATTTGGAGGTGGAGGTCGGCATTCAGGTGTACTTACCGCGGGCTTAATGACTTCGGCGAATAGCCTCGCCCGCAACGTCGGTTAAATGAAGAGAATAGCTCTTGGCAGCGTAGACAGCCCACGGTTTCCCCTTATATACTTGCGAGAAAACCCTCTGTTAAACTTACTATCGTTCCATCTTGTAAGACAGCCGGTATTTTTAAACCTTAACATGCAATCCATGGTACTGCGTCTACATGTTTGTGTCCTTCATGTTTATTGCTGTAAAATGTTATTCATAAATACTTGAATAAATAATTTCAAATTAAGACATTAATAATATTACAAAATTTGCATTCTATACAAAAGAAATGCAAGATGTGTCATGATTGAAAAATCGGTGAAAAATAAAATTATAATCGATATTAATGGAATAAATTAATTATTCAAAAATTGTGTTATTATGTATTTTCATTAATTGTACTAAATAAATTACAATTAATGCATGGAAATTACGTAGGAATAGAGACGTGTAATATTTGTCACGAGTTAACACTTTATCGTTGCACCTTTATATTTTTTGATTGACTGTATCACAGAGTATCTTTTATCGATCAATTTTGCGTCAAGACGTTACAGAGATTTTTCAGGCTTGGACGATGATCGATTTTTTAAAGATCTTTAAGCGAGCGCGCGAAGAATTGCAGCGGTTATACCGATTCGCAAGCGAGCAGCGTCATTCTCCGTAATGGGCGTCCAGAGAAGCGATCGTTTCGTCACTCGTGCGATTTGCAAAAGCCGCGACGATAATGCGCATCGGAACCGGTTTCGTTTTCGATTACGTGCATCGCGAACCACGCAGAAAACAATAATAAATGAAGAATAGGAGAGGTTCTGACTTTCGATCTGAATCCTAAAGAGAAAATAAAGTGAAAATCTAGAATGCATAAAAAAATTTTTTTTTAAATAAACTTGATTTTCAAAATTACCACAAATCAATTTTATTAAAATTTATTTTATCTTCATTAAATTATCCGCATAAAAAGAATTCCGATAATTATTGTCAAAAATTCTCCTAATTTTTCCAATTAGAGATTGGACTTTATTTTTGGTTTAAAATAAAATTTATAGAATATAAGTTTTCAAATGAATTGAATTACCGTTTAATTTTCACCTTTATAAAAATTTTAATTCTTATCCTTATAAAAAACGTTTATTTTACCGGCCATTTAATCTACACGTGATAAACATTTTAAGCCAAAAATGAGGTCCAATCTCGAGTTGAAAAAATTTCAAGGCAGCAATTCAGGACATTTATTCGCGCTTTTTCTCTCAGGATTTTCCCAGATATAACATACACAGATTAATTAAAACACCCAAATATGTCCAAAGTAAAAATATACCGTACTACGATAAATCAATAAAAGATCCCATTCTTGTCCCAAATTCAATATACATAATATCAGTTTCATATTTTTTTGTAAAACTAAATCAACTTCAGGAAGAAGTTTGATTTTGCGTGACATCTTCTCGCGTCGATCAAGACCAAGGTAAAGGAGGAAATAGCGAGGGAAGGAGATCCTTGTCGGTCGTCGATCTTGATAAACCCACCGGCGGGTGGTGGCCAGGCTTAGAGGCCCGGTTTTTATCGGGACGACCGACCGGTCGCGCTTTTCGCGGAATCGCGATAAATGGCGCCGCCTGAAATGTCCGATTTAATTACGTCGCGATCGGGAGATGGACAAAGATCGGCAACGATCACGCTCTTAATTGCCCCCCTCCCCTCTGCCTCCAGGCTCCTTCTATCTCCTTCTTCCGCGACGAGAGGCAGAAGCCTCCACGAAACGTGAAAATACGCGCGCACCGTTCACGGTCGGTGCGAGAGGCGCTTGTGAACGAGGTGCGTTGCTCCCTCGGTGCCGATTGCGTAAATACTCGCGCTCCTTTTGTGCGCTCCGGGCTTCAATGGCCGGGGGACCTGCGTCGTATGAATACGCGCATTTGCATATACCTTACAATGCGCGAGGAGCAGCGTGCAACGCCCGAAATAAAAATATCGTATTCCCGGCTCGCATTTTTCGCGCGTTGAAAACGGAGCGTAAGTCGCGCGTTGAAAACGGAGCATAAGTCGAGCGTTGAAAACGGAGCGTAAGTCGCGCGTTGAAAACGGAGTCTAAGTCGCGCGTTGAAAACGGAGCCTAAGTCGCGGGATCCTTAGGCTGAGATAACCGCGGATGTGACGCATCCCTTCTCGTCCTTGTCAGTCAAATTGTCAACGACACGAATATCAATTATCGACGTACAATATATACGCTTGCAATTGTATCTATTCTCGAAATCGCGCTCGAGATGTAATTCCATTAATATCGTCGGGATCGTTTGATGTCGTCTTAACAGCGGATGGGAGAATCTCGTCGCGATGTTTTGACGGAACGACGCGTTCGCTCCCATTCGTGGGGATCGAACGAGAGGCATTACTCGAGGAGCCATCAATCGGAGGGTGAAGGGGTGGAAAGTGATTTCCGTGCCGTTGCATCTTCCTCCCCGTAAAACAATCCCGACGAAAGGGAATCGTCGATCGGCCGCGAGCGTCAGTCGCGAGTCGCGTTGCAAACGCTATACAAGGATCCATAATAAACGGACGTGATCCTCCACTTCGCGGGTCCTCCGGGAGGAGGGGAATCCGCGCGGGGCGTCGTTCGCCGGAAAAGGAACGAGCGAGCGAGCCCCGTTAAAATTTCACGACTACCTCGCGCCCGAGTTGGTCGTAAAAAAAAAATTGAATCCATCGATCCGACCGCCGTCCCATCTCTCCTCTCCCGTCCCATCGTCGTCGTCGTCCTTCACTTCGCCTCGCGTTACGACTTTACGTTCGCTCGGTGCTCGGCGGGGAACGGTAACGCTTCCCTGAGATGCGCCCTGCGTCTACGACGGATCCTTACGAGGTCGTGTGACGCTCAGGGAAACGGCGAATTTAATAAAAAGCGCCGCGAGCTTTTACGCGAGCGCGAAAACTCGTAACGCGCTCGCGTTGACGCGATCTTTGGAATCCAATAAATTCCCATGTATGTGCGCGAACGTCAGCAAAATTGCTGTAAAATTAGCGTCGCAGGCGGAAGCAAGTTTGAGGGGTCCTTGCTCGAAGATTCGTGGCAACGCGAAGGTATGCAAGCCTTATTAAAGATAGCCCGTTCGGGTCGAATTAATTGGAAAACAAGTGTATTATTATTAGGCAATGTCTCGAATTTTGCGCGAGTCGAGTTTTTATTTTCCGCTCGCGGCTCTATTAACTCTCAAGTACATTCGATAGAATGCAAAAAGGCGTTTGACGTTTACAATGACGTATAAAAATGAGACGGGTCCGGAGAATAAATTGCGCGTATCAAGGCTACCTGAGAAAAGATCAAGGAAATGAGACTCGAGAGAGAAGCGAGGCGATTCGTGCAACTCATCTAAACAAGAAGGAATCAATTAGCGATGCGAGGTTGAAATTTTAATTACAACCCGTAGCTTTATGAAGATGTCAGAGAGACGAAATATACTTATGTTCGAATGGCGAGCAGAAAAATTGACAGTAACATCATCTGTCTCTCTCCTGAACATTATCCGTCCATTCAGAGACCTAGAGAAAGACGGAGAGAGAAGGAGTCTGGCGAATTTATGCACAAGATACCCCGAGAATTGCGAGATCGCTCTCCGGGCGCGACAGGAAGCGCGACGCTGGACCGAGACAAAGAGCCGTACAGAGGTTCACCAAGCACACATCAGAGTGTGTATACCTGGTATTACAAACACCGCCACCGCTGGTGGTCGACCGGGTACGCGAGAGTCAGTCAGTCGCAGTATTTGGGACAAGGTCAGAAGGTTCCGCGCTCGCCCCCTCTCCCCCTCTTCCCCCCCGGCTCGCCCCCCGAGACACTGAGAGAGTCGGGGAGCGCGCTGCACTTTCACTTCGCCCGTTCTGCCCGCGTGCATTCGTAAATTGTAACTCCGACACTGACAGCGCGGTGCTATTCCATCCAAAGAGCGAAAGAGAGAGAGAGAGAGAGAGGTGCTCCTCTGCAGAATCACGATATCCCACGCGTGTGTGTATATGTGTGTTATGTAAATTTCGTGGACAAATACAATGAGATGACGCTGTAATTTCGAGTCTTGATGCAAATTTCGAAATTCAACATCCCATAGTCGTACTCTATGCTACGTTTCCTGATATGATGCGCCGAAATTTCGGATGCACTCGAAATTGATGCGGCGGTGTTGGAATATTCCTATAGCGCCGATAAGCAGCCTAGATTAGCATAGACTAATTATACGAGAGAAAAATTAGAGCAAGACTTGAGTCACTTTATGCAAATTTTTTTTTTCTTTTTACGCTCTTTGACCGATTCCGGTTTTCAAATTATTCCATCACGTGAACGTTTGAAGAAATTTTGCAGGTAAAGCTGCAAGAAACTTTGATATAATTATACGTGTTGGCTAGTTTAATGTTTTGTTACGATGTATAAACATGTGTTGAATATGATTGTAACAAGTTTTGTTGCAATCAAGTCATGAAGCATTTATATTGAGATTTTTAACTTTCAAAAAAAATTGTTATGTCGATTATGAATAAGATATTCATGATGTAATATTCCATTGCGGAAAGATTGCGAATTGAATCATTGCGAGGTTCCATCAAATAGTGTTTTCAATTAATATAGATATCGAAATGAAAAAATATTTGTAATTTTAACACTAGATTTGTTCAATGATCTATAAAAAAATCTTCAAATTTGAATAAACATAAATTGTAATTTATTGTAAATTATTCGACTAGTTCTTATTGATCTAATATTCGCAACTTTTTCACAATGAACTCCATCTTAATCATGAATATTTTATTAACCATAGTCGACATAATAAGAATTTTTTTTTAGAGTAAAAATTTCCAACAACTTAATTTTAATTGCAAAAAAACTTTTTCAACACGTCATATATAACTATACAAACTAGAAAATAAAATGGGACATGTGAACAATGTTATAATTAACATTTTTCACATGTCTCAGAAAATCCATTCTAAATTTTAAATTAAAATAACTCATTCGTCATATGTTACTTACTATTGACAAACTATAAATGTTAAATAATTGATACAATACTTGTGACTTTAAGTGTAATGTATGTAAAAATGACTTACAAATTAATTAAAAATTACATGAAAAAATAGTTGCAATAACTCGTGAGAAATGTTGAGGACTAACATATAATAGTAATTATTTTGACTTAAATTATTTGCAATAGAAACATTTGATTTTAGTAAATTTGATTATTTTTGTATGTCAAGGTTCAAGATTATTTGAAGATTCACTTTAACTTTTCTTAGAATGTTAACTGACTTTTGAGACTTGTTGATTGTTTAAAATGATTATGTTAAAAATACTCAAAATAATATTCCATTTCTAAGAGACATATACAAAGTGTCCAGTTATGAAGTTGACATAAATGTAACACATGAAAACGTTATAAAAATAATAACATATAAGTTGTATATTAATTTTACATTAAAGTATTAATTAAAACGTGGTAACACAAGAAAATTTTAACATATGGACGCACAATTTTTTACTGTGTAATATGATATTAAAATTTTTACTGTGTAATATGATATTAAGATAGTCCTTTTAACTTTTGCAAATTTCTCAAAATTTTGTGACATAATAAAGCAATTTGGACACCGGAGTCGTATTCAATGTCAGTATAAAGTTAAAAGACCGGAAATTATTATTGTTATTCTTGTTAAAAAAAGAATTATTTTTTGTTAAAACGATTAATGATTATTGAGATCTCGATTTTATAGAAGATCTAAATAGTGACTAAAGAAAAATATATCATAAAAATGTCGCTTCGAAAAAATTTTAATTTTTAATTTATTTTAATTTTTTAAAGAGCTTCTTAACTTTAACTTTTTCACGTTTGATCGAATTGACGATTATCGAAGTGCGTAGATGGAAAGAATCAGAAACGAGAGCACGTGCCCTTTTTTTGGCCCGAGATCTTTCTCGCCCGCTTTACGAATGAATCGCGAGCTTCGCACGTAATTTGTAAACCGGGTCGCTCAAAATGTTACTTGTAAACGGCATCTTAACGCGAATCGCGGTATTCGAATGCAAATCGCATACGATATATCTCAAAAGTCGGACAGCGCACTGCTTAAGCGAAACAGCGCAAGTGGTATAACTGCCGCGCTAACATTATACATATATATACGCTTGTTTAATAATGCAGAACTCACGCGGCTCTTATGAAAGTGTCTGGAATATAACGCGCATTAACTTTTCTCTTACGTTCTAGAAAAAAAAAAACTGAAAGCTACCGTAAATCAAATTTCTCTCCATCATAAAATACACGAAAATAATAATCTCTGCGAATAAACCGCATCGCGATGAACTCAAGAGAGAAGTCGGAGACCATGGGATAGGCCTCGCGATTTTGACAGTTCCATTTTGACAGTTTGCGTTTCTTCATCATGACAACGTCTTTAACGTCGTCTGCAGCTATTCGATCGATCTAAATGACCAGTTCCACGATGAATCCTTTACGATCGTTCGTCATCGTCTCTTGACAAAGTGTTGGACGCGAGTGAGAATGCTCGCCTCCGGCGCTTCCATCAATCGTCGTACTTTTCTCGAGACACGGCAATTAAAACTTCCGGGCATTATTCCGTTACGTGAAGGAGATATTATATCGTGAACGCGAAGCGGCAGCAAAATATGATATTGATGGCGCGCGGTTGGAAATTTTTAGCCTGCTCTCTTTACTTTTAACAATGTCACATTAATAATGTTTTATGCACGTTTATTTAATACGCAACGAATAAATTATATATAAATATATTATGTAAATATATGCTTTTGAAAAATAATTTAAATTAAATGAGTGCGGTGTGAGTAAATTTTTAACAAGTCGGGGAAAGTTTAATAGAAGAATTGCGTTCCATTATTACACGTTGAGATTGTTCTTGAAAGATTAAGTGAGACTTGGCATTATCTACCACGCGCTTATCGGGTTACTCACCAAGTTGCTCGATCTCTAAAACCATGTGCGATTACTGCAAATTAACCGTGATGCGCTTTTCGTGTACAAGTGAACGCAATTGGAGTATCTATAAATATATTTAAGTTTATAAAATGCAACTGAATCTTACATAAGATTAGCACTAGTCTCTTTTATATTTTTGCGACAGTTAAGATGAAAAAAGTTTTGAAATTTTATTTTAAAAAATAATAAAGAGAAGATAAATTACTTCGTATACCGAAGAGAGAATTGCCTTTGCTCGTCAAGGAAACAGATAAACGTACATGTGTATAAATAGAAAAATATATTTCTGTCGGCGACGAAGTAATCTAACTATTTTTATTGTTCTTTCGCAATAAATAAAAATTGAGGATTTAATTCGAACTTAATTCAGATTTTCCAAGAGAATTATAAATTTCGGCTGGGAAATCTATAAAGATTTAAAACAGAAGTAATGTTTTAGAGATACGAAGTTATTGGAAATTCCAAGCATGAAAAATCAAAATCTTATTTACTTTCTTTAATGATTTTTTTCAACATTTCTGATTTTTTTATTTCTATTCAATTTTATAATTAAACAGAATATTTTTAAAATATTTTGTTTAAAATAGAAATTTATACTGGCTTAAATATTAATCTTTATTGGAGCTCTGGATTAATTAAATAAAGTTAAAAAATTCATTAAATATTTTCTGAATTTTCTAAAAACAAAAATTTTAAAATAACATGAATAGATATTAATATTTTTATCTTATGATTCATAGCCATTGCAGGCTTTATATCCAATCCGTGGCGGAAATTTAAATGCGAGAAAATCGATACGTTATATAGTGGTAAACAAAGAGAAACTAATATATTTTATTTCTTTTGAGAGAATCCAATAGCTGATATGGAAATGAGACTTTTTATTCGATTCCATAAAAGTATGATTTTACTTAATTCTATATAAAAAAAAAACAAAAGATGCTAATTTTCCCATCTGTTTGGATTCCAGATCGAAGACCTTTATTTGGGACAAAAGTGAGATTTCTAATTGTCATCTGGGTACAATATTTGGGACAAATTTGGCCACTTGAATTGGAATGCTATGCTGTACCTGGAAAAATCTTGGAAAATTTCTATGCAGAACCCGCTCGCCATTTGCGCCATTTTCAAGGTAACGGTACGTTGCTGCGCATACAGTTTTCATTCCTCGCACAATCAAGAGATTTTACGCGGTTTGCGTCACATTCCGATCGCGCGGAAGAATAAAATCGCGAATCGGCGAACGCGCCGCCTGTCATTAATTGCAACATTGAGAACGAGTTTCGCGCCAACATATAATGTATGCGCGTCATAACGAGGCGGATGATTATTCGACGAGGCGATTCACGAAGGTGAACATTATAAGAATTATTGAGGAGAACGCACGTCGCACTGTCCGTGCTGAAAAACCGAATGCTCAATCCTCCTTCTTTCGATCAGAGAAATCGCGAATATGACAGCTGGAAAAGATCTCGATCAGCTGATTACTATTTATTTTTAATTAGAGATCGAAAAATGTAATTCTAATAACACGCTTTACCATGAAGTAAAATTTTAATTGATTAAAAAAATAAAATTTTGATGAATTCTATTTTCTTGTAAATATTGTTCGATACTCTTGCCATTCTGCTTCCATTTCAACGATTTTAGGCAGGTAACTCAGAATGCGTGATTGACATACTTTCTTCCCATTCGCTCCGACGGTTGTTGAATATTATGTATGAATGTTAAAATGCGCTCGAAGAACGCGCTTGCGAAGACGGGCGCGAAAAAATGTGGGACGCTCGAGACGGGGGTGGACAGAAGACGCTCAGTTGCTGTCCGCGGCCGGCACAATGGCCATTGAAAACAGAAAATAAGCGCCATTGTTCGGCGCTTTTCAGAATCGATATTTGCCAGTACAACATCGACGCGCGCGCGTATGTCGCGGGGAATGCGACGCGGCATGATTTGAAGCGCAGATTAAAAATAAAGGGGACACACACGTCGATGCGCGCGGGCCTGTGCTCGATCTACTGCGCGTACGTGAACATCGCGACGCACCATGACAAAGATAAACCACGTGACGGTGCAGCACCGACGACGACGGGCGGGGAACAAAGGCAAACGCAAACGCACTGTGCCGCTTTTGTCTCTTTTTTTTTCGCCGGTAATTGGTAGCGTTGCGTCTTCACGTGCGGCCCGCAAAAGTGTCGCTGATAACGATTGTTAAATATGTGAATGCGAGAACAATGAACGATTGAGCGGTTAGGTTCGTGTACCGCTTCCTTTGAAAACGAAGCATTATGTTCGGACATAATATTCTTTATTTTATCGAGTACTAAGAGAATTCTCTTTCAAATTTATCGAATTAATTTGATTTTTATGAGATAGAGAGAAAGAGAGAGAGAGAGAGAGCGATGTCTCTTTTTTCTCTTAAAAATAAATTAATAATTTTCTGAGCAATTGACAGTTGAATATTGACAGTTTTCACTTCTTGGAGAAACAGCTGGAAATTTATTTTCATAAAATATTACGTCATTCTTAATTTACTTTTATCATCGGAGATAACATTAGCAAAATTGTAATTTTATATCTATTTTACACCATAAAAATTACAAAGTTTAAAAGCCATTTGATGAGTTCCCTCTTTCGTCAGAAGCACAATCGTGCAATCTTCAAAACTACAAATATGACAAGAAACATTAATGACATTTCGAATAATTTCTTCGACGATGAAACAACTGATTAAAGTGTGGTGCATCTTTTACGGTAATATGTCACATGTTCTGTCTTCTGTCCGAGAAGCATATTTATGTTTGTTTGAGCCGCGGGTCTTTGTGCGAGTCCGATCATGGTGGTACAGTTGGAGTAGCCGGCCTGTATGTTTTCCGATGTGGAGCCAGCCACGTGGACGAGAAACAATTGTAGTTGTCAATCGTTCAACATGCGTTCGACATCCATTACGTCATACGTGCACGTTTTCCACTTGGATTGACCCAATGATGACACAGTTTGTTGACAGATGTGATTTGATTTGATGAATATTTTTGAAAATTCAGCTTCTGCCTTGCTTTGCAACAACAAATTAATATCCACAAACTGAGCTTTAAGATGCTATTTCCAATGATTGTCAATAATTAAAAAGAGAAAACATCTCGCGAAGACGTGCAAATTATTATTGCTAATAATTAATAGTACTTCTGGAAAAATAATGTTATGTTTTACATAACATGCGCAGTACATTAGTTTATTACAGTCCAGGAGAATAGCTAATCTCCACGGACGATTTAAACAGGTGCAAACTTGTAAATGAGTTGGGACGGCGTAATGCATAAAGTAATTAAAGAGAGTCATTAATTATGTCCTAGTTAGTGTCTCGAGATGTCTCGCCTTCTCCATCGTCGGAGAATTATTCGTGAATCGCAACCGATACAGCCGTAAATTCGCGCGGATAAATCATCGAATCAGCGCCTCCAGGTCGCCTTATCGAAGGAGAGCCTGATTTAACGCGGAATTAGATGCAACGACGGGCGGTCGCACGCGAACGTTGCATTATTATCGCTGCGGACACTATTATGTAGGCTGATGTGGAATTGGAAAGAAACGAATCGCATGTACGCAGCGCGCGACATCAATCGTGGGTGGCAATCGCGCGGACAATCTCTCCCTAAGTATCGTTTTTAATTGCACGACGTCATTTTTAGCGATTCTCCGCGAATCGAAATGAAACCGGCCGACACGCGAAACATCACTCTGTGTCACTGTCGGGGCAGAAAAACGCAGTGGTGCAGTTTGCCAGAGCGGTTTCAGATCCGCACACGTTGTGTACTGTATACTTGAATTGTCTGCTCTAAGTTGGCAGTGATGAATGTTGAATTTTTGGACGTCTCGAAAAATTTTCTTAAGCGAATCGTCGCTCAAGAAAAAGTTTAACTAAATTTCTTTTAACGTGCAACGCGGATTTACGATACACTCAAAGTGGAATGATTGAAAAATTTATAACAGTTACGTCTGCGTATTTGTGCATCGTATTGCTTTTCACATATGATTTATACAAAGTCTTAGTCGAAAATTAAGGGAGTTTTTCGTATAAACATTCAAAAGTTGTAATAAACAATTGAATAGAGGTTACTAGTTTCATCCCCTTATAACAATACGGGAGGCTGAAAAAAATATTAATAAATAACCTCTAACTAGCAGAAAATATTCACTTAATTTCGTTTCTTTAACTTGTTTCAAATTTAAGAAAAAAATAAAAACCTAATTTTTGCCCCCATTTCTGGAGGAGGGTAACTCCACAAGGAGAGATGGAGTATATGTTTATATGTTAAAAACCTCTCTTAATTTTCGACAAAGAATCATCTCCTAAAATTTTTCGCGCTTATTAAGAAACACTCTGTATATATTAAATTATATATATAAATTATATCATAAATATATCCTCGAATTTAAATATCAAAATTACGAGAGCAAGGGTGAAATCGATAAATTAAGAGAAAAAGTTCTTTAGGGATTTTGCTTGTTTTTGCTTCCTTTTAAAGAGAGATGCAAAAAAAATGTTCTCATTTCTTTCACTTCTTTGTTACTTAATTATTACATTTATTTATTCATGCTGTAATTTTGTTAATGAAGTTGTAATGTTGAAAATGTATAAATGTATTAACATAAACAAACTAAAGTAAACAAGGTACAATAATCCCGCGTTGTCGCGTATTTATTTACATTTCTCGAATTTTAGTTCAAGAGGATTTTATTAATATAATTAATTCTCTTTTCTTAATTCCATACTCTACAATTTTTGTCTCATAAAACTTTTGCATATTAATTAAGGTTTTACATTTTTTTTAATTTTCTTGTCTATTTTTATACGATTTTCTCCAAAATGAAACAAAAAAACCAATAAATTTTTAAAGAACTTTTTTTCTAAACTTATCGATCCTTCTGAGGTTTTGACATTTAAATTCAGGACATCTTGCGCATACATATATTTTATATGTTTGCTATTTTTATTTTGCATATATATTCATATTTTATCTAATTACTCTGCTAATCTGTCATTCTACTCTAACCACCTTTCAAAAAAATTCATTATTTTACTTTAATTCATTATTTTATAAAAACATGCATATAACTCGCAAATAAGTCACAAATAACTCGGAATGAGATAATTGCCACTTTTCCGTTTATATAACGTATCATTAATTGTATTTATCAAATTTCGAGATAATTATTGACCAGTTATTTTGACTCGCGCGAAATGACACTTTGTAATAAATAACATTTCTACAAAAAGCATAGAATGAAAGAGAAAATTTATGAATAACATTATCATCAAGGAAAACAAATGAAATCATATCCTCTTCTACACATTTATATTTTAGATTAAAAACAACTTTTCGAGAAATCAGAAACAAAAAATATAAAAAAGCAATAGCAGAAGACACGATTGTCTGGCTAACACGAGATTGCAACAAAGGTACTAATTGTCTCTCTCTCTCTCTTTCTCTTTCTCTCTCTCTCTTATGTCGATTATAATTTTATTCATTTCTGTTTTCGCCATTGGAAGCGCAAACGACGCAATGTCTTACGTTCACTCTTAACCACGGTCATTTATATTACTATCGCGCGAATGCATTGCCCCCCGTATAATTTCCGATTCGTTACACCGAGTTGTACGTCTACACAAAAAGGCGGACAATATCGCTCATTCGATCGATCGATCGATCGTTGTCTCTCTCTTTTCCCTCCTCCTTCTCTCTCTCTCTCTTTTCGCGAACAGAATCGCATTCTCGTGGACGGATCGTCATCTCACGACGATGGCAGTGGCGGCTGTTGCATCGCTTGATACCGGAAGCGACGATGATCGCATTATTAATTAACGCGCGGTCTCATCACGGGTTACACGACCGGCTACAGAAACCATGTACCGAGCTCTAGTAGTGTACTCGGCGTGATACCTGTACGGTAAGTTGCATGCGGTAAACGCGGTGCAGAAGTACGCGTTCGTTCGCGTCAGCTGACCCGCGATATTTATAGCACCTCATCGGTATGGTAATTGCGTGCGTATATATCGCAATTTTCACAAACAAACTCTCTTCCTACTTGTTTTAATTAATTCTAGGATATTATTTATTCGCCGCGGACGCGAATCCCGATCCGTCAAACAAACATTGCGCGTGTGTTGGCCGTCAATTATCGACAAATATAATCGGGAAATATAACGGAAATATAATGGTGCAACGCACGATTTGCATCAATCTCGATTTTAAATATCCCGTACAAGTAACGGGTACATTCGACAAATCTCTCAAGGCAGCATTTTTTCCTTTCAAGCATTCGCTTCCTTTTGCCCCTTTATTCGACGGGGAGAGGGAGGCCTTCTCTTTTAAATTAGAACACGATGGAAACGCGAGATCTCGCCGTCTACGAGATTCATTTATTCACAGTAGAACATTGAAGTCGCCGACGAAAAATCCGATTAGCGACTCTGTCACCATCCCCCTCTCTCCTCTCGCGACTTTGCATTTTGCATCGTGACGCGAGGAGCGGTATTTTTGAATTTCCGTAACAGATGGTTTCCTTGGAACATCGCGAATGATCCGGTCAGGTCTGATCGATCGGCGCGAGCTTCGTCCTTGAAGTGATCGTCCCATCCCTCTCTCTCTCTCTTTCCATTTCCTTTGCGCTCGCGAGTGTCCCGAACGAGCGAATGAACGAGTGAGAGGCAGTGGGCCCCTCTGCCAGGAAGGGACGGACGAATCATGACAACGAGAGTTAGAAGTTTCTTTGTCGCGCTAAAGTCATGTATATATATATATATGTGTGCGTGAGTGTGTGTGTGTGTGTGTGTGTGTGTGTGTGTGTGTGTGTGTGTTGTGTGTGTGTGTGACGGCATTCGGCGGTCTAGGCAAGATGGCGCGTTCCTCTCTCCGTTCCTCGTGATGGAGAGAGAGAGAGAGAGAGGAGCTAGAAGCAGAGGGGGGCCCGCGGGCCGGGCTGGACCGCGGGGGATCAGGGGGGGACGATTTCAGGCCGTTGGAGGCCGCCCGGTTCCCCGAGAGTCGCATTAGAGAATGCTCGAGGATTATTACTCGCGCTCTCGCGGCTGCGTGATCCTCCGGTATCCGCATAATAAATCCGTGCGCGTCTCGCAGGACGATTTCTAATGCGTATTCTTGCCCGCACCCTCGGTATCGGGCATTCCGCTGGATTTATCGGCGTTGCGCCCCGTCATTTTTGCGACGCCGGCTCGAGAATATTGAAGTGTGACCGCGAAATATTCCAGATCTCTCCGCGAATATGGACCCTTTCTCGGTCCTGGTACATCGATTTGAGATTCGGAGTAGAATCGCCTTTAGAATTTCGACGCCTTTTTTCTTACAAATTATTTTTGACAGCTATACCAGCTGTATAGCTGTCAAAAATAATTTTGTAAATAAAAATAATTTTGTAAATAAACAACATTAAAGAATTAATTACATTTTTTACATTCGAAATTCTTGACGTTCTTTCGGATATTTTTAATATTTCTTCATTTTTTTGTATAAATTGAAAAGATATTCCATATAGATATTTTTCGATTAAATTTCTCGACTAAAATTAAATTTTTGCGCAAAAAAAAATCAATTTCTCTGTCGAAAACGTCATAGGTGGAAAATAAAAGCATACGCATAAAATAAAAGTATACATTTTAATTTACCTTGTATATAGGTAATATTTTATGATTAAATTTTCATGAAGCAATATGCCACTTAATATTCATATATATCTCTACGCGAATAAATATTTTATTTTTTTGCAAATCTGCGAGCATATAATTCTCAGATAATTAAAAGATATATCCTTTCTCATTCTTAATCGGAAAATGATTATAATTCCGAGGTCTTAACACAACGGGCGTTTAAAGTTCATAGGTTCCCGCAACTAATTATAAAATAACTCCCTCCTGTAATCTAGTCAACGTGCTAAACGCACGTTATAACACCTTGAAGGACGATCGCTTGAGAAATTTAACGAATCGAATCAGGAAAGTGTATAAATGTAGCTGCACTTCTAGATGTAATGACGACAAGCCTTCTTTATCAAGAAAACACTGCTTCTGCATAAGTTCTACACAAACCTTTTTTTATCGCGATTAATTGTTAATTCAAAACCAAAGTTCATATTGATCGTCGTCAATAATAAATAATTGCGTCGTTAATAAGCTCGAGATCTTTCAAATACGTAACGTATTAATTTGCATAATTTTGCAGAAAAAAGTGTTTTCCACTTAACGAAATCCAGTCGTCAAAGTTTCTCGGTATCGTGTTTACTCGTTGCTTGATTTTTTTATAGCGAAATAATAAAAAAAAGTTGCGCAACAAGATTTCTGATGTTCACAAGCAGTGTCCAAAACAATTCCTAAAATTATAAATTATGCAATCAAGATTGTGATCGACGCGACAATCTTAATGATATGATGATTAAAGATACAAATGTATGTGCGCGAAGTGAATTGATAAATGCTTTGTAGAAAATATTACAAAAAAAATAATGAAACTTGATAAAAAATTATTCATATCGTACATTATTAGCCTAGGTCATAGCTTAGACGTAAGAAGTGATTGATGAAGAAAACTAAATTTTTTCACATTATATTAAGATTAAGAATCTAAAGTGTGTGTGTGTATATGTGTATGTTAAAATAAGTCAAGTAAATAATCGATTGTTTTGCGCTTCAGAAGCTCAATCGATTAATTATGTACAATTTTTAACTTTGAATGATCAAACTCCAGCATGCGAAAATTAAATAATATTGCATAATAAAAAATATATTAATAATAAATTAATTATAATAGATTCTCCTTTACATACACAGTAAAAAATAAAATGTTAATCATAACATTTTGCACATGTCCTAGAAAGTTCACTCTAAATTTTAAGTTAAAATAACTCATTCGTCGTATGTTACTTATTGACAAACTAAAAATGTTAAATAATTATTACGATACTTTACATTTATTTACATTATTGTGATTTTAAGTGTAATGTAAAAGTAACTTACAAATTAATTAAAAATTACATGAAAAAATAGTTACAATAACTCGTAAGAATTGTAGTAGGCCATTGACATATAATAATGATTATTTTAACTTAAATTAAATTTGTAATAGAAACATTTGATTTTAATAAATTTGATTATTTTGTATGTCAAAGTTCAAGATTATTTAAAGATTCACTTTTCTTAGAATGTTAAACAGACTTTGAGACTGATGACTAGTTGATGACTATTGATTATTTAAAATGATTATGTTAAAAAAATTCAAAATATTTCCATTTCTAAGAGACATATACAGTGTCAAGTTATGAAGTTAACATAAATGTAACACACGAAAACGTTATAAAAATAATAACATAAATGTAGTATGTTAATTTTACATTAAAGTACTAATCAAAACATGATAGCACAAGAAGATTTTAACATATAAACGCACAATTTTTCACTGTATAATGGTGCAGGATATTCTTCGTAATTCTTCGATCGCAAGGAGGTCTTGGGAGTTTTCGCGGCCACGGGATTCCGATCTGCCCGATGAAACGGAGACTAGGTCGAGTGGCGAATCACAACGTTACGAAGCGCTTCGAGAAATTGGACGCGCGGCCCCTCGAAGGGCATTTCGCAATGCGATTGCCGGGAAGATTGGCGCGGGATATTAGAAGCCGATGGAAAACCAGTCACTCAAAGGTCATTTTCTGCGATTTTATCGCAATCGGCGAGCACCTACTTTCGAGCCGCGGGAGAGAAAAGCGTAGCGCTTGCCTCTTTGACCCCGAGAGCGATGCACGATGCTACCATGTTATGATTGTATCAAGTATGCATGGCCAATAAGTCTCTACGGTGGTTAATTGATCGTGATGCTTTATGGCAGAGTCGAGTTAAAATCGTCATTAAGACGACCGTAAAGCGACGGTGACGAAGTTATTCGCTACACGTTATGTTACGGCAAATCTCCCATTTATGGATTTCGTTCCCATAAGATAAAAGTTTGACGGGACGGCGATAAAATAAATTGAAAATAAACGACGTCAGCTGATCATTTACCGTTTGAATATTATTGCCGCTGTCTCGCGTTAGGTCGAGTCGCGCAGTTAATGATCGAGTGAAAAAGAGGAAAAAAGGAAAAAGAAAAAGGCAAGAGGTTCTCGCGCAACCGTTGGAAGAGACACTTGATCGGCGCACATTTCGAGCCCCTCCCCGCGAGCTGCGCTAGACGATAATGCGTTTCAATGATCGCACGCGTATGCGTGCGCACGTCAGGAGCGGTTTGTGCCACTGACTGGCCGGTCCGTTTCTAGGACAGCCAGTTTTTTCACGTGATTTTCGCGGGCCCCGGTCTAACCTTCTTTCTTGCACCAGACCGGAGCGATGCAATCCCCGATCCCGGGGATACGTGACAGATCGACAGCCGCACCGACGACGATAATGACGATTTTTTTTTCTCCTCGCGTCGAGAAAGACGCCAAGACTGTCTTTCGCCTCTTCGTGTCCGCTGATCTCCCTCGGTTCCCCTTCGAATCCCTCCGTCTCTCGTTTACGTAATTCAAGGTTTTTGCCGGAATGACGAAATCACGGAAATATGTATGTATGCATGTCGGGATGTATATGCATCCGGCTGCGACCTCCGTCAATCGTATACTGCGCTCCGATTTAATCATCAAATCGTCCGGTTAGCTTGGAGCAATGAAAAAGTAATAATCGTATTCAGTTCCTCGATTCTTCTGAGCAAGAATCCATCTCAAAACAGTAACAGTTGCGTATAACTTATTTATTTATGATATATTTATTTATAGTCTTTTATACATTTTTTCAATTATTACATAATTATAATTGTTATATAATTATTATATAATTATTATATAATTATATAATTGTTATAAAATTATTATCGATATTATCTTTGATTTTTATAGGCATAATCGAAGCGGGCGTTCGATAAAATGCAATAATTATCAATTTACTCTTGATTATAGGAATAATTTATTCCACATGAGATTCTAGGCTTAGATACGATCTAAATCTTAATTGGACTTTATCTAATAAGTAAATGAACCGAAAAAGAGATTATTCTAATCTCTTTATCTATTTTTTCAAAAGATTATTATAATTTTATACACATTATATTTAATGCTTGAAAAATCTGTCTTATTATGCAACGTTACATCTGTTTGGTAACTTTTCTTCATAAAAGAGCGAGGATAAGAATCTTGCAAATATTAAGCACCTATCTCGATGCACCAGATTTTTCAATTTCCCAGTCGGACTGATATAATTTGTTTGTTTGAAGATGGCGGTGACTCGATCAGGCAGCGCGAATAGTCCAAGGTGAATGGAGCGCGAATGCGATAAAAAAGTGATTAAAATTGCAGGCGCTTAGGGTGGCAGCGCGAGCGAGTCGATTGCTTTTACGGTCAGCGGAAATGTGTTTTTTTTTTCTTTTTTTTCGCGAATTACCGTCGCGGACAAGAGAACGGCATCCGCGAAACGTTTCTTGAGCGGAATTCCTCCCGTTTTCGAAATTATCATAATGATAATCCTCTTGGACACTCGGCCGTTTCAAAGAGTCCCGTTTTATTTACATGCACACTTTCGCTTCGAAATGAGCGCATTATTCATCGGCCACCTCCGCAAGCAAATATGTAGTTCAAAAAAATCCATTCCTTGCAACATTTACACAGCAAGCTCGATCAGTGTTGCTGATTCTAAGAATGCCATGCATGCATGATAAATTATATGTTATTATTAATTTCTTAAAAAATCCTTGAGAAAAAGTGTACAACTGCTCAACATCTCTGTTTGTTTCACGTTTATACATTTGTATTCAAAGAAATTTATGCCAGTTTTATTTGTGACACATGATGCTGGTGGAAAATAAATGAAATACATTTTTTATTAAAATACCTCGCTATTTATAAAGTTTGTTTTTCCCTCTTTTTCTCGAATGATAGAAAAACGAGACTGATAAAGACATTGAAAGTTGGATCAAATACAGGAGTCTCTTGATATCGCTCAAGGGAGCGCATAAAAATTCGTGAGCAAGACTCAGCTTGTGCAGAGATTACTCCAATTAGAGGTTCATAAATTGAAACGAGCGACTGATATACACGGTGACCGATAACTGCGCGCTGCCTCTCGCCTTATCAGCGTCGAAAGACGGACCGCGATGCGGTTTCGGTGCATCCATTGTCGTCGTAGCGCGTATACCTGTGCATATATACGTGTATGCACGCTCGCGTGTGCAGGTATTTGGCACAAGGCCGACATTAGCATCTCTACCGGTCCCCCCTACCATCCCGCGTCGTCGTCACGGCACAACTCTATCCGCAGAAACCTGTATTCCGGTTATCTCACTCTCGCGGGAATCGAGAGAGAGACCGGCGGCGTCCATATCGTGAGAAGGACCTCCTACTACCGGCATCCGACGAGCATAGAAACCGTTTGGAAATAGGCACGGCGATTCGACGTTTCTTTTTCCTCTTTATCTCTCCCTGTCCCCCCCCCCTTCCCCGCCCTCACCCCTCTTTTTTCGTTCTCGTCGGCGAACGCGCGAATTTCCTTCGTTTTGCGGCAAGAAGGCCGTTTGGTCCGCTCTCCGAATCCTTAATGCTCTCCTCGCTCCTTTCCGAAGGATCCGTATCGACGAGAGCACACATTGGCGAGTTTCCCTCCCCAGAAGGCGACGTGATTTTGCGTCGCATAAGATTTTTAAAGGTGCTGAATCCATGAGGTGTATTTACTCATCGAGATAATCGAAAAAAATCATCATTTCGTAACAATTTCGCTTTCTCAAGTAAACATCTGAAAATGATATCGCTTTAGATAAGGGGAATTAGTCTTCTTATCTCGAGTATTAATTGCGTCCGATTAATTAAAACGTTATCGAGCAATTATATCGCGCTGTCGAATTATGTACGCTGCACATTTGCTCAGAGTATTTCTTCGAAACTACGATAAGATATTTCTTTAAAAAAAGAAAGAGAAAAAAATATTGACACTCTCATCAACTCTCGTGCGATGAAAGCCAGCCAATCCGGCAAAGTGCATTTCCGATAAAAAACATTTGCAATTCAATTTCATTCGTCTTATGATGACGTTTCTTAGTGGGACAAGTAATCACGGGAAGAATGTGCATAACGTAAACTAAATTAACTAAATTATCGCATGGAGGTTTTCGTTTGGAATAAGAAACCACAAGTCTCTCTTCTCATTTAGTTTTCCCTAATCGAGGAATATCAAAGATAGTTTCTAATTTTTTTCGGTTTGAATTTTCCAAAGGAATTTATAAAAATTCAAATTTTTCAACTCGAGGTGCAAAGTTGAAAAAAATTATTTTTGAAAAAATTTTCCTCGCGAGATTCGGATGTAGATTGATTCATATACAGAATGTTTCTTAATAAGTGCGAAAAATTTTAAGAGATAATTCTTTGTTGAAAATTAAGAGGCGTTTTTCATATAATTATATATCCCTCTCTGTGGAGTTACACTCCTCCAAAAATGGGGAAAATTAGTTTTTATTTTTTAGGTTTTTAGGTTTTTATTATAATTTTGTTTTAGTTCCAATTTTCCCAACATTTATTCTAATTTTATTTTTATTTCAAAACTTAATTCTCGTAATTCGAAACCTATGCTGTTTAGCATCGTGCTGTGCATGATAACGTATTTTATTTTTTTTTCTTGAAAAATACTGATTTTATGAAAAAAATAAAAGAAATAAAAAAGTTTCTAAATAATTCAAACTTTTTAATGCATATTTTTAGATGATTATATTTCGGCTCATTGAAAAGTTGTAATAAAAAATTGAATAGGAGTTTCATCCCTTTATAACAATACGGGAAGCTAAAAAAATATTATTTAATAAATAATCTTTTTACTAGTAGAAAATATCCACCTAATTTTATTTCTTTAACTCGGTCCAAATTTGAGAAAAAAATAAAAACCTAATTTTTTACCCCCATTTTTGGAAGAATGTAACTCTACAGGGAGGGATGTAGGAGTATATGTTTATGTGAAAAACCCTTCTTAATTTTCGACAAAGAATCATCTAAAATTTTTCGAACTTAATAAGAAACACCCTATATATCGGCGCGCACATACAAGTATACGGCGGCAGGAAAGAAAGGGGGGAGAGGGAAAAAGGGATTAATTATGCAATTATCCGCGTGACACCGTAAAGTAGGTCTATACCAACGAGTTTCGCCATCGGTGCGCGCTAATAACGCGCGCGACGGGATTTCGAAATCGGCGGTTTCGCAGCGTGAGACCGCTCGCAGTCAACGATCTACGGCATAGATAAGATCGGAAAGCTCGCGATCGAGTATCGAGCCGTCGCGAATCATTCGTCGAGCGTTTATTAAGCCATCGCCGAATCGCGGAAACGCCGATCACGTGGCAGCGACTGCAAGTTTCGCTCGAGAATTTCCAGGTCGTTGCGGTATCGGATCGAGAGATTTCTCTCTCTCTCTCTCTCTCTCTTCCTCTCTTTCTCTCCTTTCCAGCTCATCGGCCGTACCGGAGGAATCCGCGTATCCGATAAGTAATGGGGCAGCGAATGACACCTTAACCTGGATGACCGGTATATGCGTTGAAAAACCGCGACTCGCTCGTCTGATTAGCTGGTAGATGCGAATTGACGAGATTCTAGTTCGCGTTTCACCCTCGATGAAACAGCGAACCGACCGAATGTGTAATGAGCGAATAGATTGCTCGTCTCTCTCTCTCTCTCTCTCTCTCTCTCTCTCTCTCTCTCTCTCTCTCTCTCTCTCTCTCTCTCTCTCTCTCTCTCTCCATCAACCTTTCTCTTTCTCTCTACCTATTTATCTTTCTTAATCAAATAGATTGGTTTATTCATTTAGGATTCATAAATTTGTTTTTTTAGAGGCAAAAGTAGTGGAAATATCGTGTACATTAAATGTGTATGAATGTAATATAAATAGTTGGAGCAGAGAAAATTAAAAAATATAGAGGGTAAAGTATTTGATAAATCTTTATCCTACTTTATTTGCGAAATGAGCGTCGCGTTAGTTTCTTTCAAATTTAATTTAGACAGCCGTTAATTTTTGCGCGAGAAAGGTACATTAACGGGATTATTTTATGCATTTCGGGAATAATTGGCATTTTCCCGGATTTTTGGTTAATAGCAAAGGGATATTGTATTTTTCGCGATTTAAATAAAATTATCTCCCTCTCGCGCAATTTTCGCTTTATATCCAAAAATGGTGTATAATGTAATTTAGAATAATAATTGAATCTTCATATAATGCCGGGGCACAGAGGATAATCCGATAAGTGTAGAGTGAGATAAAAATCTCGATAAATCGATATATCTAAAGTTATACGCGGCGAGTTTCGCGAGGTAGATAGATGAAAAAAAAACCCGTATTGCGAGAGCCCTCCGGTTTTGAAATTGAGGCGCAATCATGGAATTTGATCACGCGTAAAAATGCTATCGGTAATAAGAAGCGAACAATGCGACCGATAATAATGTATATATGGTATTACGCGATACATTTATTTACGTCGTTAAATATGTTTTTCATTAAAATTCGAGAGAGGGAATGGATGATTTTTAGCCAATTAGAGCCGCGCAAAATGTCCCGTGTTTCGCGTGTAAAACATATTATATTCCATAAATTTTAATATCATATAATATCAATGAATATTGTCTGGCCGTAAATTTTAACGGGCAACTCATACAACGCCCGCCCGTTTCTCGTTACGCTCTCGGAGTGAATTGATTGTAATTATTACGCGAGGCAGCGAATGCAAAACATCGCTTTGTTTCGTACCCGCTACCTGCTTATACTCTTTCCTCCCCCCTCCTCCTCCCGCCCCCCCCGGTGGTGGTTCCCACTATTCATATTTTCCTCTATTATATTAGGCAACCCCCCCCCCTTCTACCATCGTAGATTTGGTTTATTGGCATTGCTATACTAAACAATGCAAAGTTTAGCAAATAAAATGCACAAGTATTTAAACATAATACGAGAAGGCGGGGGGAGGGGGGCTTTTCTAACGGTGCGTTATTATTTTACATTATTTTGCATTATTTTACATACCCTATTCACTGAACGATAAACTTCAACATTACGAAAATACATTAATTACTATTATGCCGAATATTTCCATCTTAAATCGGCCGCAGCGTTTTGCTTAATCATCATAAATATTTCATCGCAATTGCGTGCGTTTGATGAATTTTATCAAATTGAAAAATATCTCGCCAACAGATTTTTTTTTTATTAGCACTGGTTATAGGTAATTTCGACAGAGATATATAAATTCACCGTGCGCGCGACTCTCGATACGTGCAAAACAGGAATCGCATTACCGGCGAATAAAATTGCAGCTCTATTAAAAATACGTATGTGCAAGATGATGAAAAAATAAATAGGCGTACGTGCGATTTATAACGAAAGGACGAAATGCAGAGAGATGAGTATATCCCAAAAAAAAAAAAAAAAAAAAAAAAGACACTCGAAAGATGTTTTGTTAATGTACGTTAAATCTGAGCGATTGGAGAGCGCGGGGAGAGGCGAATCTATCAAAAACGAAAGAGAAGAAAAAAGAAAGAAAAAATTTCCAACAATCGCGCGAGCAATTGCGAGGAACGCGCGCGACACGTAACGAAACGGATACGTCGCTGCGAAACGAGCATAATATCGGTCTCCGTTATCGTCGGATGCACTTTGGGCTCGCAATTCGGTGCCCCCCTCCCCCCTGCCCCTTCGCCGATCTCACCCCGCCGCGCCCCTCGCCCTCCCTCTCCTCCTTGCTCGCTACAAAGAGTTCGTTTACCCCGTTTATACGTGCGCGCGAGGCCGCTCGCTATCGGTCGATTCAGGCACGACATTCGACGAGTGTCGCGAAACGAGAGCGAATGACGCTGATAAAGCTGAATTTAAGACACGCGTCCGGGGACACACACAATCCTCCGGGCAAACAAACGAACCGCCGCCAACAATTGCGAGCGTCTAGACGCTCGTCGCAAAAATACCTACCCCATATGCTTGTGTCCGACCCGGACGATGCTTTACATGCGGCACGTTGTTGCATCTGTTGTCGCAGATGCGCGAACGAGGGAAGAAGGAGGCGATGTGATGGTCAATAAGATTGCGGGAATCCCGCTTGGCGCGTTCATTAATCGACGTGTGTCCTGAAGGGAAGGCATGAAAAGGGATGTTTGACTCTTGAATTATGTTAGTATAATTAATATCAATCGTCTTTGAGAATTGAATCTAGAAATCGATAAACTTTCTTTGAAGATACTATCTAATAGGAGATACGCAGGTATAAAATTTAGATAATTTTGTAAATATAATTATTAATGACAGATGCAGGTGACACATGTATCTCGCGTCGAAATTTTACTTCCATTTTCAACTTTAATTTGTAAAGGGATATTTTCGATTCTTACGTGAATTATGTTAATGTAATTAATATCAATCGTCTTTGAGAATTGAATCTAGGACTCAATAAACTTTCTTTGAAGATACTATTTAATAGGAGATACGCAGGTATAAAATTTAGATAATTTTGTAGACATAATTATTAATGACAGATGCAAGTGACACATGCATCTCGCGTCGAAATTTTACTTCCATTTTCAATTTTAATTTTCTTATGTTTCCAGAGGATTTAGATAAACTTGATTTCTATAAAAATTAAACTTTTTTTTGCACCTCGAAGAGACAGTAAACAGTTTCTCATTTCAGAGGTTAGGAAGCGTTTAAAAGAGGAGCTCTCGGCAAAATAGATGGATTAAGTAGTTTCAAAGAAGAATGATCCCAGTGCTTTTTAAATAGCTCGATAATTGAGAAAGCGGAAGAAAAAATTCGATTAAAATTTCAAAAGCGAATGTCTCATCCATATCTTCTATCGCATATCTGACACGTGTAAGGCAAGTGATTCCGAGGAAAGGAATATGACTCATGCCGAAAATGCTATCGCGATTTTACGACCAATGTGCATCGAACGAGGATGTCGGTGCGATAACTTGATCATTGCAACGAAATTTCGTAACGCATTGCGATATTTGTCTCGAGTCGCTTCCAGCTTTTCGTAGATCTGTCGTGCACTACGATCGAAAAAACTAATTTTAATTAATTTATTTTAATTTTTGAATTATAAAGATGAGACAAAGATAAATTTAAAATTAATAAGAGAGCTTGAGCGACTCATATGATATAAAGAAACACAAAGCAATAAAGGCAAAGGGTCCTAGACACAGATGAAGTGTGTGAAATTTTTTATCAAATTATAAATTGTATTAAAAATATATAGTTTTATAGTTTATAATTTTTTTATATAAAAAATTCTTTCACATACCCTCTTGTGTCTAGGATTCTTTGTTTTTACAGATAAATTTATTCACTCAAAATTCCCTTTGATTACATAATAATAATATTATAAAATAAAAAATACAAGAAACAAAAAAAAAGAAAAGTTAACAGTACATGCAAAAGTAAAATTAAAAAAAAAGACAATATAAGAAAAGCACATGTATTTTAATTATGTATTAATATTAATTTTTCAAGATTCTAGAAATCGATAGATCTTCAAACTATATTGTAAGAAATAGACACATATAATTTATATAGTTTGTAGTTGTGACTATTAATGACTGATGCATAGATATCATCTTGAGTCATGATTGCCAATCTCAATTTTCTCACGTTTACAGATTTTAGATGAAGATTTCGAGAATCTTTGAATAAACGAGATTAAAATGCCCGCGATCGCGAAATGCCAAAGAGGAGAGGAGGCGGTCGAACGCATCTGACGGAGAGGCATCGTTGAAAAACCAGTTCCTCGTTTCCAGTTATTTGCGCGAGAATAAAGTATCGCTGATAAGCATATACAAGCCGCACATTCAGATTCCACACTGATTTGTCAACCAACAATGTTTATTTTAGAAGCGATTGAAACGAACGATCCCTCGATATACGTCAAAATTATGCGGATAATGAAAAGAAACGTGCATGCGGAAAGAGTTGCACTAAAGTGAAAACTTTTTTGCCGTTAAATCCTCGCTACGTTATTTAACGATTACGGTTCGTTCCTGAAATCTTGAACCGCTATTCCTGAGATCTACTCTCTTAATGCTTCTTCCGTTGATCGCCCTTTTGCGTGACGGCCAGCAACGGCAACACAGCTCGAGCTTTCCTTTATACATCATATTAAATTAACGAGTCTGTGCGACATAATGGTAAACTGTATTCATTTAATGTACTTGAAAAGTATGAACAAAAACATGTTCGTGAAATACAAATTCGATTCCACCATAAGTGCTGAATGTCTAATTAATTTTGCATAGGTAATTTTTTTTTAACAGATTATTCGATACGTTTTCATAGAACGAAAAACTATGAATTCTCAACGAAAATTATAAATCCATAGAAAATTATAAATCCTCATCGAAAATTATAAATCCATAGAAAATCACAAATCCTCATCGAAAAATATCGTCTTGGAATAGGATCTGAAATAATCACGCGTGAGTGAATTAATTTCCATAAAGATATGCGCAAACTAAAAGTTTAAAAATATAAATCCTCAAAAGTAAAAAATTATAAATCCTCATCGAAGATTATAAATCCTCATCGAAAACGTTGTCTGGAATGAGGCGTGAAATAATCACGCGAGTGAATTAATTTCCATAAAGATATCCGCAAACTAAAAGTTTGACGCAAAGGTTCGTTAATTGAAAACATTTTAACATCAACACGCACTCTTATTGCACTGACAATGAGGCTAATATTAAATTCAAATATCTCAACGTTCGAAGACCTGAAAAATATGTACTTGACGATAATGCGCGTGAGTTTCGTAATTAATTTTTCGACATGCGAGAAAATTAATACACTAGGCTTCTCCTTCTACAACGTAACAAGATAAGATTGCACAAGCTAAGCGCGAAGGCATTATTATATTACACGTATCTTTACGTAAATCTATATATTTTTATACGAAGAGTCATATCAAGCTTCTTAATCGCTTAATTATACACGTCACGCAATCGATCGCGAGATGCAAAAAAGACGCGGCAGATCAGACGGATCGTTGTTTCTTTTTTCTAAATCCGTTTTTTGGGTCATTCACAGAGTCGTACATTATAAAACAGTCGGTTCTATAATCATCGGCGGATTCGGACCTTGTCTCGGTCTTGTTCCCGTCAATCTCGACGAGGCTGCAGGCGAAAGAGCATTATTTCAGCGCGCAGATTTTATCGTAGAATTCAGGATCTGCACCTGGCAGCCCTGGCGGCCGGGATCGACGATCGACGTCGTCGACGGCGCGTTTCGAGTGACGTTATCGCCGCCACCAAAATAGCGCGCTGATAAGGTCGTCTCTCTCCCGGACGCGCGGCCAACGACGCCGCGTCTGCTCCCAATAGAATTCCATTAATCTGGCTTACAACGATCAGTATGCGATGTCGGTGGCGTCGTGTCGTATCGATAATTTAACCCAAGGACGGATAACGCGTTCTCCTTGTTTAATGAGCGATGCACAGCTAAGGTAAGATGTAAGGGTAAGGGGCATCAGGAGGGAGGACGTATTTTTCAGCGCATCTCCAGACGTCGCGTTAGCGTTTGCTCCGAAGCAAACGCCAGTTGCGTATTATTTGCGAATAGTATTTGGAGCAAAAGAGAGAGAAAGAGAGAGAGAGAGAGAGAGAGAGCTTTTAATCGACGGGCACGCTTCTTTTTCAGCCAGACATGCGCCACGCACGCGTTATGGGACACTTGCATATATAATAATACGCGATGCTACACGTTGTCTCAGAAAATATATACACATGTGCGCAAATTTGAGCTAAATCCGTACGAAAAATCAATAATTTCGTAATTAAGCGAAATGCAAATTTCACGTCTTGAGTAAATTGTTATTGCTTTCGATTTATCGGCGAAGGCATCGATATTTTTTTATCATTATAGCAGCTTTTTATTATTAGCGTATGCAGGGTTCACGATTCGTGATTTTTTTTCGATAATTTAAAATAAAAGCTACAAGGTGAATTTTCCGTTTCATGCATTAAAAAAATTTGTAAAGAAATTTTTTTCATCACGAGATCAATGTTACCTTGAATTTTTTAAAAAGCACTATACAATTTTTTTTATAATATTGTAAAGGGCTTGAAAATGAATTCAACGCACTATAATAAGTGTTTTATTAATATTTAATACCAATTTTAGCATTATTTTATATAGTATTGTAAATTATTTTTATTATTATAACGTGTTGAATTCGTCTTCAAGTCCCTTATAATATTATGAAAAAAAATTGTATGGTGTTACTTAAAAAAATTCAAGGTTACATTGATTTTTTCATGAAAAAAACTTTTTTTAAAATTTTTTTATTGCATGTATAGTTGTATTATATTGTTTTATTGTAACAGATGAAAATTCATCTTATGACTTTTTTTTTAAATTGCCGAAAGTATTTCAAAAGTCGTGCTGAACACTCTGTATACACTTCCATTTATATTATTATGTATATATATCTAGAATATATAAATAGAATTGGTTACACATTTACAGTTTACTCATCTAAAGTCGATGAGATAGCGAGAAATGTGTATAAAAAACTAGACTTTTTTTTATATAAAATGACTGTATTTATAAATATTGCAACATGTACACTTTGTTATCTCATCGACTTTTGATAAACCATAAATGTGTAATCGATTCCATTTCATTCTATTCTAAGAATTTCTGAGTTAAATCTGTTGCACGCGATGAAACGGGGCTATGCAATTGTGTCGGGAACGTACCTCATCGATGACGATGTTACAACAATTTTGGCTGAATGAATGATGAAGTGACTGATATGTGTTTTTATTAATTGCAGAGGAAAAGAAGCAGAAATAGAGGAGTCACATCATTGTTTGCCGTTGCAGTGTCAGTCCTTCGACGAATCGCTGCATCAGACGAAGATAATCTAGTTTATCTGGAAAGATACAGTCATTGATGAACGCAATCGTTAATGTGATGGCAATCGACAACGTCGATAAACTTCAAAGGAAAAGAAAACATAAGTGAAGAACGCAAAGAGATTGTATACCGTTCGAATTTTTCATGAAAAGTAGATAAGGACATTCCTCGAAAAATAAATTAAATAAAAATTTAGAATAAAAATTTAGAATAAAAATTTAGAATAATTTAAAAAGAAAGCAGAAAATAATTCATTAACATCAAATAAAAACGTTACAAAAAATTTGTCAAAAAAGCTTGCCAAACAATGTATATTTTAATTAGTTTTCAAAATATCTTAATATATATAATATTCAATAATTAGCATTTTAATATTTTTCAAATATTGTAGAATAATATTTTTCAATATTTCTCAATATTGGAAAAATTCATATGTTATTTTATTATATAATTTGATTTTAATATGAATATTCTCTCTATATTATAATTTAATGAATATTTTATATTTATAAAATATTCATTAAAATATATTAATTTTATATGAAAAATATATTATATGTACACTTTAAACTCTTTCTTGCGTGCGTCCTTAAATCCATTATTTTAGATTTATATATTAGATTTTATATATTAGATTATATAATCTAAATAAAATTAAAATATATATAATCTAATATAAAAATATACGTATACATATATTTATATTAGGCCATATAATTTAATTTATAATTTTCTTTAGTATTCTTTCTATTATTCTATCTATATAAATATTATTAGAATTATTAAAAATACGTATGCAGTAAAAGCTTTGTTGTGTGTGTCTTAAAACAATTGTATCTATGATTTTATATATTAATTTGTGTGTATTCATATGTTTATTTAAGAACACTTAGATACTTTCTTAGAAAAAAAGTTTTTGACGCCCATGCAAATGTCGGTGCAACGTATGGTGTAAAAAAGGGACATAAAAGTAATGTATATATCTCGGCGATAGTATTTTTTTTATACAGGAAGAACAAATACACGCGATGAAATAAAGAGCAAGAACACATTAGCGAGATTAATCCGCGATAATAATTATATACTAGTTTTGTAGCGGGTCTCGCGATGTTGAAATCGTGACTCGTCGACGCCGCTTGATCGATATTGACACAGACACGTCTTTTGCATCCTGCGAGATCGCGAGATTTCGTGTCGTCATTTAATTGTGCCGCCTGTTGCAGTGATATTGTGCGCATCGATATCACGACGAATGAAATCGATGAGAAAATTAAGCTACTCAGTGAATGAAGTGGATTCATTATTTATTTATTTAATTATTGAAATATAATTAAGCCTGCGACATTTTTCTATCATTCTTCCAGAAGTTCCAAATAAATATTCTGTCATGAAAAATAGTGTTTATCATTATTTATAAATAATGATTTTTATTTATCGCTTGTAAACCGATCGAGATTTCATCGTTTAAATCTTCTTTTTTTATATTTTTTTTAAGTCGAAATAATCTATATTTGCCACCATATATGTAATAATAATTTCGACCTACATTATGTTTTATCCCGCTTCTTTAAAAAGAAAATAATTTTCTCACACCATATATTATTGAACAAATTCCAAAATTGAAAAGAGAAACACATTTGTCGATGCAAGAATAATAAAGCAGATAAATGCAACATTTAATCTAGGAAATTATTTATAAATTAGCTTAATCATAGACAATCATTCAAAATGCGTTACAACCTTTTTCATGATAAATTTGATATGAAATTCATACCAGATGAATAAAATCACATGGAATTATTTACTGCTGAAATCCATTAGAGCTGTCAAAATATATTAAAGTATATATTAAATATATATTAAAAGTATATTAAACGAATGTATAAAATCACTCGCGCTGTCAAATCTCGTCGAAAAATATGATAATTATTCGCGAAACGAGAGCAACGAGAGAATTAATCGAGACGGAGGGAATCATTCAACTATAAAAGGTAACCAGATTTTTTTGTTATAAATTATTTCCGTAAATTAAGACATTTCTATCAACACAATTTGCGTATAATAATCATATTTACTCACCGACAGATGGGCCGCCATTTTACATTTTGCTCCAAAATATACTTCGATGCTTTGGCGCGTAATCGAAACCTCTTTCGAGAGAAAAAGAGAGAGTGGAATTTTATTCTCGGCGAAAACCGAAATCGAGACCTTTCAAAGCGTCGCTTTTATATTTATGTTTACATCGCGCGAGGTGGATCGCCTCGGGGCTTTTCCTGGAGACGCCCGGCGAAACGCGTCCCCCCACCCCACCCCACCCTACCAAGCCTTCCTAAATTTTCCGTAATCGTTTCAGTCGCGTCGCGTTGATACAAGGACGAAGTCGAATACGCGACGCGTTCGTCGCGTTTTTTTTTATCGGTCGCGAATGCGTAGATTTCGAGTGTATCGAGAGTGAACGGGAGGATCGTTTCGAGTTGCGCTTGAAGTTTGCGTCTTTCGACGATTCGCAAATCCATCTTCGGCGTCGAAGTGATCTACGTCATTGCATATGGCGGATTTTCCTTGCAAGGTTCGCGGATCGCGAGTGAGTAAATCGATTCCGTGAGTTTGTTTGATTTTCAATTGTGAGTGAAACGCACGTGGACGTACAAAGGATATCAAATCTTACATCGAGGATGTTCTGTCGCTCTTTGAGGTGCAACCAGGAGCTGAAAGGAGCGAGAGGAGAGTGACAATCAGGTACGTAGGAAGAAATGACATATATTCGGTCCATTTGTCTGAGTAAACATGATTGTTGATATATATGTGTCTTTATTTACGGAAACAGTTATGGAAAAAAATTCGATTAATGATTTTGATTAATGATTTTGATTTTAATTCATTCATTCATTCATTCTATAGTTTTCGCTAGTATATCGTTCTTTAATTTACCTGTAATGTATTAGGGCCATTGCACATGAAATTGTGTAAGACCATATAGACCAATGAGCATCAAGTTATGTAAGTCAATATGACGACTTAATACTCGATGCTCATTGGTCCATACAGTCTTCGATGTAATTTCGTGTGCAGTGGCCCTTAGTCACTCTTTGAATATTTTGCACGAGGATAACAAATATCTTCCATTTTCCTTTTTTCAAGCTTTATTTTCAAGCATAGAAAAAATCAATAATTATCATATTTTCTCCTGTCATTTTTGACATTTCCTCCGTTCATTTTATGGCAACAATAAATGATACTTAACTCTGATCTTCGTGAAAAAGAGGAAAAAACTTGTCGCAAAGATATGCTGATAAAATCATCTCGCATTTTATTATAAAGACTTTTTCACGTGAAAATTTTATTTTGCCTTAAAAAATACGGCGTGAAATTTCAAAAGGAAAATCGAAGGTACAATTAGTTTAGAAATCGTACACCCTAGAGACGCCGATCGTTTTATCCGTCCAAGTGTCGAGCGAAACGAGTCGAGCTCGGCGGAGCGTGGCGCGCATAATTTGGACCACCCTGTAGCGCGGTGGAGTGAGGTAGGTTAGTGAATCGACGGGTGTTATCTGGATGCACGTTCCGTGCAGACGGCCAGTACGGAACAACATGCTGTCCGAGTCAGCGAAACAGAGACACTTTGAGCGAGGCTGGCGATTCGGCTTTGCGGACTGTATTTAAGGTGCGCTCTCTCCGCACGCGCACGCATAATACACCCGAATACCGAGATTTCCCTCCCGCGCGCTGTGACAGTGTGTCAAGTGTCAAACGCACGTGCGCGCGCGCGCGCGCGCGCTCGATTTCGTTCCATCTTCGTGGAAAATATACACATGTACGAACGTGAATCTCGAAAGTGCCGTGTATATGTGTGTACATTTTGATCTGTGTACGTTTCCCGGCAATAGCGGTAGCGAATGGTACAGCGTGAACGCTGATAATCGCCGCGACTCGGAATCGTGGATTAGAGGGTCGAGAGAGATTCGCCCGAGATCTTTCGCTGCGTTCCTCTCTCTCTCTAATTGTCGCTTATCGTTGATCGATATCGAACGATACACTTGGTTCGCAATTCGCGCGCGAACAATACAATGACCGCTCTCTCGATATCGAATTTCTCGATTCGGTTCACGAGTGATTAGTGCAATTAGGCAACGCCTAACCGTTTGCATCCCGAGGCGCGACCGGATATAAAAGTGTACGCACATAATCCTATAAGTGAATTGACGTTTCTTCTTCGGCGAATTGGAGAAAGTTTGCGAATAAAAGTAAAGGCTTCACGAACGATCTCGCGATTGATAACCCAAGATACCCTTTATATGCGAATCGTCAACGATTTACGTTATTAACGCGAGTTTTCGCCGAAAGAAGGTACGTGCGATAGTCTTGAAAATCGCATGTAAAAATTAAAAAAAAGGGACGTTTAATCTAGACTGATTCGCAAGGAGCCAACACATACAGGTGAGAAGCTGCGATCACATGTGCAAAGGCACTAAAGGCGACACCCGGTAAATATTTTATTATCAATTTTTCTGCGATACTCTCTTAAACTGAATCGCTAAAAATGTGTCTGATTAAAGTAGCGATGTACGAAACTTTATTTGTAAACTAGTGAGTGTTTCATTGGTCTTTGGCGAAAATTATATTCATACTTTGCTCTTTCGTTTTTATATTTCGTCATGAAAAATTGATTGAAAAATCAGTAATATCGTGTGTATATTTGCAAGGTGGAACTTTGAAAACTTTGCCTATATTTATTTTAAATTGCTATTTTTTAGAGAAGTCCTATACATTTATATTTTGAATGAAATAATAATTATTAAAATTATTATTATATTTATAATTTAATATTATTAAAATTATGATATATTATTAGTGCAATTAATTAATATTAAAAAATTTAGAATTATAACTGTACATATTACATTTTTATTCTTGAAATATAATTCGAAATATAAAAATGACTAAGACTTTTAATAAAAAAACTCGGATATTTTTAAAAAAATATTCATTGCTATAAATTTATCTCATATAATATGATATATACAAGATATACAAATATCTTAAAATCTCACTGATTGAAACAGTCATTAACAGATTCCTTCAGGTTCAGAGATTTCATTGATTTGCAGCGATAATACTGATTCCATTTAAGAGAGTATAAGCGAGATATTCTAGTTGGGTAACAATATACGTTATACGATTTTCTAGCAACGGGATACGCAATTCGGCGTGAAGTATTATTGTGCTCTAGTGATTATCCGAATATACTTCGTATTTCGTAGCTTCTCGCCTCGTCGAGACGAGGTGCGAGGTGGGAATTTTTCGCCCACGGAGATATTGAAATTCTTTCGGTTCGACTTTATTGGATAGTTGGTCGAGTTTGCGCAAAGTGAATTGGCAATTTGGCAAATGCAAGTTCTTCTCGATTCATCGATAAATACGTTAATGCTTCGTCTACTTTGCACCTTGCATTCTGCAGGTCTCCCAGGCCTAGGTTTTCCTCCTACGACTATAATACACGACCTTTCTTTTTTTTATTTAACGTCATTAGACGTCATTTTTTATTTAAATTTTATTTAAATTTTGACGCACCCATAAAATAAGATGTGGAAAATATTATAGATTAGATACTTATTAATAGACGTAATGGGATGCAAATCGAAGTCTTATCAGATAATATTGAAGGTAAAAAAAATATGGAGCTAAATCTGGATCCATTTTTCCCTCATGAGTCTTGTTAACATGAACAAACATGTTTTTTTATCGATTGCTCTGAATGTACTTATGCAAAAAAAGAAAAATCATCAATCTGTTGCAATTTTACATTGCTAAACAGATAACATAAACATCTATTAAACTGTAGCTCGAGATGAAAGTTTTACGATCGCCGCGAAATATCGAACGTTTATTGGAAATAATAAAAAAATAAAACAATTGATGCTAAAAAGAGTCGGGAGTAAAAATTGTACTATCTCTCAAGTAAAAAAAAAATCGTTGTAAAAGCCCTATAGCGTCAGAAACGTAATCATTATCCTTCAGCGAGGTACGATCAGCTGATAAAAAATTGACGGTACAAATTATGCACAATGTCACGTTGGATACGTCGCTTTTCGGGCAAGCTCTTGAATTAAGCAGCCAAAGAGAGGCAACAAGGCGAACGGAGAGGCCTTAAAGGGGATCAATCCGTTAGCTGTTGTCGCAGATAGAGCGGTCCCTCGCCTCTCGGTGGAGTCTGCGCCGATTTGCTGACGTCGTTGACAGTGTCGTTGCCGCTTGGACTCGATGACATTCGGCTCAATAGAACTCGCTCTCGCCGCTGCCGCGAATAAAGCTGATAAAGCCGAACGATAGCGAGCGCGGAGCGCGTTGCGTTACCTCGTCCAAGTGCAATGCTACGAACTGTCACTTTTCTCGCGCAATAAGACGCGCGCGTGTTCCTGCTACATGTGCCGTAACGGTTGTGAAATCTATTGTGGAGCTCGGTGTATGAAACCGAGTCATTACGACGCCCACGTACGGTACAAAGGGGGCCCTCGCAGGGTCGCGATTTACTGTTAGGCTACGCGATGCCGCCGAGGATTATCCGATGTCGATTGCTAATAAACGCGCCATTTTTATCCCTCTCCTCTCGGGACTTTTACGAGCTCGAAAAACGGGTTTCGCTCGCTTGGAAATTTATTTCGATATCCTTGACAATTTAAAATAGTCATATCTCTGCGAATAAACATGTATGGGATACTTGTACAAAGATTACTTGTAAAACAGCAAGAGAACAATGCGAGAGAGAGGGGGATTAAAAGTTGCATAGATATTGATATGATTGTGTCTTTGCTCTTCGCGAATAAGTCAGGACGAAAATTTGGCGAAAATTTAAATTTGTCCCTGTGATTTGAACGTTTTTAAAGTAAGCGACGAGAAACATCGAAAGCAAAGCTATCTTGCAATTAATTCGAGATGTTCAATTCCCGTTTAAACAGCCGAAGCGCGTAAACAATGGAGATCAACGGCCGTGGAATTGTCCGCCTGTTTCTTAATGAAGTGCCTGGTTCTTTCATCATCCCCGCTGCGGTTGCAGATAACGTACGGCGAACAAAACACAAATACATAACTTGACTCGATCAAGACGAACGTTCTTATGTAGAGATTTATGGTGGAGGTCTCATTTAGAGAGAGAAAGACAATCAGGTCCTGATAAAATTTATTTTTTTCGCGAACACAAAACGTCATATCTATATCTAACTGTGCAAATTCAAGAAAAATCTTTCAACGTCATTATGCGATACAAGTAAAATACACGAGATGGAATATTTCATTCGGGGTTTGTGAAGAAATACTTCTGTGTTGTTTTACTTTCTTAAATAAAATTAGTATTATCATTGAAAAGCAATGAATAGCTAGATAATGTTAGTCTTGGTGTTAGCAGTATAAATTAATAAAATCTCATTGAAAAAATTATTAATTGTGGCTATTTCAGTGAATATTATTTGGAAATATATTTTGTTAAAGAAATATTTGAAAAAATAAATTTAATATTTTAATAATTAAATAATTAAAAAAGTAACATTGTTATTATTTGAGCCAATTTTCTATTTTAAGTTGATATGAATGTTTGATCAAGACTCTTATTCATTTTTTGTGAATTTTTCAGATCGTAGAATATTAGTTAAAAGCAGTATAAATTAATAAAATCTCATTGAAAAAATTATTAGTAATTAATTGCGGCTATTTCAATGAATATTATTTGGAAATATATTTTGTTAAAGAAATATTTGAATAATTAAATTTAATATTTGAAAAATTAAATTTAATATTTGAATAATTAAAAAAGTAAACATTGTTATTATTTGAGCCAATTTTTTATTTTAAGTTGACGTTTAAATTTTTGATCAAGAATCTTGTTCATTTTTCGCGAATGTTTCAGATCGTAGAATAAAAAAAATACAAAACTACATGTTGCAAATATGTACAATCATTATTGATTGTTCAATCAAATTTTATTGCCATAATCAACGAGACATAAGACAGAGAGGCAAAATATGTTTTCTTTGAAAACTGAAAATGAAATATCTGTTTTCGATGAAATCATACTTTAATCAGTGACATTTCATCGATTCAGTTTAAGAAAGCAGTCGCCAACATTTGCAAAGAATCAAAGATAGAATATTGAGGATGATTACCTCAATTTTAATATCTCAATTTTAATATCGCAACTATGAAGTAGAATCAAGTAAATTCACAATTGGTGGCATTTATTCAATATCGGCCGTTTTTCTTAAAATTATTACCTACTCCTTGACTGACAGAGTGTCGCGAATGAGTCGGAAAGCGGTCGTGTCCGATTTCAGATTGTTTAGAGCGTGTCGCGTGTATTGGTGCCCGATGGATCGATAGAGAAAGAGAGAGAGAGAGAGCGAGCGAGCGATGTTTAAAAAAGTAGCTGGCGCGTAATCGATTCGTTGCGTTGGCCTGGGCGCAACAGTGCGGGCGCAATATAATTTCGCTAATTGCGCTTTATCGATGTCCCCGATGCACGCGCGCGCTTTGACACTCCATTCGTGCGGCGCGATACGAAAGACGAATTCGAGCCGCGGCTCGGCCGCATGCGGTCGAATTTAAACTCCCGCGAGTTCGTTCGGAAGCGAGCGTTTAACTTGCGATAGTCGCGATGTGGAAATTCGGCCTCGATCATGCTGATTTCCATTTTATCACGCGCGAATGAATCCCGGAATAACGTGCATTATCTCGAATTTGTCAAGATAGCTTTGCCCAATTAACGATTAATCAAAGAGATCCTCAGAAAATGAGAAATATTGCCGCGTAATCGATTTAATTGAATTCTATTAAAATTATTTTACGAAATGGCGCGTACATTATTCAAAGTAAATGTACGTACATATTAGAAAAATAAATGATGTTTCGCGAAAATGTATCATTAGCAGCGATAAAATAGTTATAATATATAATAATAATAATAATATAATTAATTATATATTATAATTAATTATAATAATAATAATAATATAATTAATTATATATTATAATTAATAATAATAATAATAATATAATTAATTCAAGCTCGCAGTGTCAACTTTTATCATTAATAATAATAACAAAAGTTGAAGATTGCGAGCTCGAAATTTTGATTAAAAATGTGATTAAAAAATGGATGACTTGAAGATTACTGTTTTAAGCTGCTGTTTTAAGCTGCGAATGATGGAAACCAACGGACTTTTCGCTTACACACGGTACGCATCGCGTGCATACGCGTGTTGGCACGCATTGGGATAGGTCATGCTGGTCGGCAGGACAGCGAACGCTTTGTTTCAGGAGTGCCCCGAGCACGTAATCGTCGTGCCAAACCACTTTTTCTTCTTCCACGTCGCGCATTCCATACAGATTCGCTTACAATGTTGCGATAACTACGAGACTGGCTGTACAATCGGATTTTTTCTCGAAAGAAAACGTGTAATTAAAAGATTAAATATTGGTTCATGTAACAACAATAATTAAAAATTAAAAGAAAAATTGGCTCAAATAATAAGAATAATAAAAAAATTAAAAGAAAAAATTGGCTCAAATAATAAGAATAATCAAAAAATTAAAAATTGGCGAACAAGAGCCTGGCAATTTTTAATTTTTTTATTATTCTTATTATTTGAGCCAATTTTTTCTTTTGAGTTTTAATTTTGAAATGCGCAATTTTTCCTTTTTTATTACAAATTAAGACTTTTATTTTTGATAATTATACTTATTTTAAAATTGGTAGACGATATTTTATTTTTTAACACGTATTACTAAAGCAATATAATAAAGGTTTATTATAAATTGTAAGGAAAATTGACGTTTTTAAGGACTATCTCTTTGCACTGCATTCATATCGTCCGTGCATTTCGTGAGGCCAATTCAAAAATTGAATAAAATCCGGAATGTTGAATAATAAGTGGCCGTAACACGGCGTAGGTAGCGCTTAAAAGGGGAAAATATTAAGCCAATTAGAAGAGAGAGACGCGGCTTTTAGACGTAAAGTGTTTGCTCAGACATGGTAAAGAAACCGCAAGTGTGTAATGTCATTAGAAACGTATGAATAGACGTAATGTTGGGTGTCTTGAGTATTAATTGCCAAAGAAATATACGCTTATTATTTGCGCTCGCTTCTTTAGAAAGAGAGAATATCGCACTTATCAACGCACACTCTTCATTAATCTGATATTAAATACATCAACGTGGAACGCATTATGAGTGATATTTTATTTCAAAATGTAAAATTAACGTACAAAATGTATGTTTCCCCGCAGAAATATTTTCCTCTCGAGTGCAGATATTAAAACTTTTTATCCGTAAAAAAAACTGCAAGGGAGAAACTGAAGCTGTCATGCACAGACAAAAATAAGTGTCAAATCGAAACTTATATATTTAAACTAACGCGTTAATTATAAATTGTTTCGCATATACGCAACAATTTATAATCTTCTTCGAAGAATTTAATAATTTTAAATTTCAACAATATTATAGTCTTATTTGTTAATATTGTAATTGTCACCTCAAGAACATATAATTATTTAATTCTACTTCAAGAAAATTATTTATATATTATAAATTATATATTAATGTTTTATTTAAAAATGTTATTTTCTATCTAACATTGTTTCTTTTCCATTGAAGAAAATTAAATCATAAGAATATATTTTTTTCGATTTGAACGATATAAAATGACTTCATTCAAGTAAGCAATTAATTATTCCAGCAATTATCTTTCTTTAATTAACGCAATATAATCTCATTTCAAGATTTCCATGTTAAAACTAAATATATTTTCAAAACAAGAATGTCCTTTTTGTCTGTGCGCGTTATATGAAAACTGAAAATAAAAGAGCCGACGAAATTAATCGTAAATATCTCTTATATCATTTCGGCTTTTACAGACACTAAAAACGTATCGCGAAATGGTCGCGTTTCATGAATCAGCTTCTAGCGATGCACACGTAGCCATTGAAACTCGCCTGGATGGCAACGAAAAAGAAAGGGAATACGTGGGGGAGCGAGAGAGAGAGAGAGAGAGAGAGAGAGAGAGAGAGAGAGAGAGAGAGAGAAAGGGGGGAGGAGGAGGACAGACGGGAAATGGAGAAAGGAAGAGAAAGAGAGAGAGAGAGGCGGTCGTATTTTCGGGTGACCGTGGCCCTGCCCTCGGTTTCGAGGCAACGTTTGTGTGCCAGTCGGTGCATTCTACCAACACATCACTCCCCGGCTTGTATGTTATGTGTGTGTGTGTATATACGATGTATCTATATTTGGCCGAGGGTGGAGAGCAGCGGGTTCTGGCTGGTGCTCGCGCGCGCGCGCATCCGTCCGTACGTGTCCCTCTGCATCTGTGCACGTGCGGAGAGAGGGTCAGTGGTTCCGGCGGTTTTATTATTCGGCATCGCGCCCGCCGCGTTAGCCCAGGTCAGTGTGTGATGAAAAAAAGCGCCGGCGAGCCTGCCCACGCGAAGAGCGGGAAGAGGGCCCCCGGAGAGAAAGAGAGGAGAGATGAAGAGGGACGGCGAGCGGGTTGGGGGGAAGGGAGGGGCGGGGAAGGGGGGTGTCGAGGCGACGCAAATGTGCACGCACGCGGGGTCACGCACATACACGCGCGATGCGTGGACGGCCGTTGCCAAACCTGAGGCCGCGCCTTTTCGCTCATGCTCGAACGTCGACGAATAATATTGTGTGCATGTACGCATCTTTAATTTTGCGAATTTTTCCGGCTCCTCTTCTCGCTTCTCGGGATGATGAAGTATAAGTAAATAAGAGGTTGGTAATATTGTGCGAGGGAGTAATTGGTTTGCACTTATTACGATAAACAAGGTGTCTATTTTATGGAATGAAAACCTGGAATCCTCAGAGATTTTATTTCTTTTTTCCTGGAAAAGTCAGAATTTTCATGGAATTATGAATTATTGAGACTCGGAGAGGAAAATTCTCAGGAAAATTCTTTCTTTGATTATTTAATTTTTATTATATTATAGTCGACAAAGTCAAGGGAATTGTATATAAAAAATATATATTTTTATTATAATATATACTTATTATAAATCATTATATAATTATATAAATTTTTATTATAATATATATTTTTTATTTTAACATATACTTATTATAATATATATTATTTTATGTGTATTATACTACACATTTATTTTATATATTTATATACATATATACGTTTACATATTCAATGTCTTGACAAAATACTGAATGTGCAATATATATTCATTACTATAATTTTTAGTGATAAAAAATGAAAATGTTATGCAAAAAATGTTTATTTGTCAAAAGCTATTTAGTTGTTTTTTTTCAATATGTTTGCAAATCTCTTGAATTTGTGTGAAACTTAAATGATTCTCAGTATTTCTCTCGTATAAGTGAGAAACATTACAAAAAGAATACAACGAAAAATATTGTTTTAAAAAGTTACATCACACACACACACACACACACACAAATCTTTAAAATTTTGAATAAAAATATCTGAAGATCAAGGAATTTTTTATAAAATTTGAGTATACATCCTGAATAAATCACTTTCATAAATATAGTGATACAGTTGAAGAGATATATTTACTATATTAATTTAATATTTATATAAAACATTTATATAGTTTAATGTTTATATAAAATATTTATATAAAATCTTTTTATTAAAATGTATTTATAAAAATTACCTTGATTTATTTTCCTACGCACATATAGATATTTTTAACAAGCGAAATAATTGTATACACATGCATGCATCATTGTCCCTGAAACAAATCGATAGACCAAGCTTTGCGTATCGTGTAGATATAATTTCGTCAACATTTTTACGTTAATTGTAAGAGACGCAGAAGCCCGAGTATTCATTTGCACGCGACGTTGAGATAGAAATGAATCTTAAATGTATATCATGATATCGCCAGAAATATCGGATGATGAATAACTTGCAAGATATAATGCCTTAATCCCAGATCGGGCGAATCCATTTGGTTAATTAGGCATGTACAAGAGTCACACACAGAATCCTTTATCCATCATATTTCATTTCTCATTATTATTATTATCATTATTATTATTATTACCACATATGTGTTCTCTTTCCTATTTGCGTACTTCCATATTTGGAGCTTCTCTCTCTCTCTCTCTCTTCTTCCTCCCTCCCTCCCTCCCGCCCTCTCTCTTTCTCTCTCTCTCTCTCTCTCTCTCTCTCTCTCTGTCTGTCTCTCTTTCTCGCTTGCTCGTATGTGTGTGCGCGGGACTCGTGCATTGTTGGCACTCAAAATTAGAGCAACTGATATCTGTCCTGGAAACGCTGAAGCGCGTGTGCAACATGTCTCCCGCTTGAAACAAAAAAGCCGCGGACATAAACTCGATAGTTGAAAATGCCGAATGAATATTCCGGTACAAGCGCGACAAGCGTTGTGTTTTAGCTCCTCGATGACAAACTTATATGGAGCGAATAGTAAAATTAAAAGCTTTGCGCTTTAGATGATTTATGGTAATATATAATCTCGTTATTTATCGAAATGTTTGCAATATTGCAATGTTTCCATTCTCGCGCGATTTTACGCAAACACGAGTTGTCGCGATGCGACACGACTCTTATCAGCCAATTTCTTAAATCATCTCTGTTAATTCGCTCTTATTCGAATGACTTTCACGATTACATAACATGTATATACACAGTAAAAAATTGCGCGACCATATATTAAAATATTAAAATTTTCTTGTGTTATCACGTTTTGATTAGTACTTTAATATTAAATTAACGTACAACCTATATGTTATTATTTTTATAACGTTTTCGTGTGTTACATTTATGTCGACTTCATAACTTGACACTTTATATGTGTCTCTTAGAAATGGAATATTTTTAGAATATTTTTAATATAATCGTTTTAGATAATCAACATGTCTCAAAGTTAGTTTAACATTCTAAGAAAAGTTAAAGTGAATCTTCAAATAATCTTGAACTTTGACATACAAAAATAATCAAATTTACTAAAATCAAATGTTTCTTTTACAAATAATTTAAGTCAAAATAATTACTATTATATGTTAATGTCCTCAACATTTCTTACGAGTTATTGTAACTATTTTTCCATGTAATTTTTAATTAATTTGTATATTATTTTTTATTTTTTTAAATTAATTTATATATTATTTGTATATTATTTTTACATTATACTTAGGCCTAGTTCCACAATTCAGTTAATCCGAGTTTAAGTAGCGAATGGACCAATCAGGACCTAGTTTAACGTATTAAACTCGGATTAACTCGAGTTGTGGAACCGGGCCTTAAAGTCACGATAACAAAAATTAAATGTAAAATATCGTGTCGATTATTTAACATTTTTAGTTTGTCAATAAGTAACATACAAATGAGTTATTTTAACTTAAAATTTAGAGTGGGTTTTCTGTGACATCTGAAAAACGTTATAATTAACATTTTATTTTTTACTGTGTATGAACGAAATCGAATGAAATATAATGCTCGGCGTTTGATCGCCTCACGAATATTGGATATCGAATAGGAAATATCAAGAGCGCAAAGTTCAAAGTCGTTCGTCTGGTTGAAGAGGGACGATAAAATGGTACGAAAAAATTTTTTCCATCTTGAGCGACTGCGAAAATTAGATTGTCTCCTTCCTCGACAAGTCTGAAAATATCAACAAAGCTTTTAATTGTGGCGACACCCATCCTTCGCTTCGCGGTCTAGCGTTCGCTAGATGAATGCATGCGGTGAACGTAATAAGAATTAAGCCGACACGTACGTACATAATACACAGGTGTGCGCTGCCCCATCTCCGCTCCCATCGAATTGTCGTCGCTTCGCGGCGTTGCCCGTATCCTTGAGACAAAGGCGGACAAAGGGCACGCACACGTGAATTTTAAAAGCGATTCTCCCGAGCCGAGCCGTAGCCGAGCGGTGAAATCACCATTGCAAAAATCGATTCGTATCCGCGAATATTACCGCACGTGCGTCTCGTCGTTGACAAAGAGGGCTCCTTCGGACAGAAAGAGGGAGGAAAGAAGAGAGAGAAAGAGAGAGGGAGAGAGAAACTAACAGAGGGGTGCGATAGGGAGAGGGAGAGAGAGAGAGAAAGAGAGGAAGAGAGAGACGGGCGCGGGGGCGGAGGGATGGCTCGTCGGTGGAATAGTAGTAGCGGAGTTTCGCCAGTTTAGCCGGGTTTAAAACAGCTGCCGAATTTCCCTCTCGGCCGAGAGAGAGTGAGAGTTTGACCCATCGAGAGCGAGTGTGTTCCACATCGCGTTTCCTCCCCCCTTCCCCCGTCTCCCTCCTTCCCCCTTCCCCTCTCGGCGCAGCCGGTGGCACATGCACACGCGTATCATGCTGCACATGCACACGGGCCATCGGGCTGCAGTTTGCGCGCATCCATGCGCGCGCTCCTACGTGTTACATCTATGTATGTAATAGTTATATAATAGTTATATATATTTAATAGATATATATAACAAATATATAATAGATATGTAAATATATATATATATATATGTATATGTGTGTGTGTGTGTGTATGACAATTTTGATGCATTATTTATATTTAAGGATATTGGCACCTTTTTGCGATGCCTTTGCAGCGTCGGAGTCTCGAGATTCCATTTTTTCGCCCTTACATTCCATTGATTTAAATCTCCATACAATGGGTGGGGATTAATTCCCAAGATCGCGTTCTTCCATCTCAATTCGAAGACGCATAGCTCGAGCGGACTTTGCATATAATCGACCGTTATTGAAGCTATTGAAGTCGGTTCACGGCCGTCGGTGCGCGATTGAATTGGAGTCGAAAGACGCGGTCGTTTATGATCGAGAGGCCCTCCCCTCTCATCTCGCGAGGTCCAAGGCTAACGGGTCCGCGATCGAATTTATTTGGCGGAAAGGCCGTCGCGATACCTCAGGATGATCCGCGTATTTACGATGCCGTGCGCAGGAGGCTCTCGCTTCCCACGCCGGAATATTGCAAGAGAGAGACGGCGGTTACATTATCTACGACGTTGCCGGAAACGTTGTCGACATTTTTGTCTACGGTATACCTAACATGGGCGTAGCCGCCACGCCCAGGCACAAAACGCAACAATGCTCGATTTCCGAAAAAGAAAGAAAAGGAGAGAGAAAGAGAGAGAGAGAGAGAGAGGAGAAGAAGGTGGAACAAAGTCACCAGCTGCAGTTTCGACTGTAGAATCGAGGTTAGTAGTCTGTCTGCCATTGCTAACTGCCATTTGGCGCTATTGGATTATAACAACAATGTTGGCTCTTCTCTCTCTCTCTCTCTCTCTCTCTCTATCAGCGTGTGAAACATGTGGGTGCCGGTAACGCGGTCGCATTTGATCGATATTACAGAGTTGTCAGCTTACACACGCACATTATACGAGGCTCTTCTGCGCGTCATTTCAGCATTTGTCGTTCTAATATTTTTCACCCTACGCGATTTTCAATCCCCCCCCCCCCCCCGATAAACTAGATATTTTTTTTATTCGTTTAAAATAAAATTGCATTTAAATCGCGATGGAATTTAAGTTCACACTCGTCAAAGGACTTTTTTCCCCCTCTCTCGAATTACTTAATTGCGACTTTGGCTATTTATATCGGCGGTTTAATGCAGCGGCGCGGACAATAGGCGCGAACAATGATAATTGTGCGCGAGGATCATCCGGTGTAGGAACAAAACGCTAAACACGCGTAATGTAATCTCGTTAATATAGTCGATCGATTTAAAATATTTCCGCGAGATTGTTGGAAACAATCGCGTTACATTAACACCTACATTTTCATACAAATCTACCCTCGCGTTTCTATTATTCTAAATAAATTCGCGGGTTCAACAGACATCTATTAATCGTGCGGTTTCGCGAGTATCGCGAAACATGTGCATTAAATACACGCGCGATATAATTAAATAACCAAACTATATAATTATTATAATATTAAATGTGTGGGCTGCGCGCAGGCCGCACAATTTCACTCGCTTTAAACCCCTTGCGGTCCCGCTGCGAGCGCCAAAGAATATTAGGTCAAATTTGTGCCGATCGATATTCGCAGCAACAAGAGAGAAAGAGAGAAAGAGAGAGAGAGAGAGATAGACAGATAGACAGGGGGGGGACAAGCGAGGGGGGTTGCATCGGGTCCGCCGAATCGCGAGTACTCTCAGTTTCTGGGAGCGGTGCAACAAGTAGTAACGGTGTTTATATCTACGTCTGCGCTGGGATCGGTGCATACACATGCACACACACACACACATACATGCGCGCGCGCCCCGCTTATATACGTACATAAGCGCGAGTATATAGGTCGACGGCAACAGACGGGCTTTAAAGCCACCGCCGAAATTTTCCGAGCGGGATGAAAGCGCGGGGTTCCGGGTGGCTCGCTCGCGATATATACCTATGAGAATGCACATACGTATACATGCACGTATGTATGAATAATATGTACATGCGTGCGTTACATCTCGCTTCCGCGTGCCGGTATTTGTACGTATGTACGTATATACAGTCGATCGTTCAATGTCGGAGCAGTTTTGCAGCTTGGTGGGCGGGAAGGGAGAGGGGGGAGAAAAGAAATAATACAATGTTTTTTTTTTATGCGCGTCCACGGTCAGCCGGCTTGTAATTGCCTAACCGCAAAAGTTCGTTAACGTCGACGATAGAAAGAAACGCGCCGAAATATCCGTTTCAGTCGCCGCAGTCAACAGATGACGATATTATTGTGTTTATCGGGGCATCGCGTTTACGTAAGTTAGACTCGCGTTGTGGGAAACCGATAGGTACACAATAACAATTAATTCTTTCATGGGGTAGTTTATAACTTTCTCTCGAGTACGATAAAAATTGATTGAAATGCAATATCTAACTATTTTAAACGTATCTTGTGAGATGAGAAGGATACTTGATTTAGATAAATATTTATTTATTTGTATTTCTATTTATTTATTTATAAATAAATCTATTTATATAGATCTATTATATAGATTTATTTATGTATTATTAAATAAATCTATTTATATCTATTCTATTTATTTATTTATAAATAAATAAATATAAATACAAATAAGTAAATAATCTAAATCTATATAATAAATATTTTAATTATATTTACTTATTTCTAAATAAATAAATATAAATGATTTAGATAAATCTTATTTTTCTTAATAGTTAGCTTTAGTTGCAAAGAAATTAATGCACGTTTAGAAAAGGATTGAATAAAACTAGGTAAATTTACATCGACTGGAAATTTTTTAATGAAAAGCATACACATATCGTTTATACCTTTTAAATATTAAATATTATTTTACCGTTAAATTTATTACATTTAAGCATTTATTGCAGATATAAAATGTAAATTAATTTTTAATATTAAATATTATTTTATTGATAAAAAAAAAGAGTTTGTTAATGATACAAGCGAAATTGAGTAAATTTCTGCTTATTTTCACTGAATTCTTTTTCCGTTAAGCGATATCACATTATCTCGTTTCACGCGACTTTGCATTTTATTAATCCGAAATAAACACGACATTTTTATTTATCCCGCTTTCGGAGTAAAATATCGGTAAATACAAAACTCTACGACAAGCGTTTCCAAATAAAGCGCGCGTAAAATTTTATTTTTACGCGTTACTTTTAATTTTTGCGCATTAATAATTCGCGCTACATTGAATTTTTACTCGCAAAAACGCGAACATCAGATGCCAGCGGTTTCCGGTTGATCGCGCTATCCGGTGAACAATTAAATAACCGTTCTTTCTAGCCTGGACGATATTTGCGAAATTGATTGTCAAAATGGCGGTCGGGTTTAAAGAGGTATTACGAGAGATAACGTTAAATTTGCAAGGGCGCGTGAAATAATTTCCCAATAAGCGATCAAAGAGACGTGAAACAAAGTTTACATTGTACCGTATTTTCGCTACATTGAATGCGTTACACACGTACATATATACTACACATATATGTATGCGGTTTCTGTCTGCGTATGATTTTCGGAAAATTGGCCGTTAATAACCATAAAATCCAGTTAGCCAAATCTTTTCGCGCATGAATGCGGCGATTGAACGGTGCGTCGCGTTAAATATCTATTAACTTCCGGTTTAGTCATGAGTTGATAATTTGAACGCCCGGCTTAAGCGATTTGTTCCCGCCGAGTTCATATATTTTGTCGTGCGTATTATTAATACATCTATTAAACGTGCACCGGCTACGTCCTACGTATTTTTTAACGATTAGTATATATATATTCGTCGTATTTAGTGCTTTCCATTCCCACACTCCCCTTTTGTGCGCGCATAATTTGCGTATTTCATGACCATGTCAGTGGACACTATATAGTTTTTTTTTCTTTTATAAAGAGAAAAACGCATTTTATGTATTGAAACAATATTACGCCGCTCGCGCAATTTTTTCCACGCGTTACTTTGGCTCGCACTTTGATCCGCATGAATCCTTTTTCGAACCCATCATGCGAAAATTTAAACCTTAATTAATTGGTGTGGTATAGGTTGTCAGGCAATGCACGACTTTACCCCTAATTATTTACCAGCTCCGTCATGCGATTATTATTTTGCTCGTTTGCGGTGCGTTTGTGAAGTTTTCAAAAAAAAAGAGAGGGGGAGAGAGAAAATGATACTGAAGGATTGTATCTATGTTGTTTTATAAAATTACTTTTTTATTGAAAATACTTTTATATGTGCCAAGAATGTTTTTGTAGCAGATTGCAATTGTGCGATTATTGGAATCTGTCTGAAATAACATGGAATATATAATCTGTGTACAATAATATTTCTAGAAATTTTTTGCCTTATCAGTTAGTTTTCCTTCATCATCATTTTGTCGTCGCAATTACTTTCAGGGATTTATAAAATTGTATTACAATATCACGAATATAAGGAATATGAAGAATAAATTAAACTTTGTTATCAAGTCAGATCAAGCAAACGAGTGAATATCAGGGAAACATTTTTGAAAAGCATAATTTAATTTTTAAATTTGTAAAAAAATATTATTATTAAATTAATTATTATTCTTATTGAATATTATTATTAGTTTATTATTTTATTTTATTTTATTATTATTCTATTTTATTTTATTTTATTATTATTTTTAAATATTATCAAATTATTTTATTATTATTTTATTTTATTATTATTATTATTATTAAATATTATTATTAAATTATTTAATAATGATATTAAATATTATTATTACTTATTATTATTATTATTAAATTATTATTATTATTAAATCGTATAAAAAAATATATTTTGTTCGAAATTATTACTTTGCATAAAGTTTTCCATAAAATTACTTAAAAAAATAAAAAGAAGCTATCAATTAATGTTTTTTTACGTTGATATTCGTGAGTGATCTCTCTATCCATCTTGATCCACAGAAACAAACTCGTTATCATGAAGAATCGAGCCGATAGAATCGCATAAATGAACGAGATGCGTCCTTTCGAGGAAAGTAGCGAAATTATTTCGAGAGCCGGGGTCGTTGACTCTGTTTGCGCTCGTGCCAGGCGCTTCGATGTCGACTGTACCTACGCCAGCGTAGGTATGTAGATGACGGCGTACATATGTGCACATAGGTCGTTCCTCGCGCAACAAGTAGGTATCGCCAAAATATGACCGTGCGCGACCGATATATAGAGGAACGAGAGAGAGAAAGAGAGAGAGAGAGAGAGGGAGGGCGAGAACGAGAGCGAGATAGACGCGGAATTCGCGGCGGCTCCTCAAGGTTAGCGGAGGTCGCGGAAAAGCCTTTAGCTTTTAGCGATCCACGCCCTCGCGAGTGCCTCCGACGAAAATAGACGAAGCGATGATTGCCGGCAGAGTGGAAAATTGCCTTAATTCCGCGACGTGTAAACGAGCGCTTAAGTGTGTCGAGAAAGTTTTATGGGTTAACATTGGCGTCGTGCCAGATCCCGAGTCGCTGGATTATTAATTGTTTGACGATTCATCCGCGTTAAATCGTACTTCCCTGAATTATTAACGCCCACGCTTGGCGGGAAGAGACGCTGCCAAAGTTTGCGGCTATGAATGGGACAGCGATTTCTAACATAAATGTATATGTGTCTCTTACTATTTTTATGCTTCATCATGATGCTTTAATCGTGTTTAATTGTCTAATTATAATAATATCTCGCGTTAATTCATATATATTTAAATTTTATTGATCACCTGATTTTATTTACAAGATATTGTTTGTAAAAGTTAATCACCTCCTGTAATAATATTTTTTATCATCTTATAGTCTGCTGATGTATCTTAATTATTTTTATTTTAATTAAGAAATTAAAAAATAAATTATTTAAAGAATTTCTTTCCTACAAATAAATAAATAAAATTCCTTCCGAGCAAAATTTAACGAATAATTCAATATAATCGCGTAATTGATTTTAGAGATGGCGAATGAGATTTGAAATTTTTGCTTTTCAAAGGTAAAAATCATTATTATTACAATTTTATTTATTAATTATACACAATAATTCTATTATCATTTATACAATAAAAAAATTTATACAATAAAAAAATTTATACAATAATTTTTATTATCACTAGCACCTTTTTAATTAATTAAATGAGGAGAGAAACTACATCGGGATTAATTAATTCGCCTATTAATTTTCTAGTTGCTAGTGGAAATAACGTGCTCTCTGCGCGTCAGAGACGCGTTTCATTCGTGTCTCGTTGCGTTGTTGCTCCGTGTGCCGGCCCTTTTGGATGCTACGAACCTCGGGACTGACATTCCTCGCAAATCGCTGCTCGGTTTCGATGGTTCCCGTGCGCCGCCCGCGGTCCCACGATCCCTGGGATGATTTGAATGCGGGAGGCGAGCACGGTCGATCCCGGCGCGGGAACGCGACGCAGGCGGCAGACGGACTGTTAAAATAGTTTCGAACGTGGATCGAAGAGATCCACGTTCGCTCGCGACGTCGTTCCCCTACGTGCAAGCAACTTGGCGTATAGAAGCTGCGTTGTTTTTTTACGCTGTTACGTAGAGAAAGTTTTTTTTAGTTTCTATTCGGAAACTGGAGGATTAGAATGACTCGAATCTTGTAGGATGGAGGAATTTTTGACAAATATGCCTCGATATTTTATAAAGAGATTCAATCTTTGAGACATTTATTCAAATTTTATTCAAATTGTTTTTCGTCGTCGGGGTGTCTATTTCCCGGGAAAACATGTAAAGTCTGGAATTCTTAGGGATTTCTTTTGTGTCTGGAAAAATCAGGGAATTTTATTGGGAATTTTTAAAAAAATTCTGTCTTTGATAATTTTACTCTTATATCGTAAACACTCAACAAGCTAAACTGCGTTTAAAATGTATTATGAATATCTAATTTCATTTATATATTTAATGTCTTAAAATATTAAATATATAATACATATTCTTAAATTTAATTTTTGATAAAACAGAATAAAAAATTAATACAAGTGAAAAATGTTTATTTTACTTAAAAAAAAGTTATTAACTTTTTCCAGTTTATATTTATAAATCTAATATTTTGAAACTTTGGAAGGTTTGTCTTTTTCGTGTAAAAACATCAAAAAAATGCAATAAAAAATCTACTAAAGTTGCACCAAGAAAGTGTTCGAAATATTCTCTTTTTACTTGGAATTTTGAACAAATATACCTAGAAGCTCATGAATTTTTTTTACAAAATTCGAGTAGACACCCTGACTATGTCGAGAAAGTTTTTTATTAATTTCTATTTAAAACTCTGTAAAATTAATTCGAATCTTTCAGGGCAAAGAAATTTTTGTCAAACATGCCTCGATATTTTGCAGATTCATTCTTGAAAATATTCATTTATCATTATTAAAACATATTTAAAAGTATTTTACGAATGACGTCTCTTTCGAATAAACGAGAATGAATTTTATTACCGAATTGAATAATAAAATCATAGAAAAGTTTCGGCCTCTCGAGGACGGATTTGCTCGTGGATTATTCATCGTTTTCGAAAAACGCGGAACGAGAACGAGATAACGGCGTTGTTTTTCTTCAATTAATCGATATACTCGTATGTAAATGCAATTCAACGCCTTCTAACGATACGCCTCCGAATAGATTAATATCGTAGAGAGGAAAAGAGAGAGAGAAACTATTTTTGGCTCAAGGGCACGAGTGTCCCGTTGATTGCGACTCCGATTCGACACCGGCGAAGAAAGGTGACGTTTCGTATGCGAGACTCATAAGGACGAGCGTGTACACCTTACGTAATGCCAATTATACGCCGGTGCCTACAAGATACTTGGGAGTAAACATCGCTTCGTTACGGTGCGTTTATGCGCGCGTTATTCTATGTCAGCATACCTTGCACTTACGTACGGTTACTGCAACGACTACGATGGCGCGAAGAGAGAACCCTTTTGTCCCAGATAGAGTCGCGAGTGAACGTATCCGAGGCGCGCGTGCAACGAACGGCCGTTTATGCACTTGACGTCAGAATAAAATAATAATATTCGTGCACGCGATACACACATGTGGCTCTCTTTATCGCGAGATCCCGCGCGCGCGCGCGTCAGATCAATCGCGCGGATCTCGCGCGAGCTAATGACATAACATCGCGATCGATGGCAATTTTGCTCCTGGAAATATACACCCTCCCTCCCCGAGCCTTCTCATCGAACTTTCGAGTCGCCTCTTTTACAATCGCTCGCTTTTTCGATTCGCGAGTCACGCGTTTCGTGTAACGCGACGGATTCGTCTCTAGGGAGATTTTCCGCGGCGAGGGGAGGAGGGTGGAGGGAGCGACGGGGAGGGGATACCGGGTGCACGCTTAATTACCGAAATATCGCGCTACATTTCGCAATTTGTTATTATCGAACGACAAGCTAGACGATTAATAAAACAGAGTACACTAATTAATAATAATTTGATTTGCGTAATGAGCGCACCGGCGCATTTGCATTTATTGACAAAGTCAATAATGATTTATCGATCTGCAACCGGCAAATAATTGTGGGGCAAATTAAACTGGAATTAGCGTAAAAGGGCCGCCCTTCCTCATTTTAATTAATTACCCTCGCAACAACAATGTGCGAGGGACAAGGGAGCCCCCTCCCCTCTTCTCTCTCTCTCTCTCTCTCTCTCTCTCTCTCTTTCTCTTTTATGCTCTTTATAAGAAATTACATAGTAAAAATTGTGCGTCCATATATTAAAATTTTCTTGTGCACGTTTTGATTAGTACTTTAATGTAAAATTAACATATGATATGTATTTTTATATATATATATATATAACATGTTATATATCTATATAACAACTGATATGTATTTTTATAACGTTTTCATGTCATACATTTATGTCATTTTCATAACTTGACACTTTGTCTCTTAGAAATGGAATATTTTGAGTATTTTTAACTTTTATTATCATTTTAAATAATCAACATGTCTCAAAGTCAGTTTAACATTCTAGGAAAAGTTAAAGTAAATCTTCAAAAATAATCTTGAACTTTGATGTACAAAATAATCAAATTTATTAACATCAAATGTTTCTATTACAAATAATTTAAGTGAAAATAATTATTATATATGTTAATGTCCATAACAATTCTTACGAGTTATTGTAACTATTTTTTCATGTAATTTTTAATTAATTTGTATACTATTTTTACATTACACTTAAAGTCACGATGACAAAAATAAATGTAAAGTATCGTGTCGATTATTTAACATGTTTAGTTTGTCAATAAGTAACATACGACGAATGAGTTATTTTAATTTAAAATTTAGAGTGGACTTTCTGAGACATGTGAAAAAATGTTATAATTAACATTTTATTTTTTACTGTGTCATGTATATCTCCCTCTCTCTCTCTCTCTCTCTCGACGAAAATAACGTCGACATGCGCATTGTCGGCACTGAAAGACACTTAATGACTCGAACGCGCGATTGAATAACGCTAAATAAACAGCGAATTCGCTCTGCCACCGTATAATATATTTCTTAAAGTCATCTAAACCGGTCTCGCGAGGAATTTAATCTTTATCCGCGCGCGTGGTGAACCGCAGATGCGGTTTATCAACGGCGTAACGCGTCGACTTTACTTACGTAAAAATACAGAGCGAGAGAAAGAGAAAGAGGAGAGCTTCTCCGCTTTGAGTCGAAATATTTATATCGGCGAAGACGGTCGAACAAGGTGGAGCGCGATTTCGTGTAACAATAAATTGCACAATTTTTTTCTCAATATTATTGATACGCACAAATTGATTTACTGATATCTCGGCAACTTCGTAGATTCGTTGACGCGAGGAATCATCCTCGCAGTCGGGTCGCGGAGAAGAGCCCGGCGTCATCGTCGTCGTCTCTCTTGGTCGGCGGATGACTTAACTAACGTGACGCGCGCAGCGCGAGCGACGCGATAAGCCAAGATACGGTCAAGGCCTTCGCGGATGCCGGCCTATCCGTTCCCTTTCCGACACGCTGCTACTGCTGCATGTGCACGCGGCAGTGCACATGCAGAGACGGAGAGAGAAGGAGAAAGAGAGAGAGTGAGAGCGCTTTTCGTCTCCAAGTTCGCGGATGTTTGCTCGAGTCTACGAGAATGGACGTAACCACGAGAACAAACAAAATGTGGAAGAGAAGGAATTATTTCATTTCTGTCGAAGATATAAGGTCTCTCACTTTGACGTAAATTTGGAACAAATGAATTTTTTTTAATTATTTGTTTCAATAATAGAAGGATAAGATTACTTTTAATATCGAAAAAATATTGAAAAGTCGTACAACATATATATATATATATATATATATATATATATATATATATATCTTTTTCACTTGGTGTAAGAAGAAAGAATCATTTTACCTTGTTAAAGAAAAAATTATTTAACACACATATATTGTAAATATTATTAATATTATACAACTATTATAAATATTATTAATATTATATAACTATCTAGGATATTATAATATAAATATATAATATTAATATATTATATTATAATTAAGCATATTATGTACATATTATAATTATCTACAATATTATATTAATAACATAAAAAATAATAATATATATTAATATTCTGTATTAATATATAATATTAAAAAATGAATATAAAGACGAAATTAATTTTTTAAATATATATTACATTAACATGTAATATCTTAAAAAAATGTGTATGAAGGATAAGACAAAATTTGCGAAACAAAAAATCATATGTGACTTACAGTTAGATATTTTAGACATCTCGAAGATGTCAGAGAGACGACGAGACGCGCGCGTCCATTTGACGTTTCGCGTCGCAAATTCGGCGGAGGCCTTCGGCCTTCGAGCTGCATCGCGATTGGCCCGACTGACCCACTGGCACTGACCTTGGGCCCACCCGACCGACTGACAGACTGCAGCGGGGATCACGTGGCCCTTGTGCAGATTCGCCGGTCGGGGCCCGGCCCGAATATCCTCGAGGAAGCGAGACGGAAGATGGCAACTGCGACGTTAACCGCTCGAGTCTCAGGGCCGAGTGTTTGCATCGTCGAGTCTTTGTAACGTCGAGCGGAGCGAATTCGCTTCGCGAAAAAGTGGGTACACTTCGTTGTCGTGCGAAAATGGAAACAAGAAAGAGAGAGAGAGCGAGAGAGAGAGATGGAGAGATTAATGTAGCATCGTACGAGAAGAGAGAGAAATTTCGTTTGGGATTATTAATTTTTTACAGCCAACGCTCGGCGGGATATAATAAATTGCGAACAGAATCGGATTAAAAAAACGCGTTGTTCGCATATAAAGATTCATTCGCTTTCGGGCTGTTAATTTTCTCCCCCGCCCCCTCCCTCTTTCTCGTTACACATTCGAAGTTGAAACTGCATTTACCATGTGTATGAGCGTGTTGAAGTCTTTTGTCCGACTGCTGAAACGCGCTTTGACTGTTTCTCTTTTTTCCCCTCTTCCTTTTTTATTTTACTATTAAGAAAAGATGAAATGGCTTTTGTGAAACATTCGCTGGAAGAATATTAGTTTGAAGTAAAATTCATTTTCATTGCTTCCAAAAACGTGCGAGAGACACATATAACGTTATGAAAAATTATCCTTTCTTCTCTCCCTTCATTTAATCCGCGCACAAATCGAGTTTCATCGAGTTTTTTCTTTTCCGGTCACTTTGTTGCTTGTACGACAAGCGATTGAATAATGCATAGCTCGAGATTTGTTAATTTATTTAAAAAAAAAAAAACTTTATCTTACGCGTAGCAGCTTCCTCTGTTAAGAATTCTGTTTTCATTTTCGACTCGAACGGCATAATCATTTCCTATTGAAACCTATGTCTGCAAGCACCGCCATCGCGTACGATCGTTCTCCTTTCTCCCTTTTTTTTACTCGTGCCAAATAAATAATTCATGCTTCTTTTCGCGCAATAACGTTTACCTCGTGGCCTTGTCGCGCTCCTTGATCTCGCCGGTGACGAGACAACTCGCTGCCGCGATCTCGTTGCTGTTCGAGGGCGCGAAATTCGGTAGGAAGGCACAAATCGAGATAATCATTGACAAGAGAGAAAGAAAGAGAGAAAAAGAGAGAGAGAGAGAGAAAGAAAAAAAAACAAGGGACGAGAAAGAAGGACGAGGTCGCGGGCGATTATTTTCGGGCGCTTATGACGTTTACATGTGCGATAAAACGCGCTCTTTTTTTTTAGCCGGTGCAATTTTTAAATCTCCATACTTCCTCTATTAATTATTACTCGATAGGAATAAATTAGGAGAAAAATTGAGATTGATGTCTTCGAAGAGATCTTTGGAAATGCGTGTTTTCAACACGATGCAGTAAGGAAGGAGAGAGGTCGATCAGTGCCGAAAAGCGCCGAAAGAAGGCGGCGGCCGCTTCTCTATCGGACTAAAAGCGAGGCTAAAACGCTTGCGAAGATTTCGTATGCGTGGCTCCGCCTCCTACTCCTATCCGACCCATTCTAAACAAATGAATCATGCTCCAAAATGGCCGACTGAATTTAGACGTCACGTGGCATCGGCGCACGCAAACCGCAGCGCGTACACGCGCGCCCGCGCGCGCGCGCGCGCGCGTCACACGCACGTCCGTCGCCTGTCACGTCGCGTGGTTCGGGCTGGGACCCCGGGCCACGCGAGGAGTCGAAGGCACGTTTACCGTGCATGCCAAGGAATTTCGCACGAAATAAACGGGCACCGTCGCGGCTCCAAACAAACGTCAACCCTCGTGCAAGAAGGGGGTAGGAGCACGTTTTTTTCGGCCTCGAGTGTGTACAGCTTTGCTCATGGAACCAACAATTTTTTTTTTCTTTCTTTCGGACCTATTGATCTAAAAGTCAACTTTTCTTGTTTCTTCAGAGCTTGGGATTTGATGTATTTAATAAACTTGAAAAATTAATCGAGATTAGGAGAATCACTGAAAAATGATATAGCAAGCTCGAGAGCGAAATCGAAGCTTCTCATAAACAAGACTGATAACAGATAAATGATAATCTGTCTAATTTCTGATATACGCATTGTATGTTATATTTTTGCGCGAATGGAAAGCAGAGCAACGCATTATTCAAAGCAATAAAATAAAAAAAAAATAAATACACCTGTACCGCAGAATATTGTTGTAACATTGTAATATTGCCGCAACATTGCTGCAATGTTACAACAATGTTCCGTGCTGTATGAGCTATCTATTTGAAACGCTGAAAGTAAAGAGAGGATCTTCGCATAAATATTTTTTCTCGTCTAATCTCGTCGCATTTCTGCGACATCGCATGACAAGAGGAGACGAGACAGATGTTCGTCGCGATTCCTCCTCCCGGAGAAGCCGCCAGGAGAGGAGCGCAACGTAACTAGCTCGTCGGCGGCGATCAGCTGGGAATTGGCGGGACGCGACATTACGGTAGGCGGACATTTTTCGATACACAGGCGGTTACACAGGCATTGGCTCGCAAAGAGAAAGGCTTTAGAGCGGGCTGACTGGTCGCACGTAACGGCTAAGCGGGCTGCTTAGAAGGCCGGCGGAAAATTTAATGTCAAGTATACATGGAATCGGATTTACGGCATAATGCCTCGGCGACGTCGGTGTGCGCGGCCAGATCGACGCCAACTCCCCCCTCCTAGTCGCCCCCTCGCCCCCCCCCCGCCTCTCCCTTGCCCCGACTCCCTCGGTCTCGTCTCGTGCACTCGGGCCTGCGACTACAATGCTAGCTCGCGCACATGTCTCGCGAAAGATAAGATAGCCGTTTTGAAAACAAGAGAGATGAGTATAACGCGAGATTTTTAATAAGAATAAAAGCAAATAGAAATAAAAGAAAGATTTTTAAATGAATTAAGTTTCTCGCGATATTAAGGATGTCTCAAGTCTGCCGGATGTCCTGTAGGATATCTTGGATTTTGCGTGGATTTGATTTTTCTTTAACGAAGCGAGAAATGAATCTATTGCATTTTTCTCAAATCTTATCGTTAATATTTTGATCATGATTACAGTTAAGGTTGCACAAGATAAGATAATATTTGTGAAAGTATTGCATTAGTATTGAAAGTTTTCGAAAATTTATAAATATTGTTCTGATCTTGATTGAATTTTTAATAAAGTAAAAGTCTTGTCTTGATTTTATTAAAAAATTTTATTTATAATAAAATACTGGATGATTATTTAAAATAATATTTAATCTTAGTAATAATTTAAGATAATTATTACTATTTATGTCATTCGTTTATTTCTCAAAATACAATATGTATTTTGTGTCTCTTACGAAAGTTGCATACAATGATGTCAAATGCAAAACTGGTATACACATAATTCAGAATCATGTGCAAAATTTTCTGTAAAATTTAATATTGTTTATTTATTTTTTGTTAATTATTTCTAAATTTCTTAATAATATAAATGTCTTTATTTATTAGATGAAATTTTTTAAACTTGTATGATATGATTTTTTCTCGTCCAATTTACAAATATATTTTAGCTTTTCTTTTTAGAAAATCTTGATTTGTCTTGAGAATTAATTAAACATCTTGTCTCGAATTTCGAGACAAGACAAGACAATATCAAGATTAGTCTTGATATCTCGTGCAATCCTAATTATAGCTCGCAAAAAACTTTTGTTTAATTAAGATACGTAGTTAAGCTCGAGATTTATATTTTCACCGCACGCTCTTTGCCATTTCGAAATTTCATACAATTTAGCAAGCCAAAAAGACAATAAGAAACATCTCGCAAACTTGAAGTTTAATTTTTATTGAAACGCTTAAATTTTCAGCGCTGCATAACTTTGCAGCATTATTAAGAGGTCAGGGCATCGAGTTAATAATCGTCTTCGATATTTTAATTTCCTCAATATGAGCGAAAAAAAGGTGATCGACGATGGTCTCGGGGGAAACCAAACGTTGTCCCGGCTCAAAAACTGCAGGATTAAAGCCAGAAATCTAGACAGCGATTAATGCGGCCGATTCGATTAATCCGCTTTTTATCGCGTTTTATCTACACGTGGAATCAACCGCGAGATTGCCGTCGAAAAACGCGGCGCGATTATCTGAAAATTCCCCGAAGCGTTGCACGCCGCGGAAAATGTCGAATATTATTGGAGAACAGAGCGCTCTCGATTCGTCATAGATGACCATGAGTGATAGGTGAGCTTTTGCGCGCGCGGAGCTTGCACATCGCTATGTCTCTCCGGGAACGAATCTCTCTGCAACAAACGTTCCATTAACCCGCGAAAATATCGTACATATTTTTACCGACGTATCGGCGAATCCGTAATGGACAATTTTTGGAGTCGACGTGTCGATTTCCACCCTTCCCCCTTAGGGACGAGTGGTAACTTTGCGAATAATTATTGAATCGATCATTTATCCGTATCCGTGTGATTTGGAAAGAAATGCGTCAATCTTCTCGCGGATAGATTGCACGATTATAATTAATTGTTCCTGAAACGTGATCGTCGTTGCTACTCTTGAAAATGTGTAACTTCTCCAAAAAATTGGGATATTATTTTTTACTGATAATAATTTTCATAAGCAACAGAGATTAAAAATTCGCCTTGCTGAAAAAAATCGAATCAAACTTTTATTGTATTTTTTTATGAAAATTATTATCTCCCTCGATAAAATATAATATCTGATTAAATGTTTGATTTTTTCAATTGGCTTTTTTTATCATAAAATGAAAATTCTCCTCAACATGCGTTCTTCCGCAAAGTAGTAATTTTCATAAGGAACAGAGAAGATGTGATGATAAAAATTCGTCTGACTGAAAGAAAGCGAATTAAATTTTTATTATATTTTTTACGAAAATTATTTTTTCATGAAAATTATTACCTCTTCTGATAAAATATATCTGATTAGATACTTGATTTTTTCAGTTGACTTTCTTTTATCACACTTGAAAATTCCCAACATGCGTTTACGTTCCTCCGAAAAATCGATTCGCCTGCGAAATGGCGCGGGATGGCCGATTTCACGAGTTGTTGCGTAAGAGACGAAAGAGGCGTCAACGCCTAGACGCCCTATCTAATCTCCTACTTTCGGCTGCCATCTTGAAGACCCGAGAGCCCCGTGTATTCGTGTTTGTGGATTATCTAACGAATTTTCTAAACCGCCAATCTGCGTCAAGGTCCTCGCCGGCTTTGTCATCCTTCTCTCTCTTTTTCTCTCTCCGCTCAACATCTCTTTCTCCATCCGATAGTTCCTCTCGCTTGCGCGAGAGAGGCGAGCGGCTGTTGCGTAAAGTTTGAAACTGTGCGCGAAAAAGATAGCCCGCGCTCCGATAAGATAGGCCGATTAATAATAGGACGTCGCCGCGGTTTATCTCGACGTGCGAGATGCGTGCTTTAGGGACGGATGGTTAACAACGCAATCGCGTATAAAAAAAAACTTGGTGATCGACGTCGGAAGATGAATTAATGAGGTAAAATATTCATCATTATTTTTGCAAAAATTAGAAAAATTAGATTTATGATTATAAGTGATAATTAGCTTACGAGATATTCCTCTCTAGTATAATATATATATATATATATATATATATATATATATATATATTATTTAATTCTTTAGCGATGGTACATCGTGCAGCGATATTCATATCTTTTTTTATTATTATTGCAACAGAGTGTCTTTTCTCCCTAAAAAAGCATGGAAGTTTTCGTGGAATTTTATTGAGATTCGGGAAATTAAAAAATTCTCTATTTTACAATTTTGTTCTTATATTATAAATAGTTAACAAGTGTGAATTATGCGTTTAAAATATATTTTAAATATACATCATCATTGTTTATACATATTTTTAATGCCTTGATAAAATATTAAATGTGCAATAAATATTCTCTATATAATTTTTAGTAAAAAAATGAAAATGTCGTACAAGGAAAAAAAATGTTTATTTTATAAAAGTTATTCATTTCTGTTCAATACATTGTAAATCTAAAACATGAAACTTTTTTCGTATGAGATTATAATAAAAACCTAAAAAATATCGTATGGTATTATAATAAAAAATACTAGTAATACTAGTAATATAATAAAAAAATATTAGAAAATACATGGAACAAAAAAAAATTATTTTCAAAAATTATTTTCAAAAGTTGCAAGGATCTTTAAAAATATCCGCTTCACTGGAAATTTTGACAAATATATCTAGAAGACGAGGGAATTTTCAAGCAATTTTTTTACACGATTCAAACTTACTTTAAAATTATGCGATCTTTTTCCGACAAACGCGCGTGCATTTTTTCGTTCATAAACGTATACCTGGAGTTAATCGCGCATGGAGACGAGCAAGAATATAACGGCATCGATATTGCGTGTCCGCCGGTTACGTAGCCGGGTATTCGACAGCGTCACGACGGAATCGTATATATTGGCCGACCGATCGTTCCGTTTCGCCATCTGAATTCATGACTCTCACGTGACAATAACGTCGGTGTCGTGACTGCGATTTAGCCAGAAAGTATGACCGTTGAACGTGCCACGAACGTCTTTCCAGCTCGCGCTCGATGCATGCGAGCCTGGTCGCCGCGACTCCTCGTCGTCGTCATCGTCTTATCCTCTCGGTAACGGGTCGATGGCGCCGTTCTCTATAAATTAAATTCAAAACATGGAATCTTTTAACTTGGACGACAGAGCGTCTTCGATTCGCCCCTCCTGATTTTTCGTCTCGTTCAACTGCGACACTTGAATTTTGCGACGTAGCGACAGGCCGCATATTAGATTGTCTCCTATTCAAAGTGTCACGGCCGCGATGCGCCGTATTTAAGGAGCGAGATCGGAGTCGCGCGTGTGTGGGTATCCGCGAGTAAATTGGAGAGAGGATCTATGCATTTCGCGTTGAGAATTTTCCTCGAAATAAATGATAATGATATAGATCTTGAAATTTATCAATGAAAAATGACAATAAAAGATGCAGGAATATTTTAAGATTTTTTAATGCAATTTTCTAAAAAATTAATTTTTCTATTGCATGCGTTTTTTATTCATAGGGAGAAAAGGTAGAGCATCTTAAATTTCAAATGTTAGATTTGCAATGTATTGAAAAAAAATGAATAATTTTGTTAGACATTTTTCGCTCGCATAACATTTTCATCTTTTTGTCACTAAAAATTACAATAAAGAATATGTATTAAATATTTAATATACGTTATCCTGCACGTTCAATAAATACAAACACGATGCTAAATATTCCTTACAAAAATTTATAATTTAAATACTATATATTTATTACTATAAATTATAAATTAAATTAATTGGATGACAAATTCCAGAAGTAGTAAACTTTTATTTGCGCTAATAAATGTTAAATTAATATCGAAGTTGCACGTTACATATAAACTCCTACATTAAGCGAAGGAACGAATACTTATCGAATAGACGTAATAGGTCAGCGAATGAGACACGAGGCTACCAAGTTTTAAAAATTGCCCCTCAATTATAACTGTTTCAGCAGATTATCAGTCATAAAATTTCATCATTAGCGTCACATCAAACGTGACACACTTTTCTAGAATTTTGATTAATGATTCTAAATACGCGAGGATACAAAGACGATTTTCGCCTCGCATTATACTTATAATCGAGCTCTTCCATAATTTCGTTTCAATTCGAAGACCGTCATGTAAGATTCGTCATGTTTTCGACGTGTTATCGAGCCGCGTTAAAAAAAAAAAAAACCGAGCAATCGCCGCGGAATGCAATATACATCCCGCGTCATTGATATAATGGCACTTTGTATCCCGCTGTTTTTATCCGCAAACATTCGCGCGGATCGTGCGAATTTGCATTTTTCACGAAGCCACTTGAGCTCGCTCGAGTAGATCTCGGATTCTAAGAGTCACGGGAGCGCGACGCGGAAGAGATCGTAGGCGACATACAAATTGCGGGGCCGGTCGCGATGTTGCGTCCGTGACTGGACGGCATAATTCGTAGAGACGGTACGTGTTACCGATCAAGATAATTTTGATTGGAGCGACGCCTTGATTGCGCGCGCGGGGAGGGGGCCCGGTCGGGACTTTTTCGCCGTCTTTGCGGCCTCGCGATTGGCCGGTCGCGCGTCCTTTGCGCCGCAAACGCGCCGCCGCATCTCTCGAAAAGTGAATCCGCTCGCGATGACGAGGCTGCACGAGCGCGTGCGCGCGCGCGCATGCCATGCGCGTGAATAATAACGTGCGTTACGCAACACGTTCCGGTCATGACATTTCGCGAGGGTCGAATTCCCAGAGCTTCAACTGTTTAGGAAGATAGTAATTAATAGTTTGTAGATACTGATTAGGCATCTCGTTCGATTGCTTCTTGCGAAGCAAGTCTTTGCTCTTTATTGGCAAAGTAAACATATATAATTGTAAGCATATAATTTATGAATATTTTTCTTGCCAAAATGCTATTGTTTAAAGTGGATTGGTAATTAAAATTGCACACGTTTTTGTGTTGAATATATAAGGCGCAATTGACATGCAAACATGTTTCTCAAAATTAGCATTGAAATTTGCAAGCTCAACTGAAGTTGGAAATTAATTTTCATGAGAGAATTTGATGCGACGCGTGATTTATAGCAATTTAAAAATTCCGAAAGATTTTATGTAGCTTGAAATTCACGAAGGTAAAATCTTGGAATGTCGTTGTTATTTATTTGCAGTGAAAAAGCTAATTTATTGCAATTGATATTAATTTAAGTTCAATATTTAAAAAATTGCGTCACAAAGGAAGACGAGAGTGACTTTTAATATTATTTAACACGTTTCGATCACGATGATTGAATTATCAGCATCTCATTTGATTGCTTCTTGGAAATTTTTTTTAGCAAAATAAATTGTCACGTATATATGATTATAAACGTGTGATTAATGCGCGAATGAATATTTTTCTTACCAAAATGCTTCGATTAAACTGGATTAGTAATTAAAATTGCTTCTTTTTGTTTTGAATATAAAATGCATTTGATATGCAAAAACATTTTTCAAAATTAGCATTAAAATTTGCAAGCTCAGCTGAACTTAACAATTAATTTTTAGGAGAGAATTTGACGCATGATTTATCGCAGCTTAAAAATTTCGAAAGATCTTTATTTAGTTTGAAATTCCACGAAGAAAGAAAAAAATAAGATCTCAGAATATTGTCTATCTGCAATGAAGAAGCTTAATTTATGGTAATTTAATTTTGATTTTTATATGAAAAAATTGCGTCGCGAAAAGAGAAGAAGAAATCGACTTTTTAATATAGACTACAAAATACTGTGTCATTCTTTATTTCATGATAGGATGTGGGAATAATCTCATTACATTTTATAGTATTATGATATTTTTGGATATTTTTTGCTAAAACTAATTTATACACCGCTTACGCATAAAGCCATTTCTTTATTAATTACAATCACAAGGCTGGTGTTTAATTACAATCTTTTGTAAAATATCGATCCTCGCGCTTGTCGAATTTGGGAAACATAAAGCACCGAATCTTCTCTTTCGGAAGAATCTGCTTCTATTCAAAATCAATTCGCGAAGAGGAGGCGCATCGCTGAAGTTGGCAAGCGCTCGCGGCGGAGGACAATCAATAGAGACTCATGCATGTAAGAATGCATTAAAGCGATCTACGAGCGTAAGACAAAGCGACCATGTGACTGGAACAGGTTCCGGGGAGCCGAATGTGTGCGCGGTTACGTGTATCGCGTACATGTGTGTGTGTATATCTCGCGCGCGGGCTCTAAATGAGCGAGCTCTAAAGATAGAAGTTGATGTGTCTTCGGCTAACGCAACACGTAGCCTTTAAATCAGAATGCAAGCGCGAAACAAAGACGGATGACGGCGCGCTCGAGCGCGGGAAAATTTCGTGGAGCCGTTTGATAAGCGTCGCGAATTCGCTATTTTCGTCCGTATCCGCCGGAAATGCCAAGCTATCCGTGACACTGTCTTCTACTTCGGCAACATTGCAAATCGAGTTTTCGGTCGATCGGATGGATTATAATAACTACGTTCCATTTCGAACGCTATTGTTTCTGTAATGATGCTTCGAGAGTATCGAGAATCGAAACTGTCATAGAAAATTGCAGAATTAGAGGAGACAGAAAGTAAAATCTCAGAGTGTCTACTGGAACAACTGGAGACCTGGAATTCTCAGGGATTTCTTTTGTACTTGAAAAAATCAGGAAATGTTGATTTATTGGAAATTTAAAAATTCTCGCTTTGTATGATAATTCTGCTTTTAAATCGTAAAACAGTTAGCAAGTCAAATTTGTTTAGAATTTATTATGAATCTATTTTTGTTTATATATTTAATGTCTTGATGAAATATATATCCTTTATTGTAATTTTTAGTGATAAGAAAAATTAAAATTTGCAAAAACACTTATTTTAAAATTAAAAATTATTCAGTTTTTTTTCACTATACTTATTAAAACCCACACTTGAAACTTAAGAAGCTCCTCATGCGAGCGCATAAAAAAAAATCTTGAAAATGTAAAATTTTGAAAAAATTCTAAAGGGACAGGGAATTTTTGCAGAGAATTTTTAGAAGATTCGAGTGAACACCCCAGCAACAAACACAAGTGACATCATTGAAGGACGAAAATTGGATGCGATTGCGTATCGCATCTTTACGCCGCGTGCCATTTCAACTTGTAGGCTCAAACGTCAAACCGAGTAAAAGCGGAGCCGTGGCATATAACGGGAGAGGCGTTCCAATTTAGCTCAATAATACCAGAAGGAAACCTCTGGATTCGCGCAGCGGCGCTCAAATCTCAGCCTCGGTCGAGGACGTTGATGAGGCGACGCGTCGCGATTAACCGCGATAAAGCCACACGTCAGATGCGAAACTGCTCTCTCTTGCTCGGGAGCGCCCGTCGTGTCTTTAGCCGGCGGATTTTTTACGGTAGCGTACGAGCCGCGCCAAGTTAAGGCGTCGCCCCTCGGTATCTCGAATATCAATGTTAATCCGCAACGGGCGATTTAACCTCGTCGGCGCATAATATGCGCGTTCCATTTTCCTAGCGACACGCGTTAAGCGCGCGGTGCACGGACTGCACGACGGGCGCATGAATGACAAAGGGGGGAAGGAGAGGACGGGAGGGGGTGGGGTGGGAAACGATCGCGCTTGCGCCAAGAAAGCGGCACCGTTCTGCTCGCGATCGCGCGCGTGGTTGTAAGAGCCGAGGAGATTGAAAGTACTACCGACTTGGCGGCATCCGATCCGAGATTGTCGCGTAGCCCCGATGATATCTCTCTTTGTATGTGGGATTCTTACAAAGGGATATGCTCGCGATCTCTTTCTTTTCCGATCAATTGCTGAGAGGTAGGCAAAAATAAAATTGTAGCGATCTCTATTTTTCCCAGGAAAAACATTTGTCCAATTGGTAGAGGGAAAGTGCTAGTTGGGACAATCGGAACCTCGCAGAAATGTTATCAGCTCATTGAGACATTTTTGAATTGAAACATTTTGCTTTCATATGAGCAGCGCTCTAGATCAGTCCAGACTAGGGTTGCCAAATCCAAATATCTAAATTATCGGACATTTCGTCTTTGGACAAAATCTAACCGGATAGAAACAGTAAACGTAAAACTATATTAAATACAAAATTTCAAGTAAGAAACTTTCTCTTCTTTCTATCACCTCTCTCTTACAATATTGTTTTTCAAACAATTTTAGAAACGTCCGGTGTCCGATTTGACTTATTAACCAAACACCGGATAAGACTCCTAAAAACCTGATAGTCCGGGTCAAAACCGGACAGTTGGCAACCCTAGTCCAGACTGATCAATTGGGAGACAAAAGTAAAATTGTCACGACCCTATTTTTCCCAGGAAAAAGATTTGTCCGATTGGTAGAGGGGCGAAAGTACAAGTTGGGACAATCGGAACCTCTTAGAAATTGTATTAGAAACACTTTGCTTTTATACGAGCGGCGTTCTAGATCAGTCAAGACGGTGGCCGGTTTCCTGCGGTCTTTCCGAAACACGGAGTTGGCGAAGGAAGTTGAAACTTTTGCGGTGCTCTGTACCAGGCGTACACACCGTTGCAGGTATAGAGGAAGAAGGAATGGAACACGGGAGGGGGAAAAGGCAGAAAGAAACAGAATCGGCGTGCACGTAAAATGTGCAATTGGACCAACGATGCCGACGACGACGACGCCGATGACGACGACGTAGACGTCGATGACGAGCCCGACGCGGCTTGACGTTTCGCGGCCGCTAAGGACGCTCACACATACAATGCACTCGCACATACGTCCACTTACGCACGCGTGCGATCCATAGAACCGCGATGCATCGGGACGTTTGTGTGCGTCGTGTCGCTTGATCGTCGTCGGCGTCGTCCATGACGTCCGGATGATGGTAATGGTAACCGGTCGCGATTGTAGAGGAGGATGACGATTGGTGGTAGTGCGCCTAGTTGCGTCGCCAATAGTAGTAGTAGTAGTAGTAGTACTAGCGCTAGTAGTGGTACCGGCGTCGGTGGTGGTGGGACGTAGCGGTGGGGTGGTGGCAACCGGTGGTGGTGGTGGTGGATACCCAAGATGATGGTGGGGTAATCGGATGGCGGCGCTCGTAGCGCGCAAGCCGTGCCATCCGACGCGGATGCAGTTACGGGAGCGCAGCGCGACCCAACGCAACTCGACTTAACGTCGCATATCCGGAGCCGGATCAAACGTCGAGGCCTGGGCAAGTGGAGTGCGTGTGCGTGTGTCGTCGTCCCGTCTCCCTCTCGCCCGAGGTATTTAACGCGCGAGTACCGGGAGCAGGGGGAGAGTGACGCGAGGGGTGGACACAGAGTGCAGGGAGTGAAAGATATAGGGACGCGGGGTGTACAGGGACGGAGAGGAAGGAAGGAAGGAAGGAAGGTAAATCTTGCGAAGAAATCGGAAGGAGGATCTCGGGTCTTTTGGGATCGACACTAGAGTGATTGAGAGAGACAGAGGGGTTGAGGGGCCGCCGAGTGAAGTTGGGAAAGAAAAGAAGTTCCTTCCCGATCGAGACGCGATTCGTTGCCGCCGCCGCCGCCGCCGTTGTTGTTATTGTTGTTGTTGTGAACGCGCGCCGGTTAGGATCGTCGATCGTGACAAGGCACCCCTAGAGCAGCATCGGCCAGATAGGAAGGAGGAAGAGGAATACGAGAGATCGACCGGGTGGAATCGGCGTGCGAGAGAGAGAAAGAGAGGGAAACTCGCCGCTCGTCATCGTCATCGTTAACGACAGTGGTATTCGCGATCAGCCTCGTCGCCAGGAATACCAGGCGGAGGAGGATCATCGGTGTCTACGCGATCCTCGCGTAGACACATTGCAGCGAAACGGTACCGGAGCAACAGGCTCCTTCCAGAGAGAGAGAGAGAGAGAGAGGGAGAGGGAGAGGGAGGAAGGTAGGGGGCGACCGGGGGTGGATCGGTGCATCCGTCGATCGTGACGGCGCCGCGCGTGTTTATCAGTCCGCTTGACGTGGCTTACTAGTTTCGCGAGTGTACGTCGAAAAGCAAGAGATCGCCTGACGGAAGGAGAGATGTCGTCGGGAAAGCGCGCCGATCGCGGAGACCGGCAGCGCGGAATGCGTCGGCGAGTCGCCGCGAGAGACTCTGAAGCACGCGAGTGAGGAAGAAGGTCCTTTCAAGAGCGCGAGAGTGAGTAGTCGTCATTTTACCTCGTGAAATCGGAAGAGATAGGCAGAAAGAGAGAAAGAGAGAAAGAGAGAGAGAGAGAGGGAAAGGGGAACCATAAGAGCGCGTTCATTAGTCTCAACGCACCGAAATCCGATCGAGTCCTCTATGAGCGCGCCGGCGATGAAAGATACACGCATAGTGATCGAGTGCCGAGGAAGAGAGGTGCGTGTGCATGTATGTAGATCGTGTACGAGTGAGAAGGAGTGTCCTCCAACATGCGCGCGCGCGCGCGCGAATGTTGGAGGTGCGCTCGCGTTCGCGCGTGTGCGTCAAAGGAGAATGTGCACGTGTCATCGTGTGTGCCTAGGTGCGCGGGGCGAGAGGGGACGAGGGACGAGGAGAGAGGAGAGAGAGAAAGAGAGAGAGAGAGAGAGAGAGCCGATCGGTGCGCGCGAGAGGCGCACAACTAGCATCGGTTCTCTTAGACACCAAAATGGCCGAAAAGATTTTGCGCTCGCGCGAGCTCGTCGATGATGGTCATCGTCATCGTCGTCGATGGATGACGGGAGAGAGGATCCGCCGGAGTCGGCGAGACATGAGCGCCGTCATTTTTCGTTATCGCTGTTTTGTCTACGATCGTCCACCTTTCGACGGCTTCTTCTTCTTCTCTCCTTGTCTCCCTCTTTCTTTCTGTAGCGGCGAGTTGACCCCGTTTTGACGACCGGCGCAAGCGAGTTATTTCGCGCACTGTATCTGACTCTCGGTATCGTGTTTTCTCGTTTGCGGGGGCGATGCGTTTCTGGGAAATTAGCTAGATTGAAATGATCGCTTTATCGAGCGAGCTCTTCGGTCCCGGATAATTACGAGGATCGAGTTATTTCTGAAATTCTCCAGTTTCCTAACGTCATCAGCGCGACTTACTGTTAATAAATAGTTTTCGGATTTAATTATCAAGTTTGAACCGTTGATGGAATTTTTCTCTTCATTCACGCGGCACCATCTGAAAGGTGATTCATTTTTTCTCCTTCAGTTATTCGTCAAGTTGCCCTAGTGAGAAGACAAAACTTTAATCCGAGTGCTTGAAAATAAGAGTAGATGATTCAAAATTACGAGTAACTGGAAAAATTAGGCAATAGCTCGAGGATAAAAGATCGCATCAGAAATAAAGCTGAACACAATCTGTCTAATGATTGAAAAATGTTTTATGCAAATTAAATATTGTAAGAATTTTCTTAATTAATACTAGCAATACATGTCGTGCAGAGATACTCTTGCACCTCCTTTTAATATATTCACAATTTTCAAGTACCAATTGCAAGAGACGTGGCCCTTTCATCGCTATAAAACGCTATCATCGCGATAAAACGTTCGTTGTGAAACAAACCGATTCGACGTGTGATCCTCGTCGAAGTGAGCCGCGTTAATAATAATCGCGCACATTAATATTTCTTCTTTTGCTCGAAATTTTATCCACCCTGTTACGATATTTTTTTCACACGCATTTCGCGCCATAATTCCTCGATGATGATTACGTATATATATATAAATACGCTATAGGGACGGCTAAAATTTCTGCTGATACGCGATGTCCGCGATAATATCGAATCATAATTTCGCCTCCGATAGAAAAGCGCCGCGTTGTAATTATTAATCCGCGAGTTGTTTCACGCGAGTGAATTTGATCCAGATCGATTCCAATCGCGCCATTGTGTCGGATAATGTTTACCAAGGTTCTTTTGTGCTGGCGAGTGTTGAAAAACACATGTTGTTCCGGCGCCGAGGGGGGCAAGGGGGAGGGGGAGAGGGAAGCGCGTTTCCCCCCTTAAAATCAATGCGAATCCGTAATAATTCGCGCTTTGAGGAAGGGAAACATCAAACATCTCTGATTTTATTCGTCCGGTCCGCTTCAGGAACCTGGGCATACGATTACTCAAAGTGTAAGCGGAATCGAAGAAAGTCGCAAACAAATCGTCGATGAAAATTTCGAACGAAAAGTGTAATATTATAAAATTTTCATTAGTATAGATATTATAACTTTATCACCTATTTAATTAGTGGAAACTAAATATTTAAATAATATTTTATTAGTAATGATTTCTTAATTTTTTGTTTAATTAATAATTATTCTCTTTTTTTTCTAATAAGTAATTATTCTTTTATATTCGAAGTTGTAAATTTATGATTTTTCTTGCTAAATATAATATGCTATAGAATTAAATAAATTAACAATAAAGTGTATTAGTAAAATATACTTCATTAGTATATTTTACTAATACACTTTACTGTTAATTTATTTAATTAGCGTATTAAATACTGTCTTATTAATTATTATATATTATTATCTATTATAATTTATAGTTCAACTTATAATTCTTCTTGTGATCTGCTCACACATTGAGTAATTCAATTATCTTTAAGAATTATCGTCAACAAGGTTGCCAATGATCATCAATATCTTAATAATATATCAACTTTCTTGATGTGAAAATTTGTAGGTGGAATTTTCAAAGTTTGAAAGGAAAATTTTTGCATTACTTGTTTGAGACGTTACGCGAAATTTCGATGCAAAGGAGGGAAACGCGGGACGAAATCGCTCCGATGGATCGAATAAAAATCGCGGGGCCGAAACGGGACGTCGTGGGACGCGGATCTGGATGCAACGCGCCGTCTGTCAGTTTTATCGAGCGAAGCCGGTCGTCACGTGTTCCGCGCGGAAACCTGTCGCTCCGGACGAGCTGGTCGCGTAGGGAGACCGGAACCTCGTTGTCTCCGACGTTACCGACGTTCGTACGATATAGAACATCCGGAAGCCGAGATTCGATGGAGAAGAAGGGGGTCACAAATCGAAATTCTTTCGTCCGCTTTCCGGATTTCGGCCCCGGCTTTTCCGCATCGCGTCTTTTCATTCGGGAGGTCTGCCAATAAATTTCGACCACTCGAACCCGTTCCTTCGACGTAGGAAATTCCAGAGACTCCACTTGTTCGGCAAGTGTCAAAATGATTATCAGCGATTCGTGGATTTTTTTCGCGGTTTAAAAATATTTTCCGCGCTCTCTCGATCAACGACGAGCAATTTTCAATCGGAACGGTACCCCTCGGTGCAGGTTTCACGCGCCTTGCAACATTGTTCAAGGCGTGTAGAGCCGGAAGAGATGGGAGCTCAGCCGGCGTGAACCTGCTCCTGAGAATGCAATTTTCTTCCGATACCAGAGAGGCGCGATCTATCGGGTAAACAGATTCCTGGATGTTTACGTTGTACGAACCAATTACACTATGCCCAGTCGAGCGACGCTTAGCGCTTGGTTCGCGGGGTAATTAGAACGCGCATGTCGCAAAAAGAACGCACGGGGCTGTGTGTGCGAGGCTAATTCGATGGAAATGCGTGTAAACTGGCGTAAACCAACCTCGGCTCTGACGCTTCTTTCTGCTTTCTCGATCGAGAACCTATTTCCCATTTCACGCGAGATCTCGATTCTCGATCGCTTCCGTCTCGTTATCCGTCAAAGTCGCGCTCATGCGAGTCAGTTCAGAAATAATTTCGACGATTGTGTTTGCTCTATCCTCTTCCATTAATAGACGATGTATAGGCATTTATTTGTGTTTTCAAGAGTCCGTTCGAGTGATGTAATTACACCACTTGGGCAACGACAGGCTGCGAGGTGTAAAAAAACAAATAGAAGATACGAACGGACAGAGACTTTATTCATAATAACTCGTCACAGGTCACGTGGAAAAAAAGAGAAACGTGTATAATTTATATAATTTGCACACAAAAAGATGCAAATAACGCGAGAACTCTCGGGACTTGTGAGGAAAACCGTCCGAACGGCCGGGTCCGGCGATCAGCTGATTTCTGTCATCGGCAATTCGTTGGCGCGATCTCTTTGTCACCCCCTTTGTCAGCGAAAATCGGACTCATCGAGGAGAGGAGGTGACTCACGGATTCTTTCCCTCTCTCTTTCTCTCTCTCTCTCTCTCTCTCTCTCTCTCTCTCTCGGTCGCGGCGATAAATTACGTATCGTTGCCTCTCGGAAGTGGACGCTTTAACGGCGCGTTAAGCACGGACGTTTATTGACGTAATAATTTAGCGAAATTAATTTATGCGCGCGGCGAAAGATCGGCCGTATCGCGGCTTAGATTGCGACAACACGCGCACGGGATCCGTGCGATATCGGCAAACAGCCGCGACGGACATCGCCATTTTCGTTACGCGGTCGCGCGTGCTTCCAGCCGCCGGAATTATCGCGCGAATGCGGTTCCCTCCCGTCCTCTCCTTCCATCCATTTCTATCTCTATCTCTCTCTCTCGCTCTTCTTGTACAGACCGTGCCAGAATTATCGCCGCTTCTCCGATCGGCGAATTTGTAACCAACGGGAATTCGCATTCTTTAGCGGAAAATTTAATCCACCGTCGTGATTTTTCAATTACGCCTGTCGATGATTAATGCCCGACGATTAAAATTCTTCAATTAGTCGCGAAACTTAATTCGGACATTCCCGATGTTAAGGAATTCCGCAATTACACCTAAATTTTCGAGGAGGTTTGTGAAGAAGAGGCCACGAATTTATACAAACCCATTTTATTTTCTCTCTCTCTCTTTCTCTGTTTCTTGCTTCATGTCTAGCGAGAATTCTTTGAAAGAATTGAAAGTGCAGAAAGAGCAATTATGTATTATACAGTTGGGGCCGGAGGAGTCCAGTGAGTGGAAAAAATCATGGTAGATTCCCGTTTTATTTTTTACAATCCCGGATTTTAACCGACGCAATAAACTGACAAAAATTACAAAACTAATTAATACGTATAACATTAAAATATGTTTATATAACTTTATGCAAAAAAATATTTTTGCTTCAATTATAATAAATCATTATTAAAGTTTAAAAAATAAAGTCAGTACAATAATAAGGTCTTTTTTAGACTGTTATTAAACTTTATTTCTAATTTTTAATTTAATAAGAGTAAATAGTAACAGAATTTAAATTTTTTATTACTATAGATTCGCGTTTACCCTTCAATATCTAACAAAAAACTAATTTATTTTACATATTGACTTCTAATCTGTTGCGGATTTTATTTTACAGGCAAAGATTAAATTAAGCGCATTAATTAACTCTATCAATTGATAAATATCGATAAAAAAGTTGTTTTTTTTACAGAAAAGACTAGTTTTTGCCAGTTTTTTCTCAGAAAATACCAGTTTTTGCCATCTTTGACATGGATTTTATCCAAAAAAATATGGAATCTTGCCAAGCCTAGTTCTCTTCTAGCTTAATTAACTCGAGGGAACTTGTCGTGAGCGGGCTTTGTTCTCACGAAAATCATTTCGCGCGTCATTAGAAAATTTTCAAGAATATATCGCGATAGGCGTGTCGCCAACGAGACTCCAACGATACTTTATAACGCGCCGATAGCGATCGCGGCGGTATTAAAACGTAATCAGCCCGGCCTCGCGCAATCCTTGCGCGATTATCTCGGCGCGCGATCGGGAAAAAGCGCGATTATCTTCGACGTTTTCAAATCGCTACGTTACGGCTCTCCGTTCGGTTACCACATCTATTCTCGCGGTCGCCGCGGCCTGAAATTGATCGCGTCTCTCTCTCTCTCTCTCTTTCGCCGCGAAATGTCAAGGCGAACACTGGAGCGAAGCTCGCTCCGGGCGATTTCTCGCGAAATCGCGCGCGATTTTCGTCACGTAAAGTCCAATTATGCGAAACGTGAAAAAATTCACGTCGCCAACTATTTCGCCAGCCCCGTCTTATCGCAATCGCTCTTTGTTCCGTTTTCTCGACTTTGGACTCGCTCGCGGATATAATAATCTTGAAAGAAAGACGGATAAATTTCCCAGGAATTTTGGAAGCGCTTTGAATTTCGATGATTCACGTGTCAAGTATTCTTAATTCGCCTCTTTCTTCTCGAGAGATGCGTATCGATCTGCCTGTGCATTCGCATTTATCCGCGATATAATGATCTTTCCCGTGCGCTCGAGGGGATTTAATCCCGGAGCATTCAATCTATAAATGATTTCCTCGGGAGATAAATCAGCTCCGTATGATAACTGTTAAGTCAAGTTTTTGTAGAGGTAGAAAAATGTAATGGCATAGTCCGCTGCCCGTGGATTGCGCGATTCGATTGGCTGGCCGTGTTCGCTTCTCGGTTTTACCATCGTATAAACGGGAACGCGGTCTCATCTCTATATCTAATAGATGCAACTTTTTTAGGAAACGTCAAAAATTTCTGCTCGAATACAGCACTCGTCATCAAGTCTTTGTCTAATTTCAACTTTTGCAAACAGTCTGAAATTCTAGATATAAATTTAGAGTCTGGTGGATCTCTCCTCATTTTTCCTTTTTCTTCTTCTTTTTTTTTTTTGATGCGGTGACACTTTCGGACAGTCGGAACGAGAATACATTCTACAAAAGTTTGGGCGCGTTTTATCGACAGGCATTTTCAATCCGGCTCGAATTCCCGGACCATCGGACTAGATTTCGCTTTCCCGGTAGTTTTTCGGGGAGAGAGGGGGGAGGAAGGAAGGCGAATTTTTCGCGCGAGCATTTTTAAAAGTCCCCTCCCCTCCTCTTCTCCTCCGTCGACGTTTTTATTTTTTTTTTCCATCGTGACGGCAAATTATGCGCGCTTTTATCCGCGTATTTTTGTACGCGCGATACCACCACGGTCGCGAAAGAGCGCAATTACTCGCTCGAAGGTGAATGTAAATAATGACGGTCGCGTGCGAAAATCGCCGACGGGGCTACAAAGGATCGAAAATGACACAACGCGCGATGATGACGCGGCGAAACGATCCCGGCGATCATTATTATCCGCCGCTCGACACGGCAGATAGATAGATTTATACACATGCACGAGGATGATTATTTCGAGAGAGGATGACGTGGATTACGGATACGCAAATCCGGCGGCTGCGACGTCTGTTTCTATCGCGCGCGAATATTTCGAGGCTTGATTTGTCCCGCGCGGGGGAGAGAGGCGATTATTCGCATAATCCGTTGTCATCTTGGACGCTACCATATTCGTATGATAATGAGCGATGCGAAATTCTCGTCGTGCGTTTAGCAACCGGCCGATGCGGAATGTCGCGAAATCGTGCGCAGCATCCTTAAATCTCTAGACGAGCGAGAGCCTGCGTCGTAATTGAATATCTTTGCCCTGACCGCGTTGAAATTCTATAAATAGTAGGCGCCGCTGTGAAACGCGACCGAAACTTTACCTTGGAAGGCGAAAATTATCGCCGAACATTGTACTTGATTCGAGGGGGGCAAGTAAGTGCCTTGGGAGAGATAAAATAAAATAAATATTTCAATTGCTAATTAAATAAATAATTTAATTCAGTAAAATAAATATATTCATATTTAAAAAAATACAAGATATGTACGATCATTTCTTCCGAGGCTTAGAAATTATAATTCCTCCTCTCTCTTGACAATTAATTTTTATTTAATTTTGTTTTTTATTTTTTTATAAAAATTTTTCATTTTGTGATTTTAATCGAATATACAAATTTCTAATATTGTGGTGTCTAATATTGTGTTTCTCGTTTGCCCAAGAGTCGATACTTACGTTTGCACGTATTGCACTTTGGTGCACATGCCGTTTAGAAATTCCCGGAATCGTCAGGACTAATTTTGAGCCCGTAGTTTTGCGGCGAAGACGCAACCGTTCGCCGCGACTTCCCGCGTTAGAAAGCTGAAATTTGCCGTATTCAGTAGGTTAAAGTAGAAAATTCGGTATGACCTCGATTTAGAACTCCGTGCACAGCTGGCTCGCGCGCCTGAGTCACTTAGACGTTGACCAGGAGCGAGAAAAAGCACTCTTTCTATTTTCACGCGCGTATGTGTGTGTAAAATTTAAAATTTAAAATTTCATATTTTTGATAAAATTTAGAATCGCGAATTTTCATATCAGTGAAATTTAGAATTCGAAGGAATCGCGTATTTAGAAATTAATTCTTGCCGATTAAATATTGACATATGATTTTCCGAGTTATGTAAATATAAAGTGCGAAATATGATAATGAATTAATTCAAATCGGCATTCAAGAATTCGAGCACGAATCCCTTGGATGATAAAGGTACGAGAAATGACGATGGCCAAGAAAAAAAATACTCTTTCTATCTTCAAGTGTGTAAAATTTAGAATTTAAAATTTTTATATCGATAAAACTTAGAATTGTGAATTTTCATATCGGTAAAATTTAGAATTCGAAGAAATATTTAAATTCCTGGTCCCTTTACTTGTTACTGATTAAATATTGACATTTGATTGATGTTTTCTTGCTAAAATTAAGTGTATCGGAAAATGATAATAAATTAATTTAAATTCGGTGTTCGCCAGAAATTCGATAAATTAATTTAAATTTAGCGTTCGCCAAAAATTCGAGGACGAATCCCTTGGATGGTAAAAGCACGAAAGAAAGCGCACTGAGCAAAAAAGGACAAACGAAGCACTCTTTCTATTTGCACATGTGTGTAAAATTTAGAATTTTAAATTTCAAATCGATAAAACTTAGAATCGTTAATTTTCATGTCGGTAAAATTTAGAACTCGAAGGAATATTTAAATTCCTAGTTCCTTTACTTGTTGATTAAATATTGACATTTGATCGATGCTTTCTTCGTTCACGCTAAAATTAAGTGTATCGCGAAATGATAATGAATTAATTCAAATCGGCGTTTATGAAGAATTCGAGGACGAATTCCTTGAACGGTAAAAGCACGAAAGGAAGCGCACTGAGTAAAAAAGGATAAAAGAAGCACTCTTTCTATTTGCACATGTGTGTAAAATTTAGAATTTTAGATTTCATCCATAAAACTTAGAATCGTGAATATTTTCATATCGATAAAATTTAGAATTCGAAGGAATATTTAAATTCCTAGTCCCTTGTTGCCGATTAAATATTGACAGTTGATTGATGCTTTCTTCGTTTCGTATTAAAATTAAGTGTATCACGAAATGATGACGAATTAATTCGAATCGGCGAGGGAGCCGAGCGAGAATCCCTTGGATGGGAAACGCACGAGAGGAAGCACGCGGATCGAGTTGAATTTTTCGCGAGCAACGGCGCGAAAAAGCCAACGGAATTTTTCAGGCGCGCGTCCAGTAACGAACTTTACGAGCGATATGCGTTTTGTCGATTTTGAACAGGTAGGAGAAGCCCCCGGTGATCGGGGCAGAAAACTGGCTCGTTTCCGACACAGGAAAAGGAGGAAAAAAAATAAAACGGCCGCGGACTAATGGAGTAATGGACTTTGATACAGTTTACGATGCGGGAATTACTGCGCGACACTGTCGAAAAAAGGGGGAAAAAATAAATAGCGTGAAAAATTAAATAATACGGCCGTTATACTCTTATCAAGTTTCTACATTTTTTCCCCCCCTCCGATTTCTCTCGCGACGGAAATATTTCGTACGAATAATTGCGATGTCAAATAGCCTCGTGTAATTATTTAATGCCTAACATTTTAAAGTACGATAAATATATACCATCGTCTATATATATATATATATATATATATATATATATATATATTGCGTAAGAGATAAAACTAAAAAAAAATGCTATCGATACACGAGCGAGTAGAAAGCGCGAGTCTCGTCGCGTGGAAAGAGGAAAATACGAGAGCGAGGAACTATTGCGGGAATAATTATCGCCGTTAACAGGCGGCGCAGCAACGGCCGTTAAATACCGTAATACGAAATAATAACAGACTTTTAAAACGTCGTTAAGTCCCGGCGCCGATAGAGGTAACGGCATTAGAGGCGCGCTGCTCCCGTTGCCGCGCATTAATTCGCGCCGAGTGTCGCGAATGCCGTTCGCAATCGATATCTCGCCGCGTTTTGAAATAATAATAATCGAGTCCGTTATCGGGGCGCGGGTAATGGAGCTTTTTCGTATTAATGCGCCGCGACAACAAAACGAGACCCCTCTCCCCCCCCTCCTCCTCCTCCCTCGGGGGAGGGGTCGGGGGAGCGGCACCCTTTTCGGATTATTTGCGCGCCGCGAAATTTCATGGAATAATACGCTTCGCGGCCGCGAAAATGCACATGTGAAAAATTAACACGGTCAATTTGCCCGCGGGCGGGACGTCCGTTGCCGGCGAATTCTGTTACGTTTCGCGTACATAAATTCGGCCGCGAGTAGCTCCGGTCAATATTTAATTCCGGCGATGGATCGCCCGGAGATGACGCACAATTCCGGTGAAAACGTCGGACGAAGCGAAAAATGTTGCGGCTTTTGATATCGCGATTGATTAATCCGGCCGCCCGTACTTGAGTCGCGCCGAATCCTAAACAAGGTGACGCGACACACGTGACGCGCGCTGTATTTTTCGTGCAAACAGCTCGCGACAAAACGGCACGTGGAAAAGAGAAAAATCCGTGAAAGTACGTCTGTTACCGTTTAAGCTCAAACCTTTAGTTTCTAAGCCCGACGAGCAACAGGTTGCGCCATTGTGGCGACTTGAAAACTCCGCTTACGTGGATACTTTCAAAATCCTTCTCTCTTTTCGCGCGCGCTTTTCTCTCTCTCTCTCTCTCTCTCTCTCTTTCTTTCTCTGTGTACAATTATTCTTTATTGTTCCGCCGCCGCTGCACTTGAGACGAAGTCGAAGAATTTCTGTCGAGCAAAAGCTAGCTTGTAAATCGGGGCGCTCGTCATCGTGCGTTTTTGCATCTATTTTACTTCTCTTGGAAACGGTCTTTAATGATTCTCACGCGCGCGATTTTCTCTCGTTATGATATTTTGCAAAAAAGTATTGCGAGCTTCAAATTGATACGATTCTTGAGCAGTTGCATGCAAATTTATTGAGTTTTAATTTCATCATAAAATAGCGATAATAATTGATTGATCTGCAGAATTTCTAGATCAATTTTCCTCTTGTATCACGTGTTATCGCCTCGTGTTAATCTTATATATTGCAAATTATATCGTTATTTGTCCGTTGAACGATTCTTACTGCTTCTCGTTTCTATGTTGTTGTAAAAAAAAGATTTGATACTGATCGCAAAGTATATTAAAAGTAACAATAGAAAATGAAGAGATCAAAATGATTTGTGACAAATTACGAGGGTCTTATTCGAAAGATAATTGATCGAGATGAAAATATGGATAAAAGAAAATTAATAGAAACAGTTTACACATATGAAGAGAGGTAGAGAGATGTGGAATTCCCCAACTAGAACAGCATCGCATGCAGCGCATCCTGTTTGCGCGTGCGCTGGAGTTGCGCACGTGGACGCAGTTTGACGTTTATATATTTATACATATATATCTAAATAAATATATACATATATACTTATAGTTGCGATGACATTCGAATCAACGCGAAGACGATCGGCGAGGAAAGGGGAAGCGCGCTACGGGTTATAGCAAAATGGCCGTCGAATTTAGACTTATGTAACGCGATCCTCGCGTGCGTGCGTTCTCCGACACAAGCCGGTTCTTCCTTTTTCTTATTCCACCTGTCGAATATCGTGGAGGGGCTTCTACGTGGGACGTGCACGTTTCGAGCCTCGTTAATTGTCGGCTTGTGGATGGCCATGAGTTTTCAGAAATTTCGCTAGAAATCTCTGAAATTTGCGAGGAAACGTTGTTACGTTTTAGAATCAATGTGCAATCAGCTTCTGAAAAAATTTCATTTCTTGCGTCAGCTGTTTACAAATGAACAATATTGCGATAAGATTATCGTATCTCTCTCTCATAACATTATTATATTTATATTATAAATATATAAATATATAAATATATAGGTATATAAATATTTAAATATATAAATATATAAAAATATAATTTATATATTTATACAATATTATAAAATATATAATATTATTGTATATATTGTATAAAATTATTGTTCCCTTATAAATTTGACAGATTAAATTCTCACACACAAGTGTAACATGTAATCTAAATTATAAAAAAAAAATATATTTGCAAGATTAAACCTTGCAACTCTATCATTTGCGAATTACATCGAATATTTTCATTAAAAAGAGATCATTGCTAATTTTGCGCCAGCCATATCCAAATTTCGTTTTGTCATGGCTAACTGATAAAGCAATCATTTTCATTGTTAATATAATCGCATCGTCAAACGCGAAGTTATACCGCGTGTCATCGTGTTACTTATTATTCTCGCAATATTTACATTTTGGCGATATCATAATTATTGACGTGAAATATTTTTAATTAAACTGTTAACAGAAAGCAACCAAACCGCGCATATATGTTTCACACTTTATAGTTTACAAGTTATGTTCTACATTGCATTACATTGTTTAATCTTCATTTTTCTATTTTAATTTAATTCCGATTGCATTTTTATAAATTATTTACAAAGTGTCGCTAGCGAGGTTTAAACATTCATGAAAATAGAAGATGATGTAATTATTTTGCATATTAAAATATCAGTTCATATCACTTAAAAGCACTTTATGTAAGTTGCATAAAGGATGTTGCTTTATATTGACAGTTTCCTATCGAAAGCTCGAAACGCGAATTGTAACGCTTCAAAGAATTTGTAGAAAATCTCCAATCAACGTCCATCAAAAGCTAATAATATATTAATGCTTCTTAAATAATTTGACAGATCTCGATCAAAACTGTTCGATCAAGGCAGTTTTCTTATCTAAGTTAATCGTGGGATAAGATATATACAAGGGAATCTCACAAACTGGAAAAATCTGATTTTGAAACTTTATAAAATATATAAAATATAAACATATAAAATATAAACAAAAATTTAATACATAAATTTTAATCATAATAACATTAAAATAAAGTTTTGAAAATATAATTTAAAATTTAAAATATAATTTAAAATTTTCAAAAAATCTTTAAACAAAATTATTTTACTAACGTGATTAAGTTTTGAAAATATAATTTAAAATTTAAAATATAATTTAAAATTTTCAAAAATCTTTGAACAAAATTATTTTACTAACGTGATTAAATCAAGGTATTTTTATCATGAAATTTTTGTGTGAAACATTTTCACCTCTTGAAATTATTTTTGGTCGTCAACTGGACATTTTTAAATTCATCATGTATCTGTCATGTATTATCAAAATTTTCAAATTCGCAGAGGCTCTTGCAAAATTAAGAAGTGGCAATCTCCCGTCTTCTTTTGTCTCTTGACGTTCGTTGCACTTCCTGTTTCTACGAAAAGTAGCCGATATATCCGGTGTATTTCGGGCGTTTTTATTGCATCGCGATATCGACCCGTCACTTGCATCAAGGCGATCGATAAATACCGGGCCGATGAAATATCAGACGTCCATGAATGCACGATAAGTACACCGACGATTATACTTGACATCTTCTATTAGTCATCGTGTAATTTTATTCGCGAAATGTGAGCGTCAATTGTGCATATATATCGACGACGAACGTCGTACAATTAGGTGATACCAAGTAGCGGTTAGGTCGGAATATCAGCAAATTGACCGATAGATTTAGACTTACATAATCAGACGCGCGCTTATACGTCGTGTCCTCGACTGAAAGCCTTCCATTAGAATATTTTCGATCGCTCGAGCTCTCGACAAGATAGAAGAACCGTTTCGTGTTACCATCTTAATTCTTAGATTCCCTCAAATAAAAACAGAAGCCATCTTTGAATATTAAAAAATGCGAGTAACAATTGTTCTCCTAATCTAATCTCGCTTCTTCGAGGAAGAAAATGCGATCCTGGTTGAGATACAAACGCGATTAACGAGTTAATCGAATATTCCTTTAAACACTCAATCGCACAATGCTCGGCGTGATACAATAATCGGGTATAGAAAGCTACAGAATATTGCAACAGGCATGGAAAATGTATCCGCGCGATGGAAAAAGCGTGTGTCGATCCTGATTCGCGGAGGATGAAGGAGGGAGGCAGGCGGTCATTATATCGGAGTGAATAAAAGATTGTGTTCAGTCGAGCCGACAGAAATCCAAAGAAAGCCGTGTAATAATTCGCTGTAAAAAGCGAGCGTTTTCAAGGAAGGATCTCGTGTCTAATGACGGGAAGAAATAATAAAAAAAGAAAAAGGACGACGCGACCGATGGGAATAGAAGATGGGCGCGTCATTAGATGCGGCAGGACGCACGATCTCGCGTCTTTCTCTCATTTTCGTCTCCTTAAACCGCATTCGTTCCCAGCGCATGATCGCGTCTTGTTTAGAGGGGAAGGTAGGGGAGAAGGAGATGCAAAAATCGCGCATTCCGCGTTCAGGTGCGGCGGCAGATCGAATTAGTGATGGCTCTTCGCGAGGGGAAGAGAGAAAGAGAGAGAGAGAGAAATGGGGGATCCGTCGATAAAAAGCGCAATCACGTGACAGAATCTCCATGCGACTTGTTCGAAAGCTCTGGTGCCGAAACGATTGCGCCGAATGATTCATTATTTGCGCGCGCGCATATGTCGCCCTTTCACCACGAAATCTACGAGAGTTTGACCGACCCGCGCGCTATCCACGCGGTAATCCAAACCATCGATGGAATTTACATTCGGCCTATCGAGTGAATTACGAAGCGAGCGGCGCACACAATTGCATTACAGTTATTGCGCGATATTGACATTAAATTCGCGTTAGCGAATTCGACCGCTATTTTTGCGCTAAAAGTTCGACGTAATGTTTCTACAAACTATTTATATATATATATATATATATATATATATATATATTTATATTTATTTATTTATTTATTATTAATCATTTTTATATATTTATGTAATTATATATTAAATTGCTAAAATAGCTTTTCATACTTTTATATTTTTACGCGCAGATTCAATCTGATATTTGTGTAATAAATGTCAATTATAAAATATATAATATAGTATATGCAGAGTTCTTAATAAGTTCGAAAAATTTTAGGAGATGATTCTTTGTCGAAAATTAAGGAGGGTTTTTCATATAAACATATACTCCTACATCCCTCCTTATGGAGTTACATTCCTTCAAAAATGGAGGTAAAAATTAGGTTTTTATTTTTTAGGTTTTCAAGTTTTTATTATAATTTTGTTTTTGTTCCAATTTTATTTTTATTTTAGAATTTAACTTCTTGTAATTTCGAAATCTATGCTATTTAGCATCGTGTTGTGCACGATAACGTATTTTGTTTTTTTTTCTTGAAAAATACTGATTTTATGAAAGAAATAAAAGAAACAAAAGAAATAAAAAAGTTTCTAAATAAATCAAACTTTTTAATGCATATTTTTAAATGATCAAATTTCCCATTAAAAAGTTCTAATAAAAAATTGAATAAAGGTTGCTAGTTTCATCCCCTTATAACAGTACGGCAGGCTGAAAAAATATTAATAAATAATCTTTTTACTAATAAAAAAATATCCACCTAATTTTATTTCTTTAACTTGTTCCAAATTTGAGAAAAAAATAAAAACCTAATTTTTACCCCCATTTTTAGAGGAATGTAACGCCACAGAAAGGGATGTAGGATATGTTTATATGTGAAAAACCCCCTTAATTTTTGACAACGAATCATTTCCTAAAATTTTTCACACTTATTAAGAAACTCTCTGTATATTATATAATATATAATATATAAAAATATGTATTATATATTATATATATAATACAATTATTTTTTTTTTATAAATCCTAGCATAAATAATATGTATAACGCACGATATTGCTCGCTAAAATTAATTTTTTTACGAAATGTCGTAGTCAGATGTTATTTGTCACTATTTTTGAAAATTAAATTTTAAAATATAAAATTTGCTGCCCTACTTTAAGTGATTCGTTGGCAAACAAGCGAGATTAACTGCCGACGATTGAGGAAAAAAGGTCGAAGCGGGATCGATTCGTAGTGATCGATATCGTAGATCGTTCTCAGAGCCGTTCTCTAGAACAGCTAATGGACCAAGACTCTATTAATATTGATAATAGCGAAAATCAGGTCGATAAGCGCACTCGTGTACTCGAGTAACTGTAGCGTCCGCGCGTTTAGATTGTTCGATATCACGATGTAGATTTAGTTCGCGATCGACCGATGACTTTTCGGATGTATTTTTGCGATTTTTTAAGTTATGATACTTTTGAGACTTTGACACAATATGTGAAAGTCTCATGTATTATTTCTGATGTATAATGCTCATAAAAATGCACATTAATTCAACCTAAAAATGTAATCTTGATTTAAATTCAAATTCCATTAAAAGTTTTATTGTTTGATATTTGACATGTTGAAGTGGAGTAATAATCTTAGACAGGATTTGCTTTTGAAAAATATATATTTCTTAAAATGAAAAGTGTCTGTGGTGTAATTTTGAGAAATATTATATATTCGATGTACGCATATGTTTTAGATTTTGCCCGCACGTTGCCGATGCTTGCATAAATACAATTCGCATTCTATACGTACACATATTGCACTTGGAATTTGCGTAACCAGATTAGATATGGAGCTTTCACAAAATTGAAGCAACTAGTTTGCGCGTTTAACGTTAAACAAAATATATGTATTAATAATGATCTAGAATTGTACTAACAAATATGTACTAAAAATTCTTCCGGAAAAGTGAAACATGCATACAGAAAAATGATTTTAAGTAAAATTTTTTCTCTCTTGCATAACATTTCTTCTTATTAAACTTTTATTACAGAAATATTAAAAAATTTCTTTATTATCATCCGAAAATCTGCATTAACTCGAATGCGAGACGAGGAAAATACGCCGACAATGATCGGTCGATTAAGCTTTTAACGATCGTGCAAACACAGAAAGATGTAGATCGAAAGTCGGCGCGCGTGTAAAAATCAATCGTAAAATTAAAAATTCAATAACGAAGTGATCGGGACGCCGATAAAAAGTACATGATGCGAATTTCAACGTGTTTGCTTTTCGCGAATGCGAACGCGAAACGACTGCGCGGAACAATTTTCTGCATATATTCCTCGCCCCTCGTTTCTTGCCACCACCACACACACGATATTCACCGGTTCTTGTTATTAAGATCTTATCATCGATGACGTAAACCGTGTCCGTCTGAAAAGCGGCACTGTGAGAGTCGAGAGCTCTCCGCACACCAATTTTACTACTTCTCCGCTCATTTGATTCGCCTTTATATTGCCATGCGATCGTGAACCACGCAAGAATCCGACATTGTTGCGAAACGCGCGACCTCCGACACATTTTGCGTAGAGTTAGTTTCGTAACGACTCTGCCTTAGGATCGAAGTGAATAGGAAAGTCAATTTTTCGTGCGAAAATTTCGCGTGTTATTCCTTTCACAAAGACTTCAACATATCACGAGTACTTAAAAAGGAGTACTTAAAAATTTATGTATTTATTTATTTATTTATTTTTTTTAATCAAATACGTACGAAGCTGTTCCTCCGAAGTAGAGAGTTCCTCTAATAAGAATCTGAACATGGACTTTTTGCTGATCAAAAAATTTTCAGAATAAAAAAGAAACCAATAAAAAATTGCTAGATTTGGCATTATTTAAAATACTTAATAGCAACATTGATAAGTAGTAAAAATTTTTTCTACAATTATTTAAGATATTTTTATATATTTCTTAATAATTCTTTTTGTAGTAAAAATATTAACAGAAATAAGAAACTAAAGTTTAATAGTAAATTTTCAGAAATATTTAAAATTAAAATTATAATTGTGTAAAGCTGAACATGCTCCCTTCTCTTTGTTTTGATTTGATGAAAACTAAACAAATTTCTAAAAAATACATATTTGAAGAATTTAAAATATTTTTATCAATTATATAAAGTAATTATATAAGTATGTAAATTTATGAAAATCATAAAGAAAGGTTTTTATACATGAACTCTGACAATTTATATGAATTAACGAATGAATTTAGTAAATTATTAGAGGGCCCCTAATTTTCATTTTATCGATTTCCATTCGAGTGTTTAGACTCTTATTAGAGGAAGTTGCTGTAAAATCTTGCTTGTTGCAGCATCCATTACTTTTACTGCGTATCGCTCTAAATCTCGGACACGTTCTTGTCGGTCGGTCTAAATTGACAATAAGCGCGTTTATGTAAAGCAGGCTGTCTTCCGCGAGATGGAAACGAAGAAAAGACCGAAGTGGTAAATCGGTCCGGCCGGAAACTATGGTAATTTACTCAATGCTGCGCACATATGGCGGAACAGATTAAAAATTACTATAACTGAGCAATTGTCACCCCGTGGGGGCCGGGAAAAAAAGCTACTCCAGACGATTTATAATTCGCCAAAATAACATCACATTGCAATATTACACACACACAGTAGAAAATTGCGCCCATATGTTAATATGCTTTCTTGTGTTACCACGTTTTGATTAGTATCTTAATGTAAAATTAACATACAACTTATATGTTATTATTTTTATAACGTTTTCATGTGCTACATTTATGTCAACTTCATAACTTGACACTTTGTATATGTCTTTTAGAAATGGAATATTATTTTGAGTATTTTTAACATAATTATTTTAGACAATCAGCATGTCTTAAAGTCAGTTTAACATTCTAAGAAAAGTTAAAGTGAATCTTCAAATAATCTTGAACCTTGACATACAATAATCAAATTTACTAAAATCAAATGCTTCTGTTACAAATAATTTAAGTTAAAATAATTACTATTATATGTTAATGTCCTCAACATTTCTTAAATTATTGTAACTATTTTTTCATGTAATTTTTAATTAATTTGTATGTTATTTTTACATTACACTTAGTCACAATAACAATAATAAATGTAAAGTATCGTGTCAATTATTTAACATTTTTAGTTTGTCGATAAGAAACATACGACGAATGAGTTAATTTAATTTAAAATTTAGAGTGAACTTTCTGGGACACGTGAAAAATGTTAAAATTAACATTTTATTTTTATTTTATTATGTATCAGAATGTTGAAATTATTACGGGATGTATGTGTGTGTGTGTGTGTGTGTGTGTGTGTGTGTGTGTTCTCCCAATTTATAAACTAAATACGATATAAAGACTCTCTCCTAGTTAAATTTTCCTAAATAGAGAGAGAAAAGACGTAGAGTCAGGCACGAAGCTTGCAAATGTAACTATCCAAATACTTTTCGAGCGTATCGAGAGAATTCGCGGTTGATATACATATGTAGATGTTATTTAATAGCGGCCAACCGTTGTGGGCGCAGTTAGCCGCAACGCAAATTCGGCTGTTGCACAAATTAGAGTGTTGGCGAATAACATGAATACTCGAATTATATATTGGTACGCGTTTAATTCTTATAATTAAATCGCGTTGTCAGTCTACGCGATAATACATCGAGGTACTATTTCTAAAAATTTTGATATATTTGAGGTAATTCGAAGTGGACGCGATATTGTATCTGTATATTAGAAGATCACCTGTTCTCTCGCGAAAGAAAAAAGGTACAAAGCTAATGAGAGAGAGAAAGAGTATATCGCGGGTAAAAATTTAACAACGGAACAAATTTATTATTAATTGGCGCAAAGTTTAATTTTAAATCAAATATAGTTGATGCGATTAATTCGAACTTATTCGAATTATCGCGCGCTCGAGAATTCCTTCCTTTTACAGCGAATCCACGTGTTATGAAAATATCTCGAAATAACGCTTCGAAGAGAAACATTTTAATAATTTCAGATTTATTTTACGTTTTCGATCCCGTGATTCTCAAATATATCCATGTCATTATTCCAACTCACGCGCTTTACTCTTTTTCTTTTCCTCGCGATCGTGTAACGACCACGATCGCTCGATCATTAACTCTACCAGAGGTCATGGTAAGCTCTATTCCCTCGCATCAGGAAAGTAGCAAAAATGTCGACATTTCTTCTATATATTTTTTATTAAGAAAAATAGAGTATAGTTAAATATAGTTAAATAAGTATAGTTAAATTAATTTAAATTAAATTAATTAAATTAAATTAAATGGAGACGAAAGTTGAACGATTTATAGAAATGTCATCTCGATCTTTTTAACAGAACGTCCGGAATTTTGGAAACGATCCAGCAAACACTAAATAACAGTTATGTAACTATAAGTAACATGTAATAGTTATATTGCCGAGTGGGAAATTACAACTAACAGTTAAATATTACTTGGTGTTTCCTAGAGAGTATATCTGGAAACGCAACAGGGGCTTGTGAGAGAGTCGAACGATTTCATTAGCCTCGGTCTAAAGGACTCTTTGTCTATCGACCACCAAGTCGACCGTAAGCTACTTGACAAACTTGGTCGCGACTAATTCCAAATGTATCCCGTCGCAAATCCAATCTGGCTCGATGCAACGCGAAACCGCGTTTTCCAGACACTACGCGCGGACTCTCGCCGCCACCTCGTCGTCGTCATCGTCATCGTCATCGTCACGAGCGTACGCACGCATACAGTGCAAATGCGTGCACGCACTCGAAGGGGGAAAACGGCCGGGGTGGAGGAGACGGGAGGAGAGGCTCCCCATGTTTTCGCGTCGGGCAGTAGCTACTCGCACGCAAAAGTGCATTTCGACGGACGAACAGACGGACGGACGGACGGACGGACAGTCGCGCCGACAGCAGGAGCGTCCCCATTCTAGTTGGGCTATCTACATCGACTAAGTTTACGTAATCGCACGAAACCCGTCGGCCGACATTTCGGCGCTAACCGGTGACATAACGTAACCGATGGCGGCCGCGCTCTCTCTTTTTTTTTTTTCCCGTCACTCGACGACTCGTCTCTCCCCCTCCTCCCTCTCCCCCCGCGTCGTGGATTAGCCGGACGGCGATCGGAAACCGCAAGGGCAGACTCGCCGCCTCCCCCGTCCCTCCCCCGCCTCTTCTTCCTTCGCCGGAGGCTTTCGCCGCCACCTCGCGAAAATCAACGTCCCCCCTCGTCGCCGATCGATCGTCGCCGGCGCGCCACTGAACCAGATTGCTAAGCGCGATCGATCGCGATTCGGGGAATTATATCGCGCGGGGAAATGTCAGCGATGCACTCGTCTCGAGACTAAACCGCGCCATTTTACACGCGCATTAATAATGGTCGATATCGTCAGCTTTGGATATTAGATTTCCTTCATCAGCGATTTGCCCCTCCCCCCCCATTCATTCTCTCGATATTAAGTATGTCAGTGGTTCGGAATAGCCTTGCAAAAAAAAAGAAAAATATATCTAAAGAAATACACACACTTTCTTAATCAAAATTTTAGATTTTTTTAGGAGGGAGAGGAAAGGGTTACGCATAATTTTCAGAATATTAGATTGCATGTGAAAAATATACCGAGACTCGATTTTTTTTGTTTTACTGCATAAAAGCACAATCTGTCTCTCTTTTATAGATACTTGTATAGGAAGCTATTGATTATCTTATAGTCTTTAATGTGCGGAATATCAGGCAGCCAACCACCGATGGAATTTAATGATCGAATTCAGTCGGAATATAAACTTGACTCGCGTGCGCGACTTACGCAACTATACAAAGCACTTGAACACACTGCGAGTAAGTTAATTAACTGTGGATTTTTGCGATATATTCGCCATCTTTTTTCCTTCTTCTTTCAAATTACACGCCTGTCTATCAAGTAGCGGAAGCGAGGTTAATTTAAAGGTTAATTAAAATTTTTCCCAGTCGTGCGATGGATCTTCGTGTACGAGAAATATCGTATCTCCATAACACAAAAAAAATTCGCATTAGTGTCGTGTAACAAGTACGAGATATTAGATTCAAATCGAGACGAGAAATTCAGATTCCCAAGATTATATCGGGAGGGATAAACAGAGAGTTCGATCGTGTTTGTCAACACGTGAGATGTATTTTTAGAGACTCATCATTCTGCGATGTGTCATTTATCGGCGATAAAACAATAGAGCCTCCTCCGCCTGAATTTGCCCTCAATTTTCTTCTCCTTGTGTCCGCTTTTTATTTCTTTTTTCAATCAGTCTTATTCATCTAGTCTTGGGTATGAAGTGTGCGATTTTGCCAACTTGATTACTCGAAATGATAAATAAGTGCGAATTAAAAATTAAGCATTCGATCTAATGAAATGAGGGTACGATTTTATATTTTTAAAATTTTTCGAAAGATATTTTCTTATAATAATTATGAGAGCAAAGGGTTGTTTGTCGAAACTAGCTCTAATACACACAAGTATTTATATCCGTGAAGGCACGTTTTTATTGTTAAATAAAAGCGAAAGGATTTGCCTCTCTCTCTCTCTCTTTTTTATCTACCAATTATGTCGCGAATTTGGCGTTGTTCCCGGAGTGCCACCGGGTGCAAATTTGACGTTTCATCGACGACGAAAGCAGCCGCGGATGTCGATATATATTATATAGCGATCGTGGCTACGTCGTGAGTCAACAAGTTATTCACCAGCGCAGACCAACCCCTTCCCTCGACTAAATTCCACTTCCTATAATTATTAGACGTCATGTATCGCGCCGGTGCCGACCAATTTATACAGCGGGACTGACGCGATGCATCGTAACCTCCGGCCGGTCGGAGTGTTGATTTTCGTGGCGCGTTTCAATTTTGCACATTCCCTGCCTTCGCATTGCCACGTGATTCCGGTCTATCCGTTTCGTTCGATCCAGCGCGCCCCCGCGCTCCCCCCCCCCATCCCCCTCGTTTCGCGCTCGAATTTTCGCGCACGCAGTGCATTACGAGCACCGACCCGAAGTAATTTATCCCGGCAATGTTCAACGATACTCTTTCGATACATGACGAGCGATCGGGGAATCTTATTTCGTAATTCGCGAAAAGGGGGATGATGTTTGATGCGAATAAAGTTTTAATTCATACATCTTTGAATTTTTCTATCGCAGACGAGGAACGAAATTTCGCGCACGCAGCGCGTTACGAGCACCGACCCGAAGTAATTTATCCCGGCAATGTTCAACGATACTCTTTCAATACATGACGCGAGGAATACATGACGAGCGATCGAGGAATCTTATTTCGTAATTCGCGAAATCAAAGGAGGATGATGTTTGATGCGAATAAAGTTTTAATTCATACCATCTTTGAATTTTTTTATCGCAGACGAGGGACGAAATTTCGCCTGGGGCGCGCTTTTCGTAAAGATAAAATTGCTAAGCTGTGAAAATTGCTAAGAATGAAGTTAATTTAATAAGGCTTAATTAAATTAATTTTACGAGGATTAGAGAAGCAAGTGTATATATATATATATATATATTTCCCGTGCAGTTTCGCCGCGAGAGCGGATTCGTAGATGGGTCGTTAAGGCGCACACGTATACGTCCGTGTGTAAGGAAGTCACAGCGAGCGCACGGGGAAACGTACCGTCGATACGTTTCTTTATACACCTATACGCGCGGCCAGGTCAACGCCCTTTCACCTCCCGACGAGGCGGCGGAGGAAATATTAATTTCAAGATTTTTTGTCGACCTTTTCCTCGCTCCACCCTCCTCGGCTCCCTTCTTCCTTGCGCGCGCCCCCTCCCCCCTCCCACCACCTCTCGGGCAATCCCAATACCGACAAAAGCGGAAGCGAGGAAGAGCTCGCGGCCGGTCGGCCGGGGCATTAATTTGCAAAGTCGTAAACAAGACGGCGCGCTGTCGATACTTTTAATAAAATGCCAGCAATTAAATTGTGCGGGGACCAGTAATGGTCGGATGGCCTCTGACGAGGGGGAGGAGGATACGGCGAGGGAGAGAACGGAAGAGGACGTTCGCGGGGGTGGTCGAGCGAGAGCGGTCGGGTGAAAGGTAATATCGAACTCGTATTTTAGGTGGACGGTGATAGGAAGTGAGGTGGAGAGAGCAGGCGGTGGAAGGAGGAAGCGAACGGAGGATGAGAGGGCGGATGAAGCGGGGGGAGGGGGGATGGCAAAGGCGAGCGGAGGAATCGAAGCTCTCTGACGGCGGGATGGGATGGGGTTGGGGTGGGTGGGTGGGTGGGTGGGTGGGGTCGGGCAACGGGGAAAGAAACAAAAAGGAACTCGCGGGGAACAAAAAGAAAGCCGCGTCTTTGGGGGGTAGTGGTAGTTAACCCCCACCCTACGCGCGCGTACGGTCCGCGACAACCCTCCCACCTTGTGCCCTCTCTTTTCGCCCCCCTCCCGCCTCCCCCCGCCGCCACCTCCGCCGCCTTTCCAGCCTCCTCGTCCTCCATTTCCCTCTTCCTCCGATTCTCTCGTCTTCTCTCCGCGGCGTCTCCCCCTCTTCTTCCGTCTATATCTCCTCGTTTCTGAAATTTTTGAATATCCGATCAATAGGTAGCCGCTCGCGCTGGGAAAAAACCGGGTGGGGAGACACGAGATGAGTACCGTCGGAACTGCCGTCTCTCGCCCCCCCTCCCACACCCCCTTCCTCCCGCACAACCGCTCCTCTACCTCTCTGCGTTGTTTCAGACAAGGTTTATCCGTATTTCATCGCGAGCGGGGAGGGGGAGGGGGAGAGGCCGATGGCACAGCGTGTCTTCGAATTAATTATTCGATATCCGCTCGTCGCTTCGCGCGTTTCGTTTTTGCATTCGGAAATGCTCGAACGCGATATCGCCAAGATACAACCCCTCGCCGTATCGGGGGTTGCGCGTACGTTACGTAATTACTCGTTACTTAACCCGCGCGGGAATACGCGCGATTTCGCTTCATCATCCACGAGAGAATATTTGAAACAAAAAAAAAATGTATGCAGAGAATATATATTAATCTTCTTTTTAATGCGAAACAATTGTGCGGAATAGACGCAGGGTAACGTCGGTTATTCGATAAATTTATTATAACCACTCGAGTTCCAATTTTGTCATCGACTCTCTCTCTCTCTCTCTCTCTCTCTCTCTCTCTCTCTTGCTTTTCGTGTCAAATACAAGAGCCGAAATATATTACTCGATTATATTCGTCGCGGAAAATTAAATGAGCGAAATTCGGTGTCCGTCGTACACTTTCGCGACACCTGTGGAACTTGCGAGTATCGATCAGCCTTTACTCTCCGCACACATTGTATATCCGTTCGGTACTTCTGTGCCGCGCGACTTCTTCGGGGCGGGTTGCACGCGAGAACATTATTCATGAGCGAGTCTTTCGGTAAGTTGGCATATGTGCATGTGGTATATGTTGCATATCGCGAGGACGAACATGTGTATACACTATATGAGAGAGAGAGAGAGAGAGAGAGAGAGAGAGAGAGAGAGAGAGAGAGTGAGGGGGGGGATCGCGAATCCGATCACGCGGTTAATGCGCTTGCACGTTTTCGCTCATCCCCTTTCCTCCCCCTCGGAAGCGGAATTTCCTCCTCATCCGCCGGCGAATATTATTCATAAGAATGCGAAGTTCTCGGCCTGTGTCTCTGAGAAACGACGCGCGAATATCGAAGTAACCACCTGTCACGCTTCCGAGATCGGGCTCTAGAGCTACCCCGGGGTCCTCTACGCGTTTCACGACGTAGACAATATAATTCCACCGCGCTCGGTCGTTGGATCAATTCGCGGCTATAATCAAAATGAGCCGCGGGTCTTAAAAGTATTGCTGGCTGGCTGGCTGGCTTTTCGTGGGATGGATACCACGGGAAATCCAGAGTGTATAACCCGTATGACTGAACCCGCGGGCCGTTTCCGCGAATATATATATATAAATAATCGATGCGTAATGCTTTTCACCTTTGCATACTTTAGTATAGGGCCTAATGATACTCGCAATTCGTATCGAATTGTTATTATTTATTTATTTTTTTTCTCTTAAACTACAGAGTCGCGGTCTTTGTCAACGGTCTCGATTGCTTTCATTGTTCTTTCAAAATCTTATCCCGCAACAAAAATAATTGGATTTCAAGTTACAAACATATTTTTGATGACATTTAATTAAATTGATCACACAACACGATCTCTCTCCCACAAATATCAAAGATATATAAATATGTTTGAAAAAAGAAAATGGGACTCTATCAAGAATGTATCACACAGATTGGGGGAGTTAAATCATCGCGAGGACCCCAATAATGTGCGAGGTTTTCGACAAGAGCACACTCTGCCGAACACCCCGTCTGCGGCGGACTTATCTCGCCTCTCGAAGTGTCCCTCTTCCCTTGCCAATGTCTCGAGAGAAGAAAGAGACGTAAGATGCCGCGCACAAAGGAAAACGCGCGCCCATCGACGTTCGCACATTTTCATTTGCCAAAAACGCCAAGGGGGAGAGCGTTTTTCGCGTCGGAGCGAGTGGCTGCAACGACAGAGTGCATCGACGGGATGCAGCGACGCGTCGCGGACCGAGGGCGCGGGGCGGGGGGGGGGCGAGAGGGGGAGATGAGGGGGATGAGAGAACTCGACGCGACGCTTTTCATCGGTGGTCCGCCATCCATCCATCCAGTCGTCTTCACGATGGGATTCACGTCGTTGCGGAAAAGAGCGAGAGGGTCCGAGGGGTGAGCTGGGGGGGAAGGGGTGGGGGGGCAGAGGGGAATACACTCCTATTTCGGAGCGTTTCATAATTGAGACCGCGCGTGGAGGCGGCGAGAGAGCGAAGGATCAATAGCATTTTTTTTTCGTCTTTTTTTTTCCCTTTTCGGGGTAGGAACCCAGACGCGTACGTGTTCGTGGCGTAGGGGCCGCGGGGGGCCGCAGGGACGGGATGCGACAGGAGCAGACGAACGAGGCTGGCAGGGTTGGTCGGGGGCGAAGGGAACGGGGGAGGGGGAGGGCAGGATGGAAACGAAGGGGTTCGCCGCTCGTGCGACACGTCAACGTGCGTGGCGCGACTCGTATAGCGGCAACGACGTGCGAAGAGGGTGCGCACGTAGACGACGACAGGGTAGGGACGACGACGTGGGGATTCGGGAGGGGGGGGAGCACGGGGGGGTCGCCCAGGGAGGGCTTGCTTTTCGACAAAGAGGCGACGACGTTTTTTTATAATTGCGTTTTTAATTTGATGGATTCTTTGATGCGTTTCGTCGTCCTTTTCCCCCGCGGCGAGGGAGTTAGCGGGCAAAGGAGCGAGCGAGAGGACGCAGAGAGAGGGGAGAGAGAGAGAGAGAAAGAGAAAGAGAGTGAGAGAGAGAAAGAGAGATCTCGCGCGCACGGTTGTGTGCACGCGCGTGCGAACGAGTGTAAAAGAGGGTGGTGGGCGAGAGAAGAGGGTGGCGGCCGAGACACACGACGAGAGAAGCTACGAGAGAGCTTTTCCCGTGCCCGGCGCACCCCGCCACCCTCTCCGCGCGCCCCCTTTCTACCGCTCTTCTCCCTCGCTCTTTCGCAATCTGGCGACGCGCACATCTTTATCTCTCCGTAGCACTGTCGTCGGTCGAGAAACAGTTTCCCTCTGCGCACGAGGATACGAGACCGACGTCCGTCGGTCATTGTCCGTCTCTCGAATTTTCTCTACCGCGTTTCTCTTAAGAGAGAAAAAAAAAGAAAGAAATAAATAAAACACTTTTTAGAAACACCTCTTAGAAAGCCCGGCTTTCTTAAATTTACGATAAGCTTAGGCTTCTGTAATTCTCTTGGCTTTTCCGCCACTTTTGACACGTTACGTCTCTTGAGGACTTAAAAATTGCTCGACAGATTTTTTTCAGTTACGCAATCTTGATAAATCTTTCAAATTTTAATTCGTTTAAAATTTTAATTTTTTTGCTTGTGGATTAATTTGAATCTGAAATGTGTAAGATTTTTGTACTTGACGTCATATAATTTATTTATCTATAATTTATTTGATTAGAATATATATGTATATTATATATACATATGCTTTGTATTTTAGTTTTCAAGAAATATAATTATGTTACAAAAAGATATTGAATATTCAAAGCGTACGATTTGCATTCTCTTTTCTCAATTAACATGTACACATATATACATGTCTGTGCTCTCTTAATTTCAAAATAACTTTGTTGCGTTACATCGTCATTAATATAATGTATCCGCGCATTTATGGAATGTTATGAAGCGAATGATATATATCGCGAGAGATTTATAAAATTTCATAAAAAGTTACACAATATAACAATATCATATTATATCATTTAACGATACGAAAATGTGATTCATGTTATAAAAAAAGATACACACACATATATATATTTGTTTTTGGTGGAAATAATTATTCCGAAAAATTAATGGCACAGAAAAGCTACTAAACCGCGCAAATAGCGCGATACGATAGCTTAATAAAAATCTCATTGACGCGAGTCCGAGTTGCCGGTGTGCTTTTTTTTTCTCTCTCCCTCTCCCTCGTCAAATCATAATTAATTTCATCCGATGTGCATTATCCCGCGGCGCGCGCGCGTTTTTTGCACCAGCGCGACGCGTGTGTGCGGTTCTCTGGGCTCGTTTTCAAATTCTCTCGGATCGCGGCGGCGAGCGAGCAAGCGAGCGTGCGGGTGAAACGAAGCGATTTTTATTGCATTTCGCAACTCGGTACCGCGGCTGGAAATTGCGCCCAAACATTTTGTTTCACAGCGTTTTCATCGTCCCTCTTCCATCCCTCTTCCATCTCTCATCCTTGTTCTCTCTCTCTCTCTTTCTCTCTCTGTCACGAGAGCAACCAACGCCTAACCAATGTCCACATTGGCCGCGCGACTTGTACGATGCATTTTGCGATGCTTTTATATTCCCGCTCCAACAAATAATTCGCTTCCCTTGCCCCACCCCCTCCCCCCATCGCAACCCTCGTTATCGCGTCATCGCGGTCATCGCGCGCTTTGCGATTGACTCGGAAATTGAAACAATTATATCGCCGTGGCGAGAACTTTTAATCCATTAGCGGTTCGAGGGCGTGTCGTGCATTTTTTTACGGCGGGATTTAAATAAAATCCTGGCTGCTGGTGGCTGCTTGTCATTAGCGGCGACTTAGGCTCTCGAGGATTCCATCTATGATCGAATGCGGCGATTTATCAGGAAAGTATCGACGCTTTAATCGCGGATAAGTGGAATCCAGTATCGGGCCGATCGTTTCGGCGAGTCCTTCGCTTCCTTCCTGAAGTGCGATTTCGATCGTACCTCGTATAACTGATGTGCGGGATAATTATCAATAATTACGAAAGCCGATATCTGCTCGCGAGCCTTTCCTATACGAAAACAATGGACGATTAATGTTACGTAACGCGTATCGTTGAAATAAAAAAATGTACCTACGAGCGCACCTCGATATTTAATTTGTACTATTAGACGCTCGTCAATCAAAAATTTGCCAATATCCACGAGTTTGTATGTATTGGTAAATTTATCCGCAATTTTCCATATCCGTAACGCTGCACCAACCGGCGTTATACGGGGGATATCGCGTTAAAATCGTTGCGCATTAATTTATCGCTGATTTCGCTTTTTACTCTGAAAACAAGCCCGAGCGTAGATCGCCATTAAATTGTCATAAAAGTATCGATTGAATTTTAACGACCCGTGTCCCGCGCCCGCGCCGCGCATATTCCACATCATCTCGTGAACGTTATCTTCCGCTTCCTCTCCAAGCTTGTTTACAACATATCAATAATAATACCAATACCGGTGCAACAATTTTCTTTTAAATCTATTTAGGAAGCAAGCCTTCCGTAGAAAAACTAATAAACTTGGAATAAATATCTACAACGCTGACGGCGGTGTATTCTTCTATAATAGTTTTAAAGCGTTTCACTTCTGCAAATCCCCTCCCGAGTTTATTTATTCTTTTTTCCTTGCGAGAAAAAAATACTGTAACTTTATCACGAATTGAATTTGCATATATACACTGAAAAAAGAGGCCAACTATAATTGCGTAGTAAAAAAAAGTTATAGTTGACATTTCTATTTTTAGTCATTACTACTATGTTGATAATAATAACCTTATGCGTAGTAATAATAATTTTAAATATAGCCGCCGATAAAAATAACTACATATTTTTGATAATTATTTTTTTATCAGTGTAGGGGACATTAAGTCAAAAATAAAATTTTTTTTTTAACTAAGGAAATGACTTATAAAATTAAATCGTACAAGAACAAAGGTGATTTCTCATATTTATTTATGTCTATAATTTTTTTTTAATGTCTATGATTTATTGTAAATATTTTAAAATTTACAATTGTTGTTAAGAAGGATATATAAAGTCTTTGTTATCAACTTGTATCATTGAAAAGAATTTTCATTACAATGTTGATGTTACAAGTTCTTACACATCCCCAAAAAAATGTACAACAGATGTGCCAGACATGGCTAGAGTAGAATTCACATGATCGCATGCTTTCATATGAGGCTGAATCTCGCATTGTGCGCGTCACATGCGGGGTAGAAAGTGGCGTCTGAAGTGTTAGGGTATCTCTTTTAATGTCGCGACGGTATTCCTGTAAGAATCGACCTAGAGTTAGTAGTTTGCAAGAAAGACGATAGAGGAGAAGAGGCAACTCGTCGGATGGACTGAAAGGGACGGAAAGTAGGAGCCTAAATTTACTCGACACCCAAAGTATAGTCGTGCAAGGGTGTATAAGAGAAGAGAAGAGGGAGTGAGTAACAGGGGGTGAAAGAGAGAAAGAGAGAGAGAGAGAGAGAGAGAGAGAGAAAAGAGGAGAGGAGAGGGAGAGAAAAGGAGAATATCAGAGCCTGGGAGTAGGTCGGAGGAAACTCTGTGCATTGGCGGCGGTTTAGGGTGGCAAAAGGAGGACAGAGGGTGGTGATGGTAGCCGAGGATGAAAGGAGGAGGGAGGGGCGAGGAACGAACTGTTGCTTCCCGAGCCGAGAGTCGTGCCACGTTGAGTTGCTTCCAGAGAGTGCGGGATTCTCGAGAGTTTCGAAACAGGATTTAAGCCTCTTTACCATCCGCGAAGGCTATCGTTTCCTAATATTCCACGGCAATTTTCCACAAGACGTTCCTCGGCTAAAGCAATCACCCATCCCCGCTTTTTGGTCGGCTTGGTTTTAATTCTTTCTTTAATTCGCTTTAGGGGAATTGCCTGATGTAAAATGCTGTTGGATCGATAATTTTCAACCGAGGTTTCCCAGTTCGACTTGGCCGGACTACTTCGTGATTTATACAACTGATCGCAACGCAATGATTACTGCCAACGTGAAATTACATGAGATTGAAGTTATATATTGATCGTATCTCTTTTCATACAGTGTACACGTATAAATATATATAATTACACGCGAAATTATTGTACGAAGAAAGTTCAACACAGCGCCCGTTCTAGCCTTCTAAACATTCTATGTGCTCCGCAACAAAAAAGAAGTATAGATAATTCATTCCTAATTTAATGATTGAAACGCAAACTCATCGTAAACGGATACAAACAGATATGAATCGAATGCGCTTGACAGGGAAAGCTGTGAGAAGTGAAACAGACATTGAAGTAGAGGGACAACACTGACAGTCGGTCAATTGCTGTGAACTATCCTGGACGATCCTCAGTTACTCAAGAGAGCAACAGAGTGAGAAAGGAGAGACAAGTGCGAGCGAGGGGAGGACACAGGAGGAGGAGGGGAGAGTATATAACCTTCTCTTCTGCTGCCTGCCACTGACCCGGGATTCTCTTTCTCTGTGAACGATACGCTACGTGCGCTACGCATCGTGTTGAGAAACTTCATAGACATCGCATACGACGTTACATTTTCTTAAAGAAGATAGTCACGCATCGCTATAAAGCTTATAAACGTGAAAAAATATACGCGTATTTTATATAGATGTAGAGAGATTAAAATTTAAATTTCGAGATACCTATATTTTCCTTACGAGATAATTTATTCGGATTCACTTATTTATCTTTAATCTAATAAATTGTGTGTTTTTTTTTAAGAGAAAAAGGCTTGCGAATTTTGCAACATTTTTTACCACTAATCGGATTTCAAAAAAAAACTGTCTGAGCAAGACAGTTTGCGAAATGACAGTTGCCATCGTGAAGATCTCATCTAGAGCTTGTCTCTGCAATGAAATGGTGGAAGATCAAAACCTTGGGATATCTTATATGCGAGACAGTTTATCCCGATTCACTTATTCATCTTTAATCTAATAGATTATGTTTCTTGAAAGGATTACGAATTTTATAACGCTTTCTACTATTAATTCAACTTGGAGCGAGAAAAAAAAACGTCTGAGCAAGACAGTTTGCGAAATGGCAATCGCCATCGTGAAGACCTTATCTAGTGCCTGTCGCGATCGCTGCTCGGAGCAGAATGTATCTCTCGTCGTGGAAAATCGATTCGAAACCTCGGGATCTTGACTCAATTGGTCCTCTTTCGATATCGTCCCGGACGCGATTCTTATCGGCGATGCTACGACGGTTCTGCCTTTGGCAACAAGTTGCACCAGTGACCCCGGGTCTCGGCTATAGAATGCCTTTGTAAATACTCGCTGCTCTCGTGCCTCTTAGAAATCCTTTGAGATTTTCTCGCGAAGCTGCGCATCGCAGCAATATTGCAAGTGTACCGTGCGCGCAACTTTAGTGCCACGATATTTATTCCGGTGATGCAACAGCGTCCTCGTTGTATTTGCAATATTAACGACCAGCGTGGTTGCAACAACGTGGTTAACTCTAGCTAAATAAGTTTTTCTTCTACGTCCATGTTACAGAAGATAACTCTATAATCCATAAAGAGAGAGAGAGAGAGAGAGAGAGAGAGAGAGAGAGAGAGAGAAAGAGAGAGAGAGAGAGAGAGAGAGAGAGAGAAAGAGAAAGAGAGAGAGAGAAAGAGATAAAGACGTGTTATCAATTTAGATGTCCGGTAATTGCGGCCTGAAATTACGTATAATTTACGAGTTTATATAATTGAAAAAAGAAATTGAACGACAAGCATGAAATTATGTTTTGTAATTTTTACTTATCAAAGTCTAGGTCGAAGTTAGAGCGAGGGAAATCGATCCGAGAAGCTTTAAGTGCGGCAACGATGTAGATTTGCAACTGAAAATATTGATAAGAAAAACTTCAACGCAAGAGCAGTCGAGAACTGCCGTTCGTAACGAAAGCTTTCCATTTTATTCGCGAAAGGAAATAAATAATGATCAAAGTGAAAGTCAAGTTATATATTTTTTTTTACAATTTACGCACACGAAAAATTTACAAAAAAAAAATTACAATCTTTGTAATATAATTAATTAAAAACAACAATCATCATGCATCATAAAGTAATTATGAAATGTAACTACTTTATAAACACAAGCTTAGAATAAGTTTAAATGAAGTGGCACATAGATTGTCTGTTATCGATCGACCAGTATATATATGTACGATCCTTTGTACGTACAACTTACATAGAGCCTCACTTAGATGGTATGCAGTAAGTGCAAATAAATAGCAACAGGAGGGTAAAACACCTCGTGTCGGCCATTGAGAGGTTCAACTAATCCGCATAATATCGCTCGTTTCGCGAAGTTCTCCACGTTTCCCTCTCGTAACAAAGGCTAAAAGGGGTAAGTGGGCTCTACTAATGGTGCTAGGGTTCACCAAAGCCGACCGGCCTCGCCCTCTCGCTCAACATTTCGTTTGATAATCGTAATCTTTTTCTTCTCAAAGTATTGCGTCAAATAGAGATGGACTTATAAACGCGGGGGAAAGATCAGAGGAATCTATTCGAGAGCAGACACTAGACTGAATCGTAGTTTACTGACATGTTGTAGTCATATCGTAGATTTCACGCATCGATACTGAAATATATTTAGTGCAGAGTCTATAAAAAAAAGGTCGATGTTGATATATTGTCATTGTAAATAAAAAAAAACTCAAAAATTCCAAATCTTTGTTATTAATAAAATGTATCTCACATTTCAAAGTGGACATACGATTAATTTCAAGCGACTAGATACATTTTAGAGTGACATTTTCGAATAAAAAAAAACTCAAAAATTCCAAATCTTTGTTATTAATAAAATGTATCTCTCACATTTCAAAGTGGACATACGATTAATTTAAAGCGACTAGATACATTTTAGAGTGACATTTTCGAATGTAATCCAGGGTAGAGGATATGAAAAAAAGGTTACGGGAGATAGAAAGGGACACGCAGGTACGTGTGCCGAGCTCGGACCAGAGGTTAGCGTCGGGAATATGAGGAGGCGCGGATGAAAGAAGGGAAAAAGCGCGAGACGACGAAAGGATGAGAGAGAAACATACAGGAGTACCATATCAAAGGGGTGGCGCCGCTAAGGGAGACGAAGGTGGAAGAGCACGATGGGAGACGCGGACGGAGAAGGAGAGGAAGGACGTAAAACAAAGTAACGACGAAATGCACTTCCCCCCGGTTCCATCCCCCTCGGCCACCCTCGCGCCCACTCGGCGTTCACCCGGAGGGAAACGTCGAACGAAACGTTAAAAACTGGGGGGAAAGAGGAATGAGAGGACGAGCGAGGATGAGAGGAAAGAGGAGGAGGGGGCGGGAGGTGAGCGGGCGTGCTAGGTGGTGGCTCGTCGGTTCGTGGGCCCCGTGGAGGCGCGAGGCGGAGGTTGGATGAGAGGGTGGGTTTGCTGTGGCAGGCGGGCCACCCTGGGAGGTTGGCGGGAGGTTATGACAGCCGAGGTATTGAGCGGATCCTTCGTTAAAAAAACGAGAAGCACCGCGCTGAGGCGTGCGGCAGGGAGAAAGAGACGGCAGAAAGGGAGAGTGAGCGAGAGAGGGAGCGAGCAAAGGGAGAGCGACGGCGAGGCGGCGACGGGAGAAAGACGGAGGGAAGAGAAAGAGGTTGCTGCCAGGAGCGGAGATGGGGGATGGAGTGTTACGGCTGCTGCCGCCGCCACCGCCGCCGCCGCCGTTGCTAGAGGCGGCGGTAGTGGTGGTCCAAGGGGTGAGACCAAGTAACCGAATCCAACGCACCCTTGCTTCGCGCCCATCGCCACCCCCAGCGGGGAAAAAAACGGAGCGCAAACGGATCTCCCCTACTTCTCTTCGCTCTCTCGCTCCTCGATCGCCCCCGACTGCTCTTCCTGGAACAGTTATGCCATCGTCTTCCTCTCTCTCTCTCTTTCTTTCTTTCTTTCTCTCTCTCTCTTCTTTCCTGGCCGCTCTATCTTGTTTGCTCATCGACGGGTTCCTTCCGTCTCTGAAAAATATTTTCATGTGGCCGGCATAACGCTAGGGCGATGATGGCGATGGTGTAACGTGGCTGCGAATCGAACGGCACAAAAGGTGGAGACCTCCCGGCGCGACTCTTGATTACTATTTTAATTCCATCGACGTGCCGCGGAGAAATGCGCCCGACGCTAATTAATTCTCTCCCGCGGGTCCGCGAAATTTGCAACCACCTCGAGAGAAAGAGAGAGAGAGAGAGAGTGAGCGAAGGGGGAGGGGGAGGAGAGAGTCCGCGATTACCCCGCGTGGAAACTTGCTGACCGTGGATATTAAACTTCAACGTCGGGCCGTCGTCTTCGATGCCCGCGAGCCGTATCGCGCCTCGATCAAAGGGCTCTTAATTGAAAGAAACGCAGGAAGCAATTTCGCGAGTCAATAAGACCCGCCACCGGCTACCGCGCCACCGGCGTTTTTCTCGTTCTTTTTCAAACTCCAATCTTTTGCGAAATTCAATACCAATTTAAATACGAAATAGAGATGCTAATCACGGTACCTCGATGTATTTTAGCATCCATTTTTTTTTGAGTTACATAGAGAGGGCATTTCATCTGACACTGTAAGAGAGTTTAGTTTGAGGGGAAAAATTTTTAATTGAAACCTACCATTGCTGATTGTGCTTCTGTCATTTATTTTTGAATAAATTTTTATTTATGCATGTCGCTCTAGACAATTTTGACGAAAACAATCATAATTAGCTTAATTTAATTCACGCTAAATATTTTTACTAAATAATTATTAAATGTATAATTTATAATCGTAAATAACACTAAGACACGATTACATCTTTTCATTTTTTTAAGTCATATTTTCTTCAAAATTAATCGCATACTTGTAGAAAATAAACGTATCGTGAAACGTTGCTTCTACTAAATTACTAAGATTGTTTCGAGCAAAAATATATCGCGATTAAATGATCTTGAAATCTGACGAATATATGCGAGTGAAAGAATAAAAGACGAGACGGACAAGGACGGACGACTGGATGACACATGGGCAAGAGCGGGAGATGGGGGCGGCGAGGTGAGAGGGTGGGAATCGAGAGTTCGTTTGTTCGTCGCGCAATGGAAATGCAGTCTGGAAGGGAGAACGTGTACACGGGGGGTGCTTTCCGGATTCGCGTAATGGGAAAATCGATTAGGGGCCGAGCGAGCAAGTAAGGCGACCGGCCAAGGTGTCGCAAGGACTGTCCAGGATCCTTCGGCTCGATTTACGCGCGTCGGAAGCTGCTCCGAGAGCTTCGGAGACGAGAGGGTAATCGAGCGAATGACACATCGGTGTTGAATTATTTTGGGTACCGTTAGATGGATCGTAAAATTGTTCTCCGTCTTTTTTTTCCACACGTGACTCTCGTAAAGATTGAAGGAACACGAACGATCCTCTCGGTGTTTACGCGCGCAAATAAGGCCGTTGTGTCTCGACACGTTCGCGTTACGCAAGAATACGCGTACATTCGAGACGCCGTTGCATTCCTCGCTGGCATTCGCGAGAATCGTAGAAATAATATTTACATATTCATAGCAGCAGCCCGTGCAACGCACGAGCGTTTGTGGATTCTACTCTGGCGAATTGTGCGCGTTGCGTTTTCTTATCGGTGACTTCCGATGACTCGGTATAGTTTCATAAGAGAAGAACAGTGCTTTGCGATAACAGCTGAATTGCGGCTCTATTTATGTATGTACAATGTACAATCGATACGCAGAGAACATTTTATTAAGATTTATAATTTTACTGCGACAGAAAAACAGATGCAGCCTCAGATATATTTTATTTTTATAAATATTATTCATTTTTATATTTTATATATATTATTCGTGCGACATTTCCTTTACGTTTTAACATTACTCACTCTGACAAAATTAGATGTTTAAAAAAAATTGTTGTATATTTGTTATATATTTGTTATATATTTATTATCTATTTATTATCTATTTATTATCTTTTCAAAATTTTATATATATATAATATTTACGTATAAATATCGCATCTTTATATTTCCTCGAAGAGGCAAAGTCGTACATCTTTTATTCTAGCTCGCATTTCTAGTTTCTCTTTCAATGAGACATGTAGAGCAAGAAACAATGCTACGTAAAATCATAGACATGTAGATCTGTACAAAGTTGATGCGTAGCTCAATTATTTTGCGAAAATTCGATCTTTCGCCAGATCTCAAAGGATCTCTCGTCTAGTTGGTTCGCCAAGTGTACGAGTATTATCGAGTAGTTTGATGGAAGTTGTCCGGTGTTCTTTGCAACCGGCATTCCATAATGACTCACGTCGTTACTTAGTGACATTCTATGCTAAATCGATTCGCGAAACGGACATTGTAACGTGGACTCTCGTACACTAAGGTCCCTCGATAATTAAATAACGACTGTGTTTAATTTTCACCTGCTCAAACTTTAAGTAAACTGTACGTTTTAACAGAGTTCCTCGAATGAAATAGAATCGGAATATATGTAATTAGACATTAGATTTAGCGTGATTGCAAATTATTTTAATTCACACTACATATTCTCGTATTTATATTTCCATTTTAATTTATTTCATTTCAATTTAATTAGTGTGAATTACTCATGCGTATTGTGAGAACTTGAATTTGGAGAAATTTTCGAAACTTGTCTTACATGAAAAATTTCATTTCGAGTATATATAATATGCAATTTCGACGAAAGTGCATACATCTGAGAGAGTCGGGAGTCGAAAAGGTTGACACGCAGACTTGATCGATTAATATTAGATTTCGTCCTGTGTGATCGAGCGATTCTAAGTCGCGCATACCACGACGGATGAGCATGCAAAATTGCGCGCCCCCGATATCGGGGTCCCTTTCTCAAAGGCATTAGGTATCGACGACAAACAGCTTGCATCGCGATGACGTCGATCGTGTATCGAACACGCGTGTGCATAAAGATATCGGCGTTTTTCGTTACCTTCCTGGAACGAATCGATGGCTTCTCGAATTCGAATATTCATCGCGCGACACTCCAATCGATATTACATAAAGTGCTTTTTGAGACTGAACGGGTATCAGGGATGAACATTTTCCACCGTATGGGAAGTTTGCGATAGTTCAATAACGATCATATATTGCAGAGAGATGTACTTGTAGGATAAAAGGAATTTGACGTCGCGAATTTTGAATTTCAAAATTATACAAGGCAATTTTCTTGTTATTTCTTGATTTATGCAAATTAATATTATCCATATATCGCCTTAATTTTCAGGACAAAAATTGAATTACATGAATCTTGTATACAGGGATACAGTAATTAAAATTTTGTTGTCAGTATTGATTGTTGTTGAACGTTCAATTGTGAAAGAACATACGCGAGTTTGTTCGATTAAATCATATGGGATGTTTTCAAGTGTATTTGTTTTCTACTTCTTCGTCCAGCTTGGTTCAGGCTCGATCGTAAGTTGAAGCGTCTATAAATATAAAGTGACCGAAGTGTAATACATTCAAGGATATTGAAGGCTGCGTGCCATAGAACGAAAGATGATCTCGATAATTATTTTTGAGAGACTTTTTGGATGTTGTATAAAAAAATTCTATTTTATGCATTATTCATAAATTAAATCAATAGTTCGAAATAGTATATATATAATATTCGTCTTTTTATTTATGCCAAATGATATCAACTGTTATCAAGTGACAACAATAAAATTGTCTATATCAAATTTTACAAAAAATAATATAAAGTGTATATAATATAAAGATACTTTTATTTTTTTTCGTAAAAATATTATATTGATATTGAGAATTTTCGAAACTTTAAATCTTCTCGGTTTTGAGTGAATCTTTGTAGAAAAAATTTCGTCTTGTATTGTCTCGTTTATGATTTTATTAATTTTTATTTAATATACTGAACTATTATTTTTAAAATAATCTTTATAATATGTAATAATTTATATATAAGATAATTATTTATACTATTTATGTCATTTGTTTACTTTTCAAAACATTATATATGTATTTTGTTAGCTTTATAAAAAAAACAATTGCATACAATAATATCAGAACAGAACGCGGTTCACGCATACACAATCAGAGAATCGCATAAATGTGACGCATGCAAAATTTTACACAGCTAAACTATTTTGTAAAATTTTATATTGTTTATTAATTGATTCTAAACTTTTTATTTATATTAAGTAAAACTTTAATTTCATATATATAATATAGTGTGATTTTTTCTGATTTGCAAATATACATATTTTAATTTTTTTCAAAATAATAATCTTGACAATTTTAATCTTGATAATTAAAAATCTTGTCTCGAATTTCGAGGCAAAACAAGGCAATATCAAGAATCTTGATATCTCGTGCAACTTTAATTCAACTCTAACATATGATATCTAAGTCATGAAAACCTCCTCTCAAATTACCCAACCGATCGTGGGAGGAGGTAATGATACCTAATTCCGAGATGAAAATAATTCCGGTCGTTTCGGAAGGGTTCAATGACGTCGTCGGGAGTATTCATTTCTATATACCTCGTGACAAAAGCGTAATGCGGACGGATAGCGAGACATATAGGTTCGATCTATGATGGATCCAATTGAGAAAAAGGTTGTCCCTGTCGCGTGTTCGCGCTTATAGTCATATGTGGCGGGTACCGACTAATTGCCAAGGTAGCGAGAGCTCTTAGAGTCGCAGCCTCATCAGCCGAGGCTGAATGACGTCGTCAGGCGGAGAACGGGGGAGAACTCGAGAGCACCCGGTATACATTCGCACATGCATGCGGCGAATGCGGAGCTGTGTGTGTACAAGCCTCGAAAGCCCGGCGCGTTTCATCGATATCGCTCGCATAGGCTTACCTAGGTACGAGCATCGAATCGATCTTACACCGTCAGCGGTATCGCTGCAAGTTAACCCGGACTGCGAACCACGAGGAGACGCGGGCACACGCGAGCGGAATATCAATCGCGGGGATCGAATGCTTTTAAGGAGCAGCGCTGGCCGCGACTTGGATCACTACGATCATCGCCGGATCTCGTTGCGTCTCTCGCGGAACATCTATGAAAATCGAAGCCGTGCATAAGTGTGCCTTCAGCTTTCCTAAACGCGCGCGATACGAGTGGTCAGGTTCGATAGACCATCAATATCGAACGAGATAATCGCGATCTGACCTTAAATATGCATGCAAAACTATTTTGAATTTTATCGCGAGAAATGTCAATATTGAACGTCAAATTTTTATTTTCGGTATTTCCCAAAAAAAGCTACACAAATTTCTTATGAATCATATCAATCGTATTCTGGAAGAGAATATGTGCGATATAATTGTTTCATGGATCACACAGTTTTCATCTCGAGATAAAATCGCGACGATCGAGTACAAGTCCTTTTCCCGAAAACGCGATCGAATCAAAGTCAGATACGCACAGTTGGTGAATTTACGGCGACGGGGGCGAGGAAAAGGGTTCGGGGACGCACGGCCGAACATAAAATATGCAACATTCTTCTTCCGGACAGCCGCGGAGCGAAACGTGTGCATGTGTGTGTGTGTGTGTGTTTATATATATCAACCGACACACGCTCTTTCCGCGATCTTTGGTATAAGTAAATTGCACCTGTGCGAAAGAAAGAGGCGCACACACTCGTACCTCGTCACGTGACCGTCGTCGTAGGTGAACGTGTCCTCGTACTTGTTTCTCATTATTGTGCGCGACGTAGAGTATAATTTCGCTTTGGGTCAACTGACCGCTAGAAACGCGGACAAACCGACCGGAGGGAATAAGTGCCCGTTCACGATGGCATCTTTCTCGTTTTATCTCTCGTTAATCTTTCAGAGCGCGGTGCGTATTTTCTTATTAATTAACAAAGTCACAAGGACATCGGGCGACTTTAAACCATCCTTGAAATCTTAATTCGCCCTTTGTCTCTCTTACTCGGTTTTGGATTAATTTTCAGAAACGGTGATTTACAAACCGCCCTTATTTACACACACGTGCGTCTTGTGGATCGTAAACATTAGCTGAAATAACTTGAGATTAATCTTTATCCGCTTGTCGGGGACGATCGATAATCTATTATATTCCCTTGTATTTCCACAAGCGATATTTGGAGAGACGCGGACATTTCTTGATCTCCTCGAGCATTCGCAAAGTAACGCCAGTTTAATGAAATCAACGAGGGTGTCGGGACAGAAGGAAAGAAATAACCAGCTAATTAGGTGATGTTTGGTCTTTGAGAACCGAGACAAACTTAGGCGCGCGCTAGGGCGGATGTCTCGGCAACGAAGGCGATGGAGTGGCGGAGTTTCGCGATGAACTCAAGAGAGAATCGAGAATGGGGGAAGAAAGGGGGGGTTGAAGGTGGCCGGCAACGGTGGGTTAAGAGGGGCGATGGCGCAAGGATGGAGACCGCCGAGACGAAAGGAGGCGAGAGAGCGAGAGAGGAGGAGGTGGGCCGCGAGAGAGGAGGACAGGGCGAAGGACGAGGTGTCCGCGGGGGCGGATGAAAGGACGCTTACCAGCTACTACCTATTGATCGCCAATTCTTTTTCTCTTGTTGCATATTAGGCGCACTCTTCCTTCTTTCTCCTTGCCCGTCTCTCTCCTTCTTTCGGCTCCCGCCCGATTTCTCTCTCTCTCTTCCTCCCTTCGCCTGTGGTGCGCTCTCTCACCCCTCCTTCCCTTCCCCCCCTGGTCGCGTCTCGCAGCCAACCTGCCCCCTCGCGGACGTAGAACGCGCGAATCCGCCCCTATAACCACCCTTCCGCGTACTCCCCTTCCTCATCCTCTTCCTCCTCTACTTCTCTGCTCGTGTCGCCTCACCGCGAGAGAGTGCAGGCCGTCCCTACCACTCATCTACTACTACCTACACCGCCGGTCCTGACGCTCTTCTTACCGGCAATGTTTCATTTCGAGCAGCAGCAGCAGTAGCCTGCCCGTTGGGGCCGGTGGCCGCCCACACTTTACTTTTCTCATGCAGGTGCAAAGGCAAAGTCGCGACGAAGTTGTAGACCAAATAGGCCAAACTTATGCATGCGAGGTTAAATAAAGCGCGAGAAGTTTAACTCGAGTCTTTTAAGAATGCAATGTAACACGACATCTTTCCCCGAGTACAGCATTTAAGAAAGAAAGGGATAGGGACAATTATCTCCAAGATGCGAGAAATTTGGCTGCATATCCAGACCGACGTTCTGACCAAGCACGTTCTCGTTTCTGTTTCAGATAGCAAGCGGCGATTTGCCGCGGAGCGTCTTCGCGTGAGGCGACGGAAGGCGAGAGAAAGGTGCGAGGAGCCTCCGATCGGAGAAAGGAGGATTCGGCGGAAGAAAAGGTAGAGGAGGGAGGGAGGGCGGCGGAGAAGGACAGAGGGAGATAGACTCGCCGGCGGCGACAGACTGCACTCTCGTGACGCTCAGGGCGCAAGCGTGCACGTGTGTTGTGCGTTTCCGTGCCCTAACCCTGTCCCGCTACCTGGGAGGAGTAGCGTGGTCGTCATCCCTCCGCGGCTACATCCCCACCTCGCCGCCGTTGCCGTCGTTGCCGCCACCGATACCGCCACCGCCAGCGACACCGACGCCGACGCCGCCGTCGGCTCGCCATCCCTCCGACGCTCGCGGAAGAGCGCTGCACCGCGTCACGGCCGACGAAACGACGGCGACGACGACGACGACGACGACGACGACGACGACGACGACGACGACGACGACGAGGACGACGACGACGACAACGACGACGACGACGACGAGGACAAGGACGACGACGACGGCGACGACGACGACGACGACGGCGACGACAGAGCCGCCACTATTGTTGCCACTAACATTGCACGTGCGGCTTGCAACGATAACAGCAACAACAACAACAACGACGACCACGGTGTCTCCGGCTGTTCCTGTCGCCGCGATACGTCACGCGTGACGTTGCACACCCGTTAGCGCGGCGACGTGGACACGCGCGCTACCCTTCTCCCTCACGCACGTCTCACGCTTACGGCGCGCGTTGAAAGACAAGAGAAACGTCGACAGCGGAGGAGCAGAGGGAAAGGAGGGACGGAAGGTGGTCGACGTGGAGGGAGCGAGGGTTGACGGGAGGAAGGAGGAAATCGGAAAGAGACGCGGAAGGGAAACTAGGGCCGTAGGGGTAGAAGGGGGGTGAGGCAAGAAAGAGGAGAAGGAGGAGGAGGAGGAGGTGCGGGAGAACGGCGACGAGGACGACAACGGCGACGACGACGACGACGACGAGGACGGAGGAGCGCCGGCGGTGGAGGGGGTGGACATCCACGCGGGAACACGAGGCAGGCGCACCCGGCCGGCACGCGCACACACATCCTAAGATGTGATTTCAAAAATGGCGGATTGCCCCTATGCCCGCTGCATACAGGAACGCAGACACATCCGACGGGAGCTGCTGCGATGGACAAAGAATATGGTCTTCGTAGTCGGTGAGTAAAGAGTCGTGTCGTTCCTCGACAGGACTTTGCCTACTTTTGCATGTCGTAGTACACGGATATGCACACGCATTGCGTGTGCGTGCGTGAGCAAAACATCCGCGCGGGGACACACGCGTGCACCAGCATGCGCGACCGACCGCTCGCGCGCGCAAGAGGCGTGTCGTCAGCTTGTTGCGTGGGTGTACACATGTGTGTCGTGATAAATTTATATATATATATATATATATATATATATATATATATATATAAATTGGAGAGCCTGTATACGTACATAGGTTTGCCTATGTTCCGCATGGCGATTTCCTCTGTGTGGATGTAGTGTACGAGCGGGTTCTCTATCAGTGTGCGAACATGAAGAGCGAGAAAGAGAGATCGAGTGAGAAAGAGAGACGAGACGAGAAAGAGAGAATGGGGAGGAAAAGAGAGAGAGAGAGAGAGAGAGAAAGAGAAAACACGCTGGTGGTTGAGACCTGTTGCGAACCGAAACGCCGAATCCTGGCTGACTATGTGCCAGGCGTGACTCCTACTCGCGCCTGCACGTTCAACAGGGTGGTACCACGTTGCCGGAAAATCCGATAATATTCTGTGAGTAGTTTCCCGTGCGGTTTCAAGTTTTCGTGCGTGTATTTTGGTTGAGGAACCGTCGTCGAGCGAGAGAGAAGCGACTGGGATTTCTACGTCTTACGGGCACCGTATTACAAACGTACTCGCATTATGCGTGAATTAAATGACGCGTGGCGCGATCGCGGTTGAAATGATTGCGAATATATATTTTTCACGTATATTTTCGTGAACGAAAATCCCGCACGCGAATATATAATTGCTCCTTTTCCCGAGAACGGTAATCGATATCCGGTCTATATATAATTAAAATTCATTCTCAACGGCGCTCGATACATTCACCGTTCGATTCACCCCACGTCCAGAACGAACTTAGCAACAGAGAAATAAAATTGCGGTGGTTAGAGCCGGGAGGTTACGCGGTCTTTGACCGTTGGTTGGAATAACGCCCAAGATTCAAGCGAGGAGGACCGAAAATCGAAATTGGAAGAGAGAGGAGATTATCGCTGGGAAAAGAATTGGGCGTCGCGCGCGCAATTTCCTGTGCAGATGAAGAGGGTGGCGAGATCGGGCTCCACGACCCTTCCGCGTCGACGGCGCTCACCCCTCGGTTCGGCCTCGCCGAGGGGTAGCAGGCGCGGGCATCGTCAGACGCGCAGAAAATACTGCACAAGCTGCGTGCCTTGACCACAGACAACCCCCGAGGAGCGATCCCGGCCGCCGCCCGAAACCTTCTTTTCTTCTTCTTACGGCCTTCCGTCCTCGTCCCCCTCTTCGGCCCACCCTCTATCCTATCCACCCCCTCGACGTCGTCGTAGTCGTAGCCGTCGCCGTCGCCGTCGTCGTCGTCGCCGCCGTCGCCGCCGCCGCCGCCGCGTTTCTCCCCACCAGCCCTCCACGACTTCCCCTTCTTCGCCTTTCGGTTAGTTCGTCAAGGGGGCGAGCTCCGGTAACTCGCGGAAGGCACGTTTCCGCACGCGTCGCTGTTGCGTGCACTCGCCGTTACGCTTCTTCCTCCACTTTTGTGACCTCTCCCGTCTCTCGCGCCCTCAATCGTCCCCCCTCCCCCTCCCCTCTATCTCTCCCCTCCTCTCGCTCGCTCCTCATTTCGGAACGCAGCTGCCGCTGGTGGTCGAGAAATTTTCGCGAATCCTTCCTTCGCGAGACACCCTCCCACCCCTTCCTTTCGCGATCCTCTCTCCGTCGCCCCTTCCTCCTTTCTCATCCGTACATCGCCTCTTCGTGGGCGAAGAGGTCCTAAAAACGGAGGCCGACGGAGCGCGGAAGTTGGACGGGGTGAGTGGAAGGGAGGAGGGGGAGGCGGAGGGAAGGTGGACAGCGTCGGAAAGGGGGCAACACGAGTTGCGTGTGTGCGCCGCGCGTTCCTCCGGCCTTTCCTCCCGAGACTTCCACGATCTTGGAGGATCGACCGACCAGTGCGCGTTCGGGAAAGGGTGACGGAGGGTGGAACCGGCTATCGAAATCTCGGTGTGTAGTGCTTGGAGTGGTACGCGCGCGAGTGCACGCAGATGCGACGCTTCGGGACGCGCGTCAACGAGAGTGTCCGTCTGAGGTGGACCCTGACCATCGTCGAAAGATGTTGGTTCGATGAATGAGTTCTAAGGGTTCTGGTGTCGGATCATCAGTTTTGCCGGGCGGACAATCCCCGCGAGTTGGGAGACTGTTGCTCCTGTTGCTCGGCGCGGCAGGAGCCTCTTCCTCTTTGCCCTTCGACAGAGTTACACCTGTTACACCTCGCCGGCCGGTGGATCGTCGCGAAAACGTTTCGCAGGAGAGAACGGGAGGGACGTGCTCCGGTAATGGTCACGCACCGCGTAATCCCCGGCGTCGGCTCCCACGCACGCACGTAATCGCCGCTCGACTGGACGCGAGAGAGGACACGATGATGGAACTGGACGTAACCAAGCCGCTTCTTCCGGTATCGAGGAGCCGAGAGCCGACCGGGCGATCTCGCGATCTCGCGAGGGCATCGCGGGTGGTCACGAGTGATCGGCTGTAACGATGTCTGCGCTCTGTGGATCGCGTTGCATCGTCAGGACGAGGACGAGGACGTCAGAGGCGGATTCTACGGGCGTAAAAGCGCGGAAGTGGATCGACGTAGTATAGGTAAAGGGACACCCCCGCACGCAGTTGCGAGGCAACGGCGTGCCGCGCGTGCACGTGCGCGATTACGAAAGCGGCGGAGTTTGCTCCCTTGTCAGTTGGACGAATCTTGCTCGCGAATTGGTGGCCAACGATGATGCAAGGGTTGAAAATCGCTCTAGAGAGGATAACGCGTTTTGTTCGTAATTGCTTTGTGCGAACCTCGTACAAGTAATCGCCCCCTTCTCGCGGAAAGAAACGCGAATGGTAAGAGCTGTAGAAGGCGCCAAATAGAGAGATTTGATAATTACTACTCGTCGCTGAAAATCACAGAGTACAAGTGGAAAGTAAAAGAGAAAAAGTGCGAAGAATTTGATCAAGCAACACCGACATCACACGTCCAAGCATGATCAAAACGCTCGCATTAATCTCTATGATATTAAGAAAAGTGAAGGCCCATCTATCTAGCGCACTTGTTTTTCATTCATGCGAAGCATGGATTATGCGAGCATGCGCTTTGCTGTATCCGGTAATATTTCATTGTCTAGTGGAAGATTTATAGAGGATAGAGGTAGCTTTATGAAAGATGCAATATTAATAGTTTTTAAGTGCCCGGGTTGTGTGTGTGTAATAAGAACGTGTTGCAACCGCTTCCCTCCCCAGCCCTCCACCCTCTTTCTCACGACAATGTGCGAAACTTGAATCAGAATCAAACGAATAAGGTCGTACTTTGCCGTTTCCGATTAGCTCGATTACATCCCCGTGTCGTGCCGCGGAAGCATTACAGACAAAAGCCGGACATAAGCTCGGGGAGCAATATATCTCGACATACGTATCATCCCTTTTCCCATTGTGCATTGCACACTGTTTCCCGAAAAAGGCTCGGCAACGGCGAGGCAAGGCAAGGCAAGGCAAGGCGAGCAAAAGGGGGCGGCGGATGGGCGCAGTTACTGCTGATCGTTAAAAGGCGCATAAAAAAGGTAGAGGAGAAGGCGCTGGGTGGACGGGCGGGTGGATGGGTGGAGGGAGGTCAGAGGAAACGGCGCGAGAAGTAACAATAAAAATTCGTCGGCGTTCGTGTTTCGTCGCCGTGGTAGGAGCGGAGGGACGTGAGGGGAGCAAAGTGAGGAGTACGACGGGGGGTTGAAGCGAGGGGAGAGAGAAAGATAGATGGATAGAGAGAGAGAAAGAGAGGGAGGGAGGGAGAGAAGGGCGGTTGGGTAGTCGGTGGAGCAGGGTGCGTAATGAAACGATATTGAGTAGCCGTGGTAGGGAGGGTCGCTGCGAGAGGGTGGGGGTCGTCTTCAGCCCTCTCCGTCGATTGACCTCGCTTCGACGAGGCGAGGGTGGGAGCGAGCCAGGGGCGGACGTTGGTAGAACACGGTGGGGACCGTGGCTTGAGAGAGAAAGAGAGAGAGAGAGAGAGAGACAGAGAGAGTCGGATGCTCGAAGGGTGGGGGGGGGGGTTGTGGGAGGAAGAGGGGGCCTGTTAAATTGACGAAAATGACACGGCACCTTCTCTCCGTCCGTTTCCCTCTCGCTTCTCGTTTACCCCTTTAGTTCGCTTTTTTTACTCCCCTATTTTGACGACGCCCGGAAACCTCGAGGAACTTCAAAGTGACATTAGTACTCGAAGGACGAATGGATCGAAATAAATCGCGATACGCGAAAAGTTGGATCGGTGTGCGCGTAACATGTGGAATCTGAGAAATCCTACGGTACTGTCGATGAGAAAAAGAAGTAGGAATCGCTGTAAGATCTAATTGAACTTTTAATGTCGTACTACTTTGACCGCGCAGTTAAAATTAAACTAGACGATAAACTTTGAAATTGAATCATATTCCAAAAATTAAAATTTAATTGTAATAGCACAATAATGTTGTAATTCCGTAAAAATAAAGAATTGACATTCAGTTTTGCAATCATAAACAATGATAATTTTATGGATCTTTTTATCGTTATAAATAATTTTAAAAGAATATAGAATAAAACATGTAGGATTTAGTATTAATTCTCTCTCTTACGCGTTTTTACTTATTTACTAAAAAATATTTATATACATACTTAATAAAAAATTAATATTTATTTAATAATTCTTTTTTGGAAGAAAATAATCAAATTATATAAATATCGCATCCAACATTACAACTTTTTTAGTTTAAAGTTGGGATGAAACTAAATTTCCTTGCGAAATTTAAAGTAACGCATCGCGCTCGCACAAAAATTATTGTGTGTTTTAAAGTTTAAAAATTTCGCACAACTTTCCAAATAAAAAACTCATATATTAATCTAGGCGGACTCATCGCGGCAATTAAATCGTTCCGCTTTGAAACGTCGCGCTTGCATAACCGATTGCCTCAGCAATCACGACGAAAGAAAAGTTTCTCGATAGTCGACGACTACATGCATCGACGTGCGAAGTGCCGTTTTTTTCTTTCTTTTTTTTTTTTTCTTTAAATAGTAATAATCGTCCCAGGCCGCGCGCGGCTCGCGCGTTTCGAAAGTGGAAAATGGGTCAACGTCCTATACACAATCCGATAACAGGGTATTAAGTGATTACATAGACTCCCGGGATAATTAGTGCGGCCGACTGCGGCTCGTTAACGAACAACGTTAACGTTTAGCAGTCGCGAAATGGCAAAGCGCGAGTAGTAAAGTATAGATAAACCGGCCGTGTGTTCCCCGTAACGAGAGAACGACGGATGCTCGATTATCTCCCTCCTCTTCCTCTGGCTGATTAAAAAAAAAAAAAAAAAAACAAAAAGACCAAAAAAACCGGCGGCGTATCGCGTATCGCGATACACCACCGGCGGCGTCGATGAATCCGCCGCGCATTTATTTGACATTCATGGGCGCGCGCAGCCGGTCGTCTCGTGTAGATGACGTCTCTCTCTCCGGTGTAACTCCAGTTCATAAATCAGTTACTTCGTTTCCTCGTGCCTCGTTCGCGTCCGAATACGTCGTCGGGAAACCCGCAATACGATAAAGCAATTTACAACTACTCCTGTGTTCTTCGCGTCTCCCCATCCTCCCTCCCCGGCCCCCCTCGCGTCAAGTTTCTCCTGTCGCGCTCGAAGTTAGACGCTAATTTCGCATAATTAACGCCGCTGGCTTTTAAATTATTTGCGGGATACATGTATATAAATAATATCGAACGACTGGCAAACTTGGGCTATCATCGAATCGTGGACTGTAACTGCTAATCAGATCGAGATGTTTGCTTGATGTTTTTTTTTTTTTTTCAATGTAAAGATTTACGATGAAACGTTGGAAGGCGATCTGATTTAAAAAAATTCATTAAAATCAGGTAGATTGAGATGTATATTTTTTTTCGACGAGAAATTGCATTTTTCAATTTCTGCAGTAAAGAATTCAAAAGGTTTTTTACGCGACGTGTATTTTTTAATAAATTTTTAGACTACGATATATTAACAAAGAAATAATACATTTCTTTCTATTTGAACGTTAATTGATTTAATAAATTCTATCTTAATTTTAAATTATTAATTTATTAATTTGATAAATTCTATTTTAATTTAGTTCTATTAATTTATTAATTTGATAAATTCAATTTTAATTTAATTTTATTAATTTATTAATTTGATATAAATTCTATTTTAATTTTAATTTCTTAAATAAGTAATTAAGGTGAAGATAAAAAATTTCATTTCTTATCAAAATCCACAATGTATCCTTGCAATTCTCCCCCTCCCACTCGCTCCTATCGCTTCGCTTCACATCTGTGATCTGGATAATAATAACAATAATAATAGAACGAAATGATTGCGGCGCGTAATGTAATTCATTTCGAATGACGAGACGTCCTATTGCATACACGTTGCTCGTGACGATCCGCGAGCGGGCCGTTGGAATATCATTCGCGAGCGGGCGAGGAGGCGAAGCGGAGTTGAAAACACACGGAGAGTTAATCCGGTGACGGATGGCGGCGGTGATCTGTTGCGTTTTAATCGTCCCTCTCGTGCGTACGCCGCAAAATTTCATCCGCGCGCGCGAGATTTCGCTTTATCACGCCGACCCCGAAACGCCGATATCCCAACCGTTGCGAGGCTCTCTCGTCGTCCTCCTCTTTGCCCGAGCAGAACGTTGAAAAAGCGATGCACTGCGAGACTCTCTCTCTCTCTCTCTCTCTTTCTCTTTCTCTCTCTCCTGTTTGCGTTTCACCTCGACTCACACACGTGCACACGTCGGCGATGGCGTGTCTCTTCGCACCATGCGCTAACTGTTGCATCCTGCATGCCTGCGAAGCTATCTCTTTCTCTCTCACCCTCTTTCCTCATCTCGCTTTTATCTTCTCTCGCCCGCTTCCTTCGCTTATCGTCTCACTTTCCTTACATTTCGTCTCTTCTGTCTGTCGCAACATTTTCGTTTGCCGTCACCCTAATGGTGCACTCTTGGAGACAATCGATGCAATTTTTTTTATTAATTAATTATTTATTTAATATTAATTATTTATATATAATAATTACAAATTATTTAGATATAATAATATTAATTGATTATTTATTAGTTATATAATTCATTTAATTTACTATTTTTGTAAATTGATGTTCAGAAAGTGTTGCTCCGACAGTCTCGTTGGTTTACATTTTGGAGTAATAAGTATTATATATATATATGGAGTCATTTTATTACGCTCGATAAAAAAAACTGTCATTTTAAATTTAGCACATCTTATCACGATAAGTTTAAGGGCGACAATAATTTTCAATATTTTCTCATTTTGACCTCAGAATGCGCTGTTTGTTTCGAGACCCTCTCGACAGGGCGACTTGGGGGTTTTTGAATCTCTCTGGCAATCTTATCGGACGCCAGTTATCGCTGGGAAAGAAGATCGAGGAATCTCGATAGGGCTGACCTCTTCTTCCGCCGATCCGGTCTATCACTGTCGCGCCTTTGTCACTGACGAATCTATCGCGGTCCAGTACGGTAATATTTCGCGACGCGACTCGGCTGTAATACTAGACAGCGTAGAGCGATAAATGGGTCACCAGACAACAACTCCGCCACTGCCACATTCGGTGTCCGATTACCGCTTAGGCAGACGCGACTGCGACGAAAGTCTTGTTAGGTGTGACGTGAACGAAAAAAAATTGTAATGCCGCATTCTCGATGCAGAAAAGTCGCTGATCGATCAGATTTACTGCTGCTCGAACGTTTCGTTTTCGCCTCATCATTGTATTTTCGCGCATCGTGACCTTCATCACTTATTCAGAGTGTCTACTTCTTGCAAAAACATGGAAAGTCTGGAATTCTTTGTTCCTGAAGAAATCAGAGAATTGTCATGGAATTTTTTTTTTGGATTTTTTTCCCTCTCTTTAATAATTTTGCTCTTATACTCAAATTTGAATTATATATTTAAAACATATTATAATTTTATATATATCTGTTTATACAGGGTGTTTCTTAATAAGTGCGAAAAATTGTAGGAGATGATTCTTTGCGGAAATTAAGGGGGGTTCTTCATATAAACATATACTTCTACATCCCTCCTTGTGGAGTTACACTCCTTCAAAAATGGAAGTAAAAATTAGGTTTTAATTTTTCTTCTCAAATTTGGAACAAGTTAAAGAAATGAAATTAGGTGGATATTTTCTACTAGTGAAAAGGTTATTTATTAATATTTTTTTCAGCCTTCCGTATTGTTATAAAGAGAATGAAACTAGCAACCCCTATTCAATTTTTTATTAGAACTTTTTAATGGGCCGGAATATGATCATCTAAAAATATACATTATAAAGTTTGATTTATTTAGACATTTTCTTTATTTCTTTTATTTTTTTCGTAAAATCAGTAATTTTCAAGAAAAAAAATAAAATACATTATCGTGTACAGCACGAGCTAAATAGCATAGGTTTCGAATTACGAAAAGTTAAATTTTAACATAAAAATAAAATTAGAGTAAATGTTGGAAAAATTGGAACAAAAACAAAATTATAATAAAAACCTAAAAAATAAAAAGGAGTATATGTTTATATGAAAAATTCCCCTTAATTTTCGACAAAGAATCATCTCTTAAAATTTTTCGCATTTATTAAGAAATATCCTATATATATATTTCATGCCTTGACAAAATATTTTGAATATTTGTCAATACATATTCTTTATTTTAATTTTTAATAATAAAAGAGAAAATATATGAAAGTTAAAAATTTTTATATCAACGAAAGCTGTTCAGTTTCTTTTCAGTACATTTTGTAAATCTAAGGCTTGAATCTTAAATGGGGGCTTTTTGTTTTTTCTTTGTATGAGTGAAAAGCATTAGGAAAAGCGTACAATGAAAAAACTTATTTTAATATATACCAAGAAATTTTTGAAATATTTTTCTTTGCTTGAAATTTTGGATAAAAGTACCTAGAAGATCAAGAATTTCTTAAGGAATTGTTTCACAAGATTTGTTTGAATAGAGCTATCTAAACATTGTTTGAAAAATGTGTCACGATTATCGGACCGCGATTCTAATACTATATGTCAGATATATCGCCTACATGTGTGAGTTTCCTCTTTATTAGCTTCAAAGAAGTTGCAATCGTCTATGAGTGTCTTTTTCTCTCTAAAGTCTTCATATACGCTTGTTATTGCAAAGAAATATGGGAGTGGCCGTTGCAAAATGATTGCTGGTTGCGAGCTGTAGAATAATGAACGGTCTGAGCACTAATGATACTAAAACTTAGATATCCTGTGAATGTGTTTGCGCGGAATATATCAACTTGGCCTAATTAGATGACCATATTATCCGTTTAACCAAAAATTATTTCTCTTTAGAAAGAGAAGATTAAAAAAAAACGTATATTAGCAATAAAAATTTGAAGGATACCTCCTAGATATCTAAAAATATTTGAAACATTGAAACGTCAATCAGATTTGAAAGTTTTTCGAAATTTCACGTCTCGATCGATTAATATGTATTCTTCAAATTTACACCGTTATTATGTTAAATTTGATTAAGAGAAGAATCATCTGCCAAGTCAGCTTTCTTTCATATACTGAATATAAATAGGAATTAATGAAATTTATTTTCAAATCTCGACAACAAGACTCGAGGAATTAATCTTTCGTTGGGAAACATTTGTCAATATCTTAAAGTCATACATCACGTGGGGGATCGAATACTTTCTTTCGACGTCTCTCCAGGCTTTATTATACCGTTGCGAAAGCGCTCCTCAAACTCTTCTCTAAAAATGATTAGCTTCAGATCTCGAGAAGTCACTATCCGAGCCTGTCTGCATCTCTGCAATGTACGCGTATGAACGTGTGCATGCGCCTTTGCAATTGCCGTTGAAGAAAAGGAAGCGACCCCTCGGATAGAGAGAGAGTGCATTGGCTGCTTCACGGCCGTTAGTAAGCCAGGGGACTCTGAATGAGAGGGGAGGAGAAGAGGGGAGGACAAAGAGAATGGCTGTAAAAGATTCGGCAGCTGGTACCCTCGCCCTCCTGGACGTCTGAAAAGCCTCCGGGTGTATTTTCGGTGCCTCGCAACAAGAGCTATCGCCGAAAAACCTCAGCACGTCACATGCGATGTTGTGCGAAAACGGAGGATTTTTTTCTTCGGGGAAGAGTTTCTGCGGGGAAGAGGGAATTCCGAGGAGTGTGTTTGGCAATTATTTCTCCTATTCTCTCTCGAGTCTAGAGCTAATTACAGCTCGTCGATTGCGATCTTGGATGTCATAGTAGGTGGCATGCGCCACTCGTGACCGTGTTCTCTGTCGCAGCAATGGGATACTTTCGTGCTCAGGGGGACACGATCTCGGACAACGACCGACAACAATAAGTCCCCCATGGGAATTCGCACAACTTAGTATTTATCTCACCGCGATTTATTTTTATTCTGGATACGCCCGTAAAGATCGGGAGCCTCGACGATCGTCATTTCGCGAACATTAATGAGGGCAGACAGGGCGCACCGAGAAACGGGCAAATGTTCTCTCGAGCCTTTCGACATCCATTCGTCCTTCGCTTCGGAAACGAAGCTAAGCGATCCCGCCAGGTGAATGGGATTCTCGCGATCGTGCAACAAAGCGAGGCAGATAACTCGGCGCGATTGCCCGGTTTCTTTTCTTTCTTTCTTTGCATCAAATCGCAAGCATTGCGCTCACCCGAGATTGTCACAAGGTGAAACAAGCTTTGAAAGTAATAGCGGTCTAATTTTTTCACCATGACATTATGTAAACAGGAGTACCGTTAACTAGTTCTGTTCGGCATTTATTCCTTTTATGTCGACATTTATATTTCATCTATAATTATTGATAATTTCAATTATAAATATAACGTAAATTAGTAAAATCTCACCGAAAGAATTAATATCAATGATTGTTTTAATCAGTAATATTTTAAATATGTTTTAATATATTTTAATATTATATATGAAAAGAATTTATAGTATATTTATAGTATATTTTATTAGTATAATTTATAGTAAATTTTATTAGAGATATATAAATTTGATCGAGACTCTTGTTTATTTTTCATGAATTTATGGCATCTAATTATAAAAAAATATAATATATATGTAATTTTGAATTTTTGAACACAAGTCATACGTGTCTTATTTCGGATATTAATATATGCAGGCTTTTCTTAAAAATAACATTTCAAAATAAATGAAAAAACCTTGTAAATATATATGATTATTACTGATTCTTCTTATTAGCATAATTATAATAAGGCATATACACATGCGTAAAAAAAGACAGAAGAATAAAATTTTTACTGAAACTAAGTTAGATATTTTATTTTCAGTGAAATTTTGACACTTCTGCCATGGATGACATTTTTATTTAATCAATTTGCGACTAGACATCCATTTAATTATACAATTTTTAAACGTGCTCGAGTATGAAGTTAACAAGTCAGCATATTCTCATGTGTTATTATAAGTGAATGTAACATATCGATAATCAATTTCATTCGAAGGATTATTTATTATACTCATGGATTTCGTATCATACGTGATATATCAAACTTATGTCTTAATAATAAAAGGTAATATGTATTAATGATAATTACTTCGCAGATATAACTTTCGTGATAAATTTCGACATTTCTCGCGAGAGAAATCATACAAATCTAATCGGGCGGCGATTTATACAATTTAAAAATAGGAGTTTATTTTCGATGCAATCTATCGTTATGTAGGACCGATGAATCGGTGCCGATTAGGCATTGAAGCGACACGAATCACGGAGGAAAATACTGTCAGATATTATATATACCTGTGGAGTGGACCCGGCCGCTCGTTAACGCAATTATAACGCGATTATAGCGACAGGAGACGTTTTCAACGCGGCTGAGTGGGTTTCGGACAAAGGCCAGCCTTGCGTACGCGTGTCTCGTGAGAGTCATCGCGACCAAGGGGGGAGAGAGAGAGAGAGAGACAGGAGTCATCCGTTTCCGAACGTTCTACTCTCGTCCGAACACTGTATTGCCATTGGTCGAAATGGGTCGGCGATTAGAGAAGGCACCGACGTGGTGTAGTTAGTAGCTTAGGAACCATGGCGAGAAAATCGTGGCTCCTCTATTGGTCGAGCCGGGCCCCTCGAGGCCATTCGATTTAGAATCGAGGAATGGTGCCGCTACATCCGCGGACAGGATGATCGTGGAAAGTTGCTTCGTTCTTGAATCTTGACAATCATGATTTTCAATCGCCATCGACTCCTCTTGGTCAATTTTTCAATCCTTCAATTTGTCGACAATCTTGCCTCTGTCAGCGCCAATTTTAGGAGGATATATCAGAACGACTTATATGACATTTGATTTATCGATTCCAATTGATTTCTCGGATTACATTAGTAGCAATTGATATTATAGAAGCATGAATAATTATCATTATTAAAATAATGATCGTGAATATATGAATGTATAAGCAATTGGGATACAATGAACACGTAAGTCTGGTACAATACGAAGTGCGAAATCATAGTCTACGAGCGGTTCGTCTAGCCGTAGATAATGATTTTATTCGTCGAACTGATATAACGTCATTGGTTTAATCCCGGGCGTGGTCACCCTACTTCTTCGTCTTCTTAAATGGCACGAGAGATAAGATTGGTTCGACACCTCCTGGAAATTCATCCGGGGAGGATCGTGTCTGAAGTCTAATTACTTCTGGATAAAATTGATCAAGCATTTGAACTGCACTTGCCGAGAATATGTAAGGAAAATTGACGCAGATTTTTCATGATGATTTTTCAATGATTTTTCAACAAACTGCGTTTCTTACTGACTAATGTTCTCTCGTTTGTTTAGAAAAAGCATCATAAATGTCAATAATGATGACAATAAAATGATTATTTCAATAAATAATGCTAGTTTTATACATTATCTATTTCTTAGAAAACCTGGGACACTAAAGGATTTCTTTTGCATCTGAAAAAATCAGAGAATTCTCATGGAATTTTAGTAAAATTCTTTTAAAAAAATTCCTTCTTTGATAATTTTACAATTAAATTATAGCAATTCGTCGATAACCCAGATCGTAAAATTATATATTTCAAATATAGTATTACTATTACTATCATCTCTCATATTCAATGTCTTAAAATATTAAATCTATAATATATATTCTTTATTTTAATTTTCAATAATAAAAAATGAAAATGTTGTGAAACTTAAAGATTTTTATTTTAACGGAAGCTATACAGGTTTTTTTAAATACATATACAAGCATTTAGCACTTGAAATATATCTTTCCTTTGTAGAAGTGAAAGGGATTAGAAAACGCAAGGAATAAAAAATTTTATCTTGAAAAGTTGCATAAAAAAATCTTTAAAATATTCTTTTTATCTGGAATTTGGAATAAAAATTAAAGAATTTTCAGGGAATTTTTTTAGGAGATTATTTTTTAAGTAGACATCTCTTCATTATTGACAAGTAAAAGTTTATTGCTATCCAATTAAATGTATGAAGAGTGAAACGATAATCGTAAAACAATTATTAATAAATTTTACAATTCAATAATATATATTTATTACTAGAATATAATTTTTTTGTATAGAAAATATGAAATTCGTCGAAGAATAATTCTTTCACGTTTCGCAACATTGTGATCAAGTATCTTAATCTTTATTTAGGGGACCATAAGTACATAATACGATTACACATCTTCTCTTTCTCTCATTATTCTTTGTACTTTGCTTATTTATGCGCAAGAAAGGAAGGTTCTCATTATCAATACACATCCGATAGAGAAGCGCTCAATCAATTGATACAAGCTTGCACTTCACCTTTGTTGGTCGCACTCTTAATGAAGCTAATCCGATCTACGGGGGAAAGGAGCACCGTCGTTCTAGGTCGATGATTAATCTCACGATAATCCTCGTGCAGTCATCGCGCGAATCATTGTGAGATAAGCGAGTCGCATATATGTGACACGCATAATTTCCACGGAAAACGAACTGAAACTTCCGCGTAGCGTAATGGACTTTCGCGATTCTCCTCGATGCAGTTAGATAAGTCCTCTGGGAATCATCCAAGTCGAGGAAATATAAGGATTCGACCTCTCGTCTCGTTCTTCTTTTTTCACAAATTTTCTCGCAAATATGCACCGTCGCAAATCTCTCCTGCTCGTCGGCGAGAAGCGGATTTCGAGAATCGGAGAAATCGAGACGCGAATTTCTGCGAGGCGAGAAAAAATATTCACCGGATGATCAGCGGCGAGCCACGATCAGATTTTCATGCGTCATTACGCAACCTTGAAGTTTGCACGCTCTGACGTGACGATGACTTGGCCGATTCCCGTGGATCGCGATCGGGCCGACACGTGGCGCGCGGTTCCAAAGAAATTAGCGATTTTCTCCATTAGCGTTTCCTCGCTAATGCGTAACGATGATTTTTCGTGATTCATGCGATCGGGAGCTCGTGGACGATTATTCTGAGTCATCGCTCTATTATGTGAATCGAGTCTCCAAGTAGAGAACAAGGAGATCGAAAATCAGATATGGATATTGAAGAATTTGAAAGAGAGAGAGAGAGAAAGGGAGAGGGAGAGAGAGAGAGAGAGAGAGAGAGTGAATTTATAGGAATTATGATGCTTCATTCTATACAGCACGAACTATTATTGTTACATTGCAACAATATTGCCGCAATATTGCTGCAATGTAACAACAATGGTCTGTGCTGTATAGGATGATGCTATGTAATATTGCATGAGAGTAATCTGCATGAGAGTAATATTGCATGAGAGTAAAATCTGAGGAATCATGTTTTCTACAAATTTTGACATTGTATAAATAATGTTTCAGACAAAATTGATAGAATAGAATTTTAAGGAAGGGGAAGTTTATAATCTTGAATTTTAAATAGAATCATTTTTTTCAAGATTATATAAGGGCCAATAATATTCGCAGTATTCAATGTAAAAGTTATAAGAATAGGTTGGCCAAAAATTGAATACGAGATATTTTGATTCGACATAATTTGACATAAACTACGAAATCTTGTAAAACATTTATTTTTAATAACCTTGTCTCTGTATTTTTATGCACAAAACAATAGGAGGAACCAATTGGTTTGAAAAAAGAAAGCAGTTATTTTTAAGAGAAAATAAGCAACGGGCAACTACATATTTGCGAAGAATCGATTTACATAAAAAAATTAGATTAGTTTTATTTAGAAAAATTAGGTTGATCTTTATCCGATTTTTCAAATTTTTCTCTATCTCAAAATTTTATCAATTTTATCTGAAACGCCTTGTAATATTTCATGCATCTTATATGTATACTTTTATAATATTGTATTTGTAATACATTTTAAATACACATATGTAAAATTATTTTTGTAATCTATTTTAAATACATATATTTGATCTTATTTGCGACGAAACTTGAAACGATATTATGCAATCTCTCATTACACTTGCGCATAGTTTGAATTTCACTTAAACGGCTGATTATATCACGTCGTCGATGAAAAATTAATGCTCATTGTGAAGATACGCTGCGTATCGCTTCCTCTCCGCCTCTCCGCTTCGCACATGTGTATATTCTGCTTCTTAATTAATGCATCTTTCGAGCGCATTCATCGCCGATTATCGTAAATTTGCAGCGCGATAAGAATTCGTCGATAAGCAATTAACACTTGACTGCGAAAACTCGCGTCGCGAGTCACTTACTTGCGGGAAAAATTTGGTTAATTTATATGAGATCTCGTAATAGAAAGAACGAATGGTATTTCACTTTCGCGATCGATCGAAATTCGGATTGAAAATCGCATCGGAGCAGCTTGGGTCAAAAGGTCGGCGGAGAATTACCTCGAGAAAACCCGCGCAAACGCTATTAAGAATATCGCTGACCGCAATGTTTTGTCAGCGATTGGTATACTTTCGTTCTCTTTTTCAAGGAGATTTTATCTTTTTCTACATTTTCACCTTTAAATGCGACAAACGGATATTGTCGGATATTTCGCGACTGAAGTCAGCGAGTCATTATTGATTGTCGCGAAAATTCTCAGTTTGCGAATTCTCGGGTGTTTGTTGGGACGTAAAAGTCAATCTCTAAAACTTTACTGCCAGAGACACAGATCTTTGTCGATTAATTTGTATCCATTCGAATAGACAGAAAGGCAAGCGACATTATTGATACGCGTAAAATTTGAATTCTGTAAATATTTTTCTGTGCGCTTTCATGAATTTTTCGGACTTAGTTATGTAATTTTTCTCTTCTCGAATTCTAAATATATATTTAAATTTATTATATATTATATTTTTTTAATTAAATATGTTATGTAAATATGTTATATAAATATATGTTATATATATATTATATATAAAAAAAAATATATATATATATATATATATATATATATTTTAATTCTATAGAAAAAGTATGTTCTGAAAATTTGTTTAGATATCTGTCTTATGCAAAACACTATTTTTCTTTTCTTTCTTTCATTAACAGATCGCTATTATATGATAGATAGATTGAGATTAAAAATTATATATTCTATCCTCTATTCGCGATCAATAAGAATGCTGAATAAATTTTAACGATATATCTAATATGTACATAATATGTAAAAATGTAAATTTATATAGTTGATTACTTTGATGCTAATTTATCAATATTTAATTCATGATTTAACAGCGGAATATTGCAATTAAAAGATTAAATCAATTTGCACTCGATTTCATTGTAAATTCAACTAGCAATGAATCCTGTCAAACTATATGATTCGCGAAGATGATTAAGAACCGCGAGTCAGTGCGTCATTAATTTTTTCAAAAATAACGATAAGGGTGTAAGCTCCATTTAAACGCGTCCCTGACCATAATATCAGTCATGCATTTTTCTGACAAGCATGCGCAAACGCAAAAGCATGCACACAACATGCACACATCTTGCGGCGTGACCGACGTGGATCCAGTTCGCGTTTCCGCAAAGCGTATTATACCTATATTTGATAAGCTGCGTGGAAGTAGAGCGTTTAAATAATGGCCGCACACGTTGGCGATGGACTAACGCGATGGGCGTCGCCATTCGCAAACGTTCGACAAACAATAATAATTTATTCAGATGTTTTTCATGCGCGCTTTCAAGTGACCGCGTTAATTCGAATGGGTTTTCCGGCTTATTTTTTTCCTAAATATGTCTAAAATAATCGGATCTAAAAAGGAGAAATGTAACGAGCAATTTTATTTTTCACGTATTTCCAGGTGTCTTCCAATTTTCGTGTTATTTCTAAAAAAATTTCTCAAATTATGAATTTTTATAAAATTATATACTTGAATTTTATTAAAGTTAATTATATATAATTTTTTAATTTTATACAATATTTTTGCATGCAATATATCTTGTTTCTATATTTTTTGAAATTTGTGCCTAGTCATTATATCTGTCTGATAAGAGAAATAAATATGAAATGTTTATATTGTCCTTTTATTTCAAATTTTTCTAAAACATGTTTACCTGATTTAGCTAAATATAATGACAAGCTAAAATAGGATATATATATATATATATAAGTGCGAAAAATGAATATCGTCGGTCGAGAATTAAGGATTAACGTTTCGTTGAGCGTATAATTGCAGGCTATCCAAAATGATCAATTGCATTCTCGTTCTTCACGAGCTAATTCGCGTTTATTCATGAGTCGAAGCGAGAACCCACGATATATCTTCCGCGATTACTTTACAACAATTCCCGAAATTTGTATGCGCTTCACACGGTAGATCGTCCGTCCCTTCGCACTGAAAACCAACTTCCCTACTTGTTACAGGCTTTCTATCAACTTTGTTGGAGAACCGGTTAACATGCTAATGCCGTTACATATTAATCACCATTAATGCCGACGAGTGCTCCGGCTATCCTGAAAACAAACTGGTGCTGAAATTGATAATAAATTTAAGTGACAAGCCTGTCAGCACTCACGATCTACAATCAAAATCATAACCGCGCGAATTCAACCGAGTTAATTTATTAAGAAGTCAAGTTATTAAGAAATTTAATTATTTAAGAATTTATTAAAAAATATTATTAAGAAATTATTAAGAATATTATAAAATATATATATATATATATATATATATATATATATATATATAATTTTTTAAGTGGATTTACGTTTCTCTAACTAACCCAACAAACACCAAGCAGCAGTTAATAGTTATAAGTATAATTGCTATGTAACAATATAATTGTTGTGCATTAAATAATAATTACATTGCTGAGTGAGAAATTATAACTAACAATTATATAACAGTTACTTGATGTTTGTTGGAAATTCATTTTACGAGGTAAGAGTTAAAAAGCTAGAGCCAAAAATGTGAAAAAAAGTCCGATTTTTGTTACATTAAATTTGACCTTACAAAACAAATTACAACAATATTTGTAACACGCAATTGTACAGCTATCAATTTCTTCCACCTGCATCGGCGCATCGGTCGTCGATATAGGTATGAATCGATAGCGCGGTAATTATCGAGCGGAACGCATAATTAGCGATTGAACTAATTAACGGTTAAAACGCATAAGACTCATTACGCTCGCGAAATTCCGAAGCTGCGAGATATGGCCCCCCGTTCGCGGTTCTGATCGTGCGCGACTTTGATTCTCGCCTCACGGAGTTTGCTTCGATACTTAGTCGAGACGATAGATTAATTTGTACTACGCGAGCGTGTTGTATCTTCCGAAGAATATAACGCGATTAAACCAACTCTCGATACGCGCCGTTGAATCAGGCGATAATAATTGCGGCTCGCGAATTACGCCGCGAAATAATTAGCTGTGTGTAAGCGAGTGTCCATTCGCGTGAGATAAACCGACCTTAGCGGGCTTTAATTTAGAATAAGAGTCTCTAATGTACTTTCGAAATTGTTTTCGCGATTCTACGACTGACCTTCTCTATTGTCGTATAAATTCCACCTATCTGTCGTTCTAAACTGAAGATATTTGCTTCTCGATCTTCATTTTAACGCAGTAACTTTAATTAATAAAATCACCAATGTATTTATAAAAAAAAAGTTTAATTATTCGAACGTGATTGTACAAATAATACGAGCAGACGATTCATAATCGCGTTACCTATGCGCGTTTATAAATGATATATTATTTTCCTTCATAAATTTATGCCGGTAAAATGTGATAAAAAAACGCGGCTTACGTTATTTTAAACGCGCGTAAACTTTCCCTCTGAATTTTTCAACGGTTCCGCCACAAAGCTGTCGGGAGGTTCGCTACAAATTGATCCTAAATTAAGCGGCGCGATGTGTAACACGTTACATTGCATTCTGGCGGTGTATCTCTCGTTAACGAGAAGCTCGAGCAACATTTGTAAAAGTGTTATAAATGGAAATATTAAATGCGATCCAAGATGTCTCTCGCAATTTTAAACATTTTCGCCTCTTCTTTTATTACGCGGACGAAATGACAATTGTCAATCTACTCGAATTGGATTCAGATTTAATTAGCGCGCTCGATAAAAGCCTCGAAATTCCAAGACACGGCGAATCGTGCGTGCACGGTCCCGCGTATCGATCCCGCGTGCAATTTAATTTGCGAATTCCCCGTCGTTTCGCAGAAAGCGAGGCATCGTTTCGCGGAAAACGCGACCCGGCTGGCTCTAATGACTATCCTGCGACGCGACAAAATCAGTCCAGCTGATTGTGAAAAATCGCCGCCTCGGACTCGATTCTCACGCGATATACTTTCATAATCACCTACAATGTGTATATTATGTGTAACGGTGTGCGTTTTCACGATCGTCCCTTTGCCTCGCGAATGAAGCGGGAGAAGCGCTCGCATAGAATACAGAGACGTATATTTGTGCGATAGACACACAGATACACACACAAGGAAGGGAGCACCGATTGGCGTGACGGTACGTTGCATTTGCGCCACGCGCGCCCCGATACCGGGTGTCCGAGAAGCACGGCTGATTGGCGTCCGAGCTGTAATTGGCCGGCCGTTGTCGGTTTGATCGACGATAGGATGCGCGGTAAGAGCTCTTTGAGAGATAGAGGCCTGCGATTCGACGATGGAAATTGCGTTTTGTACTTTGTACTCGCCGGGAAAAGTCGTAAAACGTGCATAAATTAAGGGATTCGATGGGACGGAATGTATTCTTCACGGCGATATATCGTGATAAACGAAAAGATCCGATCTCTCGATCGGGTAATGTAAATTATTTAGAGGAAGGTTCTCTTCGTCGCTCTGTAATTTATTATCATTCTTTATGTTATAATTTTCTTATAATATATTATTATTCTCAGCGCGAGGAAAATTTCGAAGAAATGTCATCAGGCAAGATCGGCGTTCACGGTTGTTCGATGACGAATTATAGATCAGATCCTCCGAGCTTTTACTCGAATGAATATCGAATATTGTTTGCTAAATTGATGAACGAGCGAAAAACATAAGCTCACGCTGGCGGGCATATTTCTGCGATGTTAAATATTTATTCAGGAAATTAACATCCGTCACACGCTTCGTACTATGGCGCGTATCTGATAATTGTTTCGACTAGCATAAATATCTCGTAATTTGTAAAATCCCGCTGATGATTCCACGTCGGAGCATCCGGTTGGCATCCGCGAGACTGAAAATCGCGAATCTTTTCGACGGAGGCAGCTACGCCGACGTCACGCGTCGTGATAACAGTCAACTATTCGGCCTTTGGATAACGAAGCGAAAAATTCTCTTATCCTTATCGCCAACACCATTCCGGGGAACGGAGCGGGATTCTGACTGACATAATGTTGGTCAGAAATCAATGCCTCTGAGAGATGTTAAATGCGGGGAAAAATGCCTTCTTTTCTCCAAGGATTATCTGAGACAAATAATGAGTGTGCGTCTCTCTCTCTCTTCTCGATGTATGGATCTGCTTTCGTTATTGGGGGGATACGTCAAAGATTTCTCTTATCTTTGAGGAGCGTTTCAACCGAGTAATCGCTAAAGAGTATATTTGGAAGGAATTGTATTTCAATCTGCGTAGCGTCCATTTATTTGTCCAGGGCGAAAAGGTTAATTAATTAGATCAACACGTTCCATATTCCCACGCACGTGTAATTAAATACTCGGGAATTCTCAAATGCTGCGATAAATCTCCAGTAATTAGTGAAACGTGGCGCGTTTCGAGTCATTAAAAAAGAGAGAAAAAAAAACAGCTGTTCTTCTCTGGTAGATGTTATCCTCCTTGTCGCTCTAGAGTAGGAATAGTGCAACCGTGACCTTCGAAAACCACCATGTCCGGTTGCGATCTGCATAATTTCGTCCGCGAAGTGCACGAGTCGCATCCGCGTTCGCTTTTCCCTGGAAACTTTAATCATCGTCCATCATTTCCTATGACAAACGAGTCGGTCGAGGCGCATTCGCAACGAGGTGAATTTGTGCCACGGGTTATAGATCACATCCGCGACGAATACTTTCTCGGGTAACTCGGTAATTATGCAACCGCGATTGCAAAACCGCGGGTCACTTATTTTAGCGCGACGATAGTTGACGTTTAGCAATTCGTAGGGAAGTACGTATCGCTCGACTTTCGGCACACGTTGGTACCACGCAGTTGTACTGTTTGATAGACTGCTTCGGGACCGAAAATCTGTTATGTTTCGTGTTCTCTTGAACAGTGAAATCAGTGAAAATGTCAAAGCAATGACATGTGAGTATTTGACGGATTTTCAGTGAAAATACTTGTACTTTGCTTCTCCGTTTCGTGTGTTTCACTGATGGTGACAGCAAGATTTTACTGAAAAATTAGTAATAATCGTGCATATTTGCAAGATGTAGCTTCTCAAGCTTCTTTTATTTAATTTAGATTGTTATTTTTTGGAAAAAACTTTTATTCAAATTTGACATCAACGTATTCAAAAATTCAGATAATTTATTTTTTCTTATGTTTCTATTAAAGTGTATTCTATTTGATAATAGTGAATCATTGAAAATGTCAAAGTAGTGACACATGAGTATTTTACTGATTTTCAATAAAAACGCTTCTCATGCTTTGCTTCTTCGTATTTCACTAATTATGGCAGTAAGATTTTACTGAAAAATTAATATTAATTGTACATATTTGCAAAATAATATAGATTTAAAAACTTTCTATTTTTGATTATTATTTTTCGAGAACTCTTATTCATATTTGAAATAAAACACGTATAATTAGTATAAAAATTTAAAGTTATATTACATTTTTTAATTCTTAAAATGTAGCACATATAAAAAATAAATAAGATTCTTGTCAAATCAAATTCTCTCAGATTTCTTTAACCAAATATATTGCCATAAATTTATCTCATATATGTGTAATACATATTAATTTAAAATGTATTTCGAAATATTATTATATTATTAAAATATACATAAATATTACATAACATATACATTACATAAATATTATTATTATTATATTATTAATATTATATTATTTTTAATATTAATTGAAACAGCTTTATTACTAATTATCACTAATTTCTTCAATGAAATTTTAATCATGTATAGTGTGCTATATTTATTATTATACCATATCAGAGTCTATTCATTATTTCTTAATGATAATTCTCACTCATTTCATTGAAGAAAGTAATAAAATAATTAGATAAACAGTGAACTTATATAACTTATTTGAAAACAATTTTCCGAAACTAAAGCCTAAAATATTTACAGAAATTTCATCAAACGGATAATAATACATTTGGAAAATTTATCATAATATTCACAGTGTTTTATCATTTATTTTATATCTTTATAATAATAAAATTTTTTTATTACCCTAAGCTTATTCATTCGATCCTCGAGATTAATGAGCTAGCGTGAAATGTCTAGTCGAAAGTATCACCTCCTTGACGGGGGACTCGTGTACGTCATTGTTTGATGTAGTCGCGGTGATGTCGCAGGTCTGGAACGGGTAGCGGAGGAGTTGATGGGCCGTAGGAGATGGAAGCAATACCAGGACACCCTGTACAGCGGCACCCGCAGCAGCGAATCAACGACGGCACAGCCCCACCATCGGCTTTACCCGGCGTTGTCGTCGTCCTGCAACCCGATACCCGGGGGCCTGGACCAGATCGGGCCGCAGCTGCATCACCCGGTATCCTCGTCGTTGCCGGCGGCGATAGCGTCGACGGCGCTGACGACGGCCACGACGACGACGGCGACGACCCTCGCGAGCAGCGGGGTGAAGCAGGAGAGTCTGCAGAGGCATCACCTGCAGAACCACCACCACCATCTGCAGCAGCAGGAGGACCTGCGCCGTCTGAGGCCGGGCGAGATCAAGGTCGAGACCGGCGACGAGGAGCCCGCGGACGGTGTCACCGCGCGCGAGGACATCGCCACGACGAGGACGACGGACCCGGCGACGTCCGCGACGGCAATAGCGACGGGTGCAACGACGACGACGACGGCGACGGCGGCGACGACGACGGCGATGACGACGACGACCGCGTCGGCGACAACGACGGCGTCCGGCACGACGACCATCACGACGAGACGGCGACGCGGACGCCGGCAGATCGACGGGGAGGACGTCGACGGCGAGGAGGACGGCGACGAGAACGACGAGGAGACGGGACGGGGCCAAAACGAGGCGGAGAAGCGGCTCAAGCTCGACGTGGACGCCGACAGGTCGGCGGCCAGCCCTCTCAGGACGGAAAACGATCGTGCGAATCATCCGATTGCCAACGCTACCGACACGGAAGGGACCAAGGTTGCTATCATTTTTTCTCTAATATTTCCATAAAATGTTTTCATAAAATGGGAGGATTTTTTTAAATAATCGTCTTTCGATAATAGGATAAAAAAGGAATAATGAAAGTAATATAGGGTACAACGGTGTAATACGCCCTGGCAGGGAAAATGCCCCATTCATTTTGCTCGGTTATAGTGAGCTTACTAATAAGTATTATTGAAACAGGAGTCGACATATAAGAGTGCATAATTAACCGGAAAACCGCACAGAACTGCTTTGAATGCGATTTTACATAAAAAAGAATTGCAAAACAATAAGTTTTAAGAAAAAAAAGTAGTAAGATATTTCTTGGTAAGTATTTTTTTATTTAAATATAATTGTTATTATATTTATATAGGCTCTTACTGTTTCCTGAAGGTATAACTTATGAAATAAAATCGATGACAGTTATATACAAATGTTTTTTTTCTATTTAATCTGCATATGTATGGGGATATACATTTTTTTAAAAATGCAAGAATATATTCCACACAAGGGTAAGATTCTAGTTTTATTATAACATTTCTTTCATCATTTTTTCCTGGCAGATTCTGGGCAAAACATATAAAAGAGGAACTACAAGAGCTGAATGGAGCAAAGAGACATTGCCAGAGGCAATGGCGAAAGTCAAGACACTGCAAATGAATGTCAATGTTTTTTTGTGGAAAAAATAGAGAAAGATGCAATTTTTATTATTAAAATAGTCAATCAATATTTTTGTAGAATTAAAATACGAATTTTTATGTTTCGTCGAATTTTATAATTTAAAAAAAAAAATTGTACCTTTGTCGATTATTTGGGGCGTTTTTTCAAAGTCCGAGGGAAAAAGTTCTTTTCAAAAAGTTGATCTTCAAATGACGATCAAAAATTGATGCAATTATTAATTGTAATATTAATAAATTCTTGTAAATTTCAACTACCAATAAAATCTATTCATCATAAATGTATTTTACATTGATTGAACAAATATGGGGCATATTACACCGTTTTACCCTACAATAAGCAAGGAAATAAGAAAGATAAAAAGAAAGAAATGCTGAACAAACAAATCCATCTTAAATTACGAAAACTTGCATAGCATTATTAGAATGAGTTACATCTTCGTCTCGACCTTTCCACCTTCCACTATTCTCCATTTTTCGACTTTCACGTCTCAGGAACGAACGGAGGAGATCGCGTTGGAGCGGGCACCGGTAACGCAGGGCTTACTGAGGGTAAAGAAGGAGGAGGAGCTACAAGAAGTGTCGGGTTCCGGCGGCGGCACGACGATACTGACGACGCCGGCGACGGATTCGGAAGGGACCAGGTCGGGGCTGCTATGCCGCGAGGGGAACGCGACGACGAGCGTCGCGACGCCGTTTCTCCTTGGAAGACGCACGAGCCCGCCGCCGGAGGACTGGAAGCCGCTCGACAAGTGTTACTTTTGCCTCGACGGCAAGCTACCCCACGACGACCAGCCGCCCCTTGTAAGTAACTTACGACGAGTTTGTGCCCGGTGTGAGGTTGCGCATGGCTGAGCATCGACCTCGTCCTTCATCGCTAACTTTGTGTAGAGATTACATACTCGAAAGCGACGAGAGACGCGGAAGAATAAGAGTCACAGACTTCTATGTATTGCACCTAGATTGTTAAAATCCAAGGGTAGCCGTTTACAATTGGTACCTAGGATATGTAAGTTGGATTACTGTACGTTTTCGTAATTCAAGTTGCTGGCAGTTGAAGCCATGATCCAGTCTGGACAAGAGTATTGATTGATAGTTTTGGACTAGATTGATTGATTAATATTCTGCAATTGTATTTTATCCAATTGTAAATGGCTGCTCTGACTTCACCCTAAGTTGTTAGCGCAGTCTAGGTCTAGTGTATAGAAGTCTGTGATAAGAGCGAACGAGTCATCTTTCCTTGTGCGCGAAATTCGCAAGATCCGAGGTTGCGACACCTCCTGCGATTTGGATCTTGCCGATAACCGGGTAACGATAACGCTAACGTTGCTCGTTTTATCTGCCACTTACGCAATCGCGTCATCGGAATCTCCGGTTTCATACCACTCTCCATGAGCCTGTTGTGCCGTCGCGAGCGCGATTCGAGTCTGACCCGGTCTTTGCTGCTTTTGATTAAGTCGTGCGCCGACCGCCACACCAGCCTCTCTTTCTCTCTCTCTCTCTTTCTTTCTCTCTCTCTCTCTCTTTCTCTCAGCTTTGATCACTTTGACGCGCCCATACAAGATTCACGAGGACTCGCGAAAGCGACGTCTTTTGAAAAATGAATTCGATCAGAATTCGATCCTCGCATCGCGTCTTTCTCGCGAATCTCTCTCTCTCTCTTTCCTCCTCCCTCCCTCCCCCTTTTTCTCTCTTTTTCTCGGCATATCCGACCAATCCTGCCAATCCGCCAGTCCATTCCGCCCGATCGGCGAATCGCGCGAGCACGGGATGACACGTTTCTCCGTGTTGTGCCCCGCAGAGTCCGCAGAGCGACAGTGGCAGCAGCTCGCGATCGGCGGAATCACCGATGTCGGTCCAGGTGGATCCGATGGCGGCGTCCGTGGTCGCCGCCGCTCTCAGCGGCACTTACCCCACCCTGCTGCCCCAATGGTGCTTACCGCCGAGGGAGGCGCCCCTCGTTGGGGTGCAGACCCACCAGGACAGCGCCGCGGTGGCCGATCAACCGCTCGATCTCTCGGCCAAACCCAGAAATTCTCAGGTAAGCGCGAGACCGTTCGTGCTCGTGTGTGTGTGAAGGTACATTTTCTTGATCTCTATCTCTCTCTTTCTCTCTCGGCTTCATTTCATTTCTCTGTCTCATATAACGCTCATTCGAATCACTCTTCGGATATCCGTTTACGCGGTTCGTAAAGTGTTCGATGAAAGATCGTGTAACGAGAGCGAGAACGTTTTTGTAAATTATCCGTTGCATATATTTTTTTTTTACTGGACTTGTCATCATCTACTCGCGATGATCGCTATTATGATACATATTGATATATACTGCTGAAAAATGGAATTTCTTTTATAGTGTCTTCTTAGTGCTTATATTAGTCGTGTTATTAAGTAACTAATGCTAACGTCTCTAAATAACTAAGCCGTATGCTTGCGTAAAGTATTAATTATTTTTTTAATTATCGAGGTCTCTCTCGATCGATTTTTTTATATTAATATTATTATTCATTTGTTTGTCTTCAGGACAACAACATATCCCTACTAGAGCAACAGAAAATACCTCTGAGAATGCCGACAGGCATCGATCCCAAGACTATTCTCAAGTAAGTACGATGATTTTTTAAATATTTTTTCAATAATTAATATTTCAACGGAGAAAAAAATGGAGTAGAAAAATATCATGAAATATCTTATTAATTGTCAGTGATTTATACATTAATCGTTTATATAAATCAACCCGATATGTCGCGATGCATTTAATTTAAAATTATATATCTCTGCGCGTTATTCGTTATTCGATTCGTCAAAGTGATAAAATATATAAAACCCAAACGAAGGACATTAATCATAAAACAGTCGTAATTAAATCGCTGTGGAGATACGAAAATAAAAATTGAAATAAATTGGAGTAATTCCCCGCTCATGTTCACGAAAATTATAGTTTTATACAAGTTTTTTATTTTAAATCTGCGGATCTTTATCAATTTTATTAACAAAATTTAAGAAGTTTTACATTTGAACAAATGATAGAATTAGTATTCCTTACAAAATAGTCCTCATAAAATAGTCCTCATAAAATAGTCGTAATTAAATTACTGAAGATATAAATACAAATTGAAATAAATTGGAGTAATTTCCCGTTCATGTTCACGAAAATTATATAGTAGTTTTACACAAATTTTTAATTTTAAATCTGTAGACATTCCTCTATAAATTTTCTTAATAAAAATTAAAAAGTCTTACGTTCGGAAAAATGATAGAATTAACATTCTTTACAAAACAGTTCTCATAAAATAGTTGTAATTAAATTACTGATGAAGATATAAAAATAAAAAATTGAAATAAATTGGAGTAATACTGATGAAGATATAAAAATAAAAAATTGAAATAAATTGGAGTAATTTCCCGTTCATGTTCACGAAAATTATAATTTTACACAAATTTTTATTATAATTTTACACAATTTTTTATTTTAAATCTCTAGACGTTCCTCTATAAATTTTCTTAATAAAAATTAAAAAGTCTTACGTTAGAAAAAATGATAGAAATAGCATTTCTTACAAAACATTCTCATAAAACAGTCGTAATTAAATTACTGAAAATATTTAAAAAAAATTGTTATAAATTGGAGTAATTTCCCGTTCACGAAAATTATAGTTTCACACAAATTTTTTATTTTAAATTTGCAGACCCTTCTCTATAAATTTTATTAACAAAAATTAAAAAGTTTTACGTTCGAAAAAAAATGATAGAATTATTATTTCTTACGGACAAGAATGCGCACAAGAACGTGAAAAGAGAGACAATATTCCTGTCTATTCCCGAATGCAGAAGAAACGGCAAATAGTAGAACATTCGAATATTCAGGATCGGAAAGGCATTCTTTTCGATGGAAAAATCGTCGTCCCGATCGTCAACGACGACGAGATGCCGTTTCCGGCGGTTATCGCGCGGCTCGCTTTACACCTCGAGGCGAGAACAGCTGATACGTATATTCCTACTGAACGAAAGGAGGAAAGAAGGAAAGGAGGAAAAAAAAGAATGGAGAAAAAAATAAAATGAAAAGATCGCATTCCTCCTAGCGAAGAGAACCTAACGTTCCTCCCGTGATCGAGTGGCCGCTTAAGCTGGCCGGCTATTTCGATAAGGCGTCGATTAAAATGCCGCCGGTAAACGACTTTCGAAAAATCGCGAAACTGACAGCCAGTCGATCCGGAATGCCGTCGCAATTAGGTGCCAATCACCGCGGCCAGGCATAACCGTGATTTATCTCCCTCGTAAAGACGTCAATGCGCGACAAGCGCGAGAGGAATCGTATCATTCTCGAATGACGCTCGTTCGATCGGCTCGTGTTTTTGGGCTTGTTTACACGAAATATATGAGGTAAATTTAATAATCTAAATAATAGAATCGAAAATTTATAGATTCCTTGTTACGCGGATTCAATCAGTTTACATATATGATTAGAATTAAAAAAAAAATATTAAATTCTTAATTATGGAATTATTCTTTAACTCTTCTTGAATTCTTGAATTTTTCATAATTAACAGTCATATTTTCAATCATCTTTATATCGTAAAATCACGTATTTGTAGAATTTTATTATTAAGCGTCTTTTATTTTCATTGCGTGTATATGTGATTCTTTGTGTGACTATAATTGTAATAAAAGACGAGCAGGGTTACAGATAAAGAGCCACGGTTATCAGGATCTAAAATCGCGGTGAAGCTCAAGTTTGCTGGATGAACTTGATCGTGCGTTCTATCAAGTTGACCTTAATACCAGTATAGTGAACATTCGACGGTTATCTTAGACATGTTAGAGAGATATGCAAGTCTGGAGTACGTCATGTTTGATCCCTACTATCATTTTTCACCTTTTTTATGTCGTCAAAATTTAATTAAATTATAAAGATCACAATTACTTTGCAAATTTAAAATTTTCCTCTCTTTAATTTTAATTTTAATTTTAATTTTGAAGAAATAATTATAAAAAAATGAGCAGTCCTTCAAAATTTATATTAAATAATATTACATGTGTATATTATTAGAAAGAGCATTAATAAATAATTTATTTATTGCAAATACTTTGTCAAGTATAAAGTTCAGATATTTCTAAAGAAATTTTATCATATGATGGGAATAATAATATATCTTTTTTCTTGATAAGGGAATATTCTTTGACACAACTAGATAGATCGCTTATTACACAGTCCTTACGTGCAAATAATTAAAAATAAAAAGATATATGGTACTCCAGTGTTTTAAACTGCACGAAAAAATTTCACTGTAATATGTTTGCACGATCTCGCGATAAGCAGCTGGTACCCTTTAAACCGTAATAATACCGACGAGTTGCTTGAACTTTTCAACCCTTTGAGCTTTAAACTACTATACGTCTGTGGTACGTACCTCGAATAAATATTTAAGCAGTACGTTTCGCAGAATCGATGCACAACTCTGTTGTGGTCTCGAATACGAAACATGGTGTAGCAAATTTTTCGTAAATCTATCCACACATGGAACAAAATGACAGCGAGAGAAGGGGTGTTTTATGCACTTTTATATTATTTTTATCGTGGAAAAGTTAAAAACTGGACCAATTATTACGATATTATATTTATGCCGTATTAATTTTCTTCCGTTCTTCTGTTCCTGATAAAATTTAAAAAGGCTCGATAACACATGCATATTGGAGGCTCTCGATTTTACTTTAAAGAATTGAAATTGCTTCAATTTTTACTATCAAATTCATGAAAAATTACTGGATGAATTGTAACAATTTATGAGAGTAGAGAATTTTTTAACAAATGTTTATTTCAGAGTATCAAGATCTTTCTATCGTTGACGATAATTTTTACTTTACTTGCGCGAAAAATTGAAATGATGGTCGATAGTTCGGATGAGTCGAGTGCGATGTCAGATCGTCGTGCTGAAGCATCGAAGGCGTACGTTGCCCCCGTGTTTTCGCTGTTTTCCCCCGCGGAATATTTTGCGCATCAAATTTTTATCGTCGTCTATTATTAGTCCATCGTAATCTGCACCTACCGACACATCGAAGACGTCGAGAGTACCTCGTGTGTATCGCGGCCTCGATTACGAGGAGCGTAAAGGGAGAGTGCAACTCGAAACGCGAGAAGGGGAGAAAGAACGATGAGGGGGCGGAGAAGGGGAGGGAAAGTAAGGAGCGAGCAGAAGGGGGACGCAAGAGACGAGAAAGATCAAAGGGGGAGAGAAAAGAAAGAGGCGAGGGAAGTTCGCGCCGACGCATGCTCGACGTAATTAACGATAAGATAGGACCGTCGACGAAACCGCGCGGTGGCCGGATCGAAATTAAAACCCAATTCAAATTAGATCACAGATGTGTAATTCTGAATTCGACGGAAGATGTGAATTTATATCTATATTTAAAACTATATGGGAATCATAATTAGCTCTTATAAATATTAGAGGTAATTAATAAATACAGGTGAAAAATCGTCGTTTTTTAAAGATAGTGAATTTTACAGATTTTATTATTTAGGAATGACTCAAAATCGAATGTCATAAAATATATAGGTATCATAAGTCTTAGATAAATATAACAAGACAAAAAAATTCATTTTTTTAATTATATTTAATGACATTTTCGTCATTAAATATCATCCCTTTGTTGGAGCCGCATTATAACACATTTCGAATCTTATTGAAAGAGCCTACAATGTTAGCGCAAGCTACATGGTGTTTTCTTCCATTTAAGACACTTTTGTATGAATGAACTCGAAAAAAATCTAAGGCTCGACTTGATCTGAATTGGCATTAAACATTCTTGAAACGAAACCGCTTGCGATCGAGCTTTCGAGCTGTCTTTGAAGATATCAAAACCACGTGAATTTTTCGGAACATTCTCGAGAAATACAGTCCTGTTGCTTTAATTTGATTGTTACATATGTAACTTTGAAAATATTAATTATGGAGGTTTTCGCCTCTTTCTCTCCACTCGTCTGGCTGCGCACAATGCACTGTTATGTAGAAGTTTCGGATAAAGTGAAAATTGCATTGCTCGTCAGAAAAGTTTGATACTGCTCTGTAATATAGTCGTATATATATTCGTATTAAATCTACTTGAATACGTCAAGTTTTTGTACTTCACTCTGCTGTTACAAACTAGGCGAATCTCGAGATATTTATTATCCTCTATAAACTGGTATTACGCAATCGAATACTTGACTCTAGTCGATGTAACTTTAGAATTTTCTTTGAACGCTCACTTGCCATGATGACGACATCTTTATATCAATTTTTTATATATTTTATATATTATATATTTTTATATATTATATATTTTATTTATCACATAAATATTTTCTATATATTTATTTATTATATATATTTTATATTTGTTTCACTTTTCTATCATTTTAGCTTTTGGAGCTGAAATAAAATATTGTATTATAAAAATCAAGGAATTAGACTTCAAATTTCTCTTTAATATTTTCAGATTATTCTGCGTATAAGTATCAGCAGTTAATTTAAATATTATTTTTCAGCTCGAAGATTTTCGAGATTCTTTTGACAATTAAGGAGGCTACGCGGATGTATAATAATATTTTAAGTAGATCATGAATTTTCTTTTTAGAAACTTGGGATAAGGAATGCGACTAGATCTTGAACGTGCCTTCGCCGTAGCAAGTCATAAACGAAATTAGACATAGAGTTCGCGTCCGCGATAGTGAAAAATAGGCGAGCCGCAATAAAACCAGACAGGAGTACTGAAGCAAAACCGGTTCGTAGAAGGCTTTGGAGAAGGTTCGCTGGCCAAAGAGGTATTGACGTCGCCGCGAAGGACAAGATTATGACTATCTGGTTCGCGATTGCGTGAGCCTCGCGATTTATCTGCGAGAATTTACAGAACCGAACCAGTTTAGCTCGATCGTCGAAGCTCTGACTTCGGATGCGTAAATACATCCTTGTCTACTTGCGCACAAAATCACGTTATCGGGCAAGAATTCCTCTCTCACGATATATTTCATCAAAGTTACGTCATTATTTTTCCCCTCGATATTTTTTTTCGATTTTATTTTATTTCTTTAATTCAATTTTGACGCGTTTATAATAATATAATTCTAATATCCTGTTTTTACGGAAACGCGATAAGATCTAAATTTCTCGCGGCTTTAAATGCGGGCGCCACGTCGTTTCATTTAGCGAATACCGTTTTCTTCGAAATTACGCGACAGCATTACTCGAGGAACGTTGAACCTTGAGACGTACGCGGGTCGACCGAGTTTCCGAGGGACGACGACGACGACAACGACATGGTGCATATCGCCGCGTAAAACCGCAGACGAGTCGACAAACAAAAATCCCAGATAAATCAACGCCGGTCGATGACTGACGTAGCGGGACCTATCCGGGAGGACGAAATATACGCACTTTTATCAGCGACTCAGGTCGACGAACTTGGGAGACAGAGGGGGGCATGTGCAAGCGGGGGTGGGACGAAGGGGAGCAATGATTCCTTACGCCTCCCCTCTCTCTCTCTCTTTCTCTAATCTTATCGTTGCGCACTGTGTGCGACAAATTGCACCGTGGCCCGATATCCATCGCCTTCGTGCCATGTCGCGATTCTTTTATGCAAGCGAAATATCACCGGCCGAAAGCTGTTACACTCTTGTCGCATGTTTAGCGTGAGGTGGTTCAGAAAGGCCTATCAAGAGCATTCAGCAGGAAAAAGATTTGTCTTTCTTTTCGTCATTAGATTAGATTCTTATTAAAATTTTATTTATATATTTTAATTTTATTTTTTTTAATTAGAATTTTTAGATTATGTTTGAGCTTTCTTGTCTTTCGTTTAAATCGGCAAACAAGTTTAATGAGAAAAGAAAGAGAATAACGCTGGAGATACGTGTAACGTACAAAACGCTGTCTTTTTATAAAAGAATAAAGATCAGCTGATCCAACACTTGGTGCCATAGACTGCTCAGGAATAATTCGCTGGAACGGAAACGCTGTTTGGGAGATGTAATGCGTTTCGGGAGGTGTAATCGCGTACTGACGTGACAATTTATAATAACGATAAAAAGAAAATTCTAACGAAGACGGGTATAAAATTATTAATATACGCGTTTGCCCTCCGGCGATGTTAGAGCGGTTCTATGCGTCGTTTTAATTCTCGTCTCTCGGCGTAGATAAATCTCGTCCATATGACGTACGAGTATAAATCACGATGAGCGAAATGATATTTATGTAAATGAATTACGCGGTTAAAGAGATGTAAATGCTCGAACATCTCTCCCCCTCCCGACGGTTTTTCTAGCCAAATATTATCGATTGGCACGTGGCAGTTTGCGAAATTGTCGAGTTTCACACGTTCAACACGTCTCTTTGCGTTTGAAAAACATAATTTACATGACTGAATATCTCGAAGGCGAGCTTAAAGTTGCACGGATTCGCTATTCATCATCGACGTCAAACACGTGCGGATGTCGAAACGGCCACGTGGCCGTTTAATGCGGATCGTCTATCGGGTTAGTTCCAGAGAACGCACGTGAGCTCGCGAAAAGCGATGGATAGTCGGACTTTGCTGTTGAGAACTCACTTACGTTAATGTTTGCTGCGAGATGTTTGAAGATTTACCGGCAATTACGTTTCAATTAATCTCCTGGATTGCTTTCGTGGCAATTTTAAATTGCATGCAAAATTGTTCTTGTTATCAGAATATTCCGTGCGCTTTTCCTCGAAAATAAGGAAAGGAGCAATTTTCCAAGATGCTTTAGAATTATTTTTCTTTCATAAAATATATCGATTTTCTCGAATGATATACCTGCTTTTAATACGCTGCTTATTTGAATTGATACTCCGACATTAATGTACGAAGATAAACGAGATCCATTATGATGATTGATGGATACTTATAGAAGCTGTATTCTAAAAGTGGAAATTACAAAAATAAATTCTCCTGTAGTAAAAAGCAGTTGACATCCAACCATTTGTTTTCGTGACGTTTCTTAATACTTAATATCTAGAGTGAATCTGATAAAAAGTTTACCGCATTTTTCTTGAAATCGGTTAAAGATAGGGGAAGATTCATTATCAAGTTGTAGAAGGATATAGAATGTCCTTAATTTTCACATTTTCAACTAAAATTTCCTCCTTTTAAATATGAAGAGGGATTTTTTAATCATTCTATCGATTCTCGATGAATTTAATAATTTTTGAGAATACTCGTAAAAAGCAAGAGGTTTCAATTTTTCCAAACGAAGGGTCAGTCTGACTTTCAATTTTATAAATATCTTGCCAACGGTAGATTCTTTGAAAAGATACAAAAGCTCATTGAACCATGGGACCATTCGTTGGAATGACTTAAAAGTATCTTTTCCTATTTGCAAAAAGAAAACTTTGGTTGGTTCGTATGGAAACTAGGGACAATCATGGTTACTCAAGACGATGCAAGTATGCAAGATGTTCCTCCACTTGTTCTACAATTCGAATAATAAATTTGAATAACAAATGTCTACCTTTAATCCATTCTGAAGAAAAATGTATTCAACTTTTTATCAGACTCATCCTGTATATTGGGGACTCGGTTCACCAAAATATACACCCGATCTTTACGCTCCCCAAATCACGTTTGCCCCAAGTCGCTTTGCAGGCAAAAAATCCTAGCATCGAGTCCAGCTGATGTAACCTTGATTGACGCTGTTTCAGCTCGTGTTACCGCGCGAAACCGCGAATGACCGGACCGGTTGCGGCCGCGGCGGCAGCGGCAGCGGCAGCTGCGGCAGGCGTCGGTGGTGTTCCAGTGGTGGGTGCCGGGGGCGGCAGGAGGACTTACACCGAGGAGGAGCTGCAGGCTGCCCTTAGGGACATCCAGAGCGGCAAGCTCGGCACGCGGAGGGCCGCGGTGATCTACGGGATACCACGTAGCACGCTGCGCAACAAGGTCTACAAGCTCGCGATGGAACGCGAAAGGGACGCGTCCCTGACTAGCACCCATTCACACCCTCACGAGCCCGGCGCCCCAGCCACCACCACCACCACCATCACCATCACCACCACCACCACTACTACTACTACTACTACTACTACTACAACACCACCAAATACGACCCAAAACGCCTCCGCGACCACTCCGCCCCCGCAAGTGGACGAGGTAGGTTTTGGGGACAGAAAACGGAAGATATGGCTAGAGATTTAGAACGAGAGAGGAAGAGAGAGAAAGAGGGGAAAGATAAAGAGGGTGAAAGAGGAGCGAGAGTGGGCGAGATGCAGAGATGCGAGGGGTGAAAATGTTCCACCGACACGTGCCGAACTCTCCTCGTCGGTCTTTCGGGCGTGTCGGGTAGAGAAAACCGAGGATGCAAATTGGTATGGACAGCGAGACGGGAATGTTCTCGTGAAAGAATCATGCGACGAGACATTTTCGTCTACCGAGACGACTCTCCATCGAGTATAGTCTTTTTATCTCCGCTGGTTTCCATTGTCGATATCTTTATCCGGAAATCGTTGGCGCGCGAGAGAAGTGATTCGCGGGATTGATTCGTTTTGATATCGATAACAACGTGTTTTTAATATTTATATTCGCGATATGCAAGTGCTTGATGATAAAATTGCTTTCTACATTTTCTTTTCATTTGTACAGATATTAAAAAATATTTTAATCTATAAATTGAATAGGTCAGTAAGAATATGTCACTCTCAAAAGAGTATAAATTTCAGACTTTTCATCTGATATGTTATAAAACAGACACATGCGTTGTAATATCTGTGTGTTGATTGTTACATAATTATATATAACATAAAAAACGAAAGAAAAGAAATGTAAAAAAGCAGCGTTTAATTAGATTTTTATCAGAAAATTAATGATGATTGTTCATTTAAATTACAGCAATAATTATAAATAAATTTTATTTAGTTGTGTTTGTATACAAGATATTTTAATTGTAAAAGAATATTAAAAACTGAAGAAAAAGATACGTAAAAATGTATTAGTAAATGAGAAGGAAGAATATCTTCCTAAAAAATCTTTGAAATGTAATTAATATTATTAGAATATATCATCAGGCACTCTCGAGAGATCGCATACAGTTTCTTTCGACTAAAACTGTCCGCAAGCGAGTAGTAACTCACCATGATTTAAATACACAGTGAAACAGGCCGATTACCATGCAGAGAAATGTGGAGGGGTGGGTGGGGGAAACCGAACGATGCACGAGGGAGATCTCGTTGAGGGAAAATTCGCGGATACATACCGTCCATTTGTAGCTAAGTGTGGTTTTGGTTAGGAAGAACGAATGAAGCTTCCCCAAAACATACCTCTGGCACGGCGATCGTGGATCTCGCGTGGACCGAGTGTATATCTCGTTATCTCGAGACGACGCTCAAAATTCGGACTCGGTCGGAGCGGATCCAATTCAATTTCTTCATTAACGAATATCAGTTCAACGCTTTCGCTAAATTTCATTCGCTCCCTAAAATAATGCAGAAAATTTAACTTCGACAATCTTGCTTCACTCTCGTATAAATGAAATGTGAATCTCATCAAATATTAACTCTGTCTCTTTTCCCTTTTAAATAAATATTTTATATACTTTCCAAGACACACGTTTGCAGAGAAAGTTAAACCTTTACAAGTCAATAGATTTTAATTTTCTTTTCCAAAGATTTTTCAATTTCTTTCATATTGCGGAGAGTATCGACCTAGTCCGAAAGAAACGTCAAGCGTGCGTTTTGCTCGGTGACACTACGAGACGCTGGAGGAAGGGGACGATGGTCTACGCGACTCCGTATCGGTCGCCGTGGTGCTAATTAGTGTCCAGTGTTTTTTTGCATGGGCTGTTTAACTTTTTTTATCTCACTATTTGTAGTTTAACACACGGCAACTTGGTGTCCGCGAGGTTGCAAGACTCGAGGTAAGTCTTTGGGAAGGTCGTGTCGAGACGAAATAGAGAGAAAAAAAGAGAAAAAGATAGATGTCTGTCCGGGCTTGATCTTTCTTTTTATCTTTGACGAGGGCGCTTGAATGGCCCCGAGAATTCAATAAATGGTCGTGAATGTACAGTGCTTCTGGACCTCGACACTCTGCATCCTCGATGTGCCGCGCATATAAACCCTACGCCGTAGAGAGACGTCCAATCAAATAATTGTTCCGAAATAGACGGATCGCAATCCCAGTGCGAACGCGCTGCCATGCATGAAACAGTCGCGCGATCGAAGATTACGGCAGATTAAACACGGTGGCACGATTTAATCCTCATCACCTGATAATGTCTTTTGCCTTGATTTGATTGCGATTAATTTTGCTCAACGTATAGGACGGGAATTGATCGCAATTAGATAATCGAAAATATCCAATGCACTAAAGCGCAAGGATCACCTATTTATTTCAGCAGTGTTTATCCTTAACGATCCTGTTATTAGGACAATTCTATTAAAATTTAGAAGAATAGCTTTCTTTATTAGAGGAAAAATTGAATTGTTCTCTGTTGCATAAAATGTAAGATTAAATTCGTAAAACACCCAATGGATTTTTTCAAGTAAGAATAAATTATATTTATTGGGAATTTAGACAAATACGTTTATTTTTTGGAAAAAAAATTGTAAGTATAAATCATCCTATAAATATTTTGTGAGATTAAATATCCTTGCATATCTCATATTTTCTTAAATATTCCAGTTGCACGATTAGTTGCCACTTAAAAATCCAAACTACGTCTTAGCACGAGGCTCTGTTTGTTTTACGGTATAATTTGTCGAGCTCGCAAGCACGGTCTATGCACGAGGACGGTTAAAGTCTCATTTTTCCTGCCTGTATTTCATGCGATCGTTTATACACATACGTGGTAACCGTCGCGGAAGACTGTTGCTTCACCTTCAGTGCAATGCATGCGCCTTAAACGAGTCCCCCGAGCACTTGAATTCCGGCGTATCTCGTCGAAACGCACGCCGAGGATGAGTTTTCTCTCTTCCCTCTACCCTACGCGAATTTTTCCGCCCTCTTTTCCTTCAACCGGGGACCAGCGAGGAAAAGATAGTCGCGATTATATTATATATATTGTCATCCGCGAATTGATTCCCGAGAATATCGAGAATGTTTTCCCGTAAAAACGTCGATCGCTTCTTTGACAAGTACTGTTTACTGATTAGCAGCTGATCCTGCATGGCGCTTGGCTGGCTATTCTACATTCGATGGAGATGTATGTATATATATATGGAGTGATTCGTAAAGTGACTCGATTGCAATCTTCAAATTAGATAGGGAAAAATTACAGCATCATTTTTTATTTAATTATTTTCTGAGAGAAACTTTTTCTGTAAATCAAGATAACGACTCTCGATGATTAAATTTCTCGAGAAGAAGTTTTAAAGCGTCATTTATTCAAGATTCCAGAAATGTTTTCATTTCAAAACAGTGAAAACTGGCTCGCGATTCTTTTTACGCAAGTACCGAGTTTGTGTGTAACGTCCTCAAAGCCAAAAGTACCCTTTCCCGCGCGCATTACGCTTTTTTTCTCCATTTTGGTACTTTTTTTAAAATATGCAATGCGGTCGCTTTACGAGAAACGCTTTGTATATATTTACATGGACAATTGACACTTACACACGATACAGATACACGTACATTCTAGACACACACCTCTCGACGAAGCATTCTCGAACAAGAAGTTGTAATTTACGAGCAACAACATTTGCCTAATGACTATCGATGATAAGAAGAGCACCGCTTCTATTCACGTCTCCGGAGACGGAGAGTAGAAGCTTCTACTTTTACTTTCCTCGAGAGGGCAACTTGACCGTAATCTGCAATTTAGATGCTCTTTCACGAGCAAGGAGTATATGTAGAAAACGCTAGAAGAGATATTTTTAACAGGTGGACGACAAAGAATTATCCGGCGCGGAAGAGGAGAAGGAAGTCGAGAAGGCCCTGTTGAAGCCTCTGCTCTCGTTGGAGGATCTCGTCAGGTTCTCCGCGTTCGAAGGGACCGGTGGTGATTCCCTCAGGAACCTGTTACAACGGGGACACGAGACAGGAACTGAATGGCCGGGATTGGAACACGCCAACATCGGTCCTTACATTCAGAAGATGTTGGCTGCCGCTGTGCCATTAGGTAAAATGAAATTCTTGGTGTTTTTTTTTGTGGAATTGGAAGTTTACTCTCGCCTTTACCTGAGGATTGCAATGCAGTTTCGATAGCTTAAGACACAATTATTGGCGATAAATTTGCATGAGTTATTATATTTGGGTCATACATTTCCGGCAGGTATTCGTTTCTTTTTATCCACTAAATGTGACGCCAAGAGAGGAAAGCCGAAAAGTGTATTATGTCGCGATAGGACTTCCAAAATCGATAGAAGCCGGGTCCTGGTCAGTTAGCTCGACGATAATTCCTCTGTTTTTGAAGACTGCGAATTAAATTGAGTTGCTTAAATCTGTATTTGAAATTGATAGAAGGACAAATAGAAATGTTACGAAAGCAATAATAATTATTTCATTAACATTGAACTTTGTTATGATTAAAATATTCATTGACATCGAACTTTATTTGCATTCTTCGTTGTTTATCTATTTTATTTATTTTATTTAAAAATATTTCGAATAATACGCATCTCTCACAGAAACTTGAATTAAAATTTATGAAAAAATATCACTATAAAACTTATTTCTTATTTTAGCAACTTATCTTATAATCTTATAGTCTTATTAATCAAGTATAATAATGTATTAGCAATATTGTTTGGATATTTATCAGCCTCTGGTATGTAAACAATAAACAATAAATAATAAAAAAATATTTTCAACTCTCACAGGACTGGACACGCGAGATTATCGCATACCGGAAGTGGTGAGAAAGCTGATGAGCGAAGATAAGAGGCTGAACAAGAACGTGAACGGCGATCAGTCGCAGTCGCATCATCAACACCTTCACCATCCCCTAGCTGCGCATCAGCAGACGCAGTCGCAACAGCAACGCGTACCCATGACGAACGACGACTTCAATCCCAACATCGAGGAGGAGGCCAGCGACAGCGCTCAGGGCAGAGCGATACTGAAGATTCCGTCCTACAAGCCCGCCAGCACGCCGGGCTGTTCCAGCAAGAACGGCGAGCCGACTTCCGCCGCGTTCGCCCAGGGTTTCGCGGCTGCCGCCTCGAGTCCGGGCCTTCTGGAGCGAGCTAGCCCAGCGTTCTCCGGCACCAGCAGCCCAACGAATTCGCTGGTGGGCAAAGCGGTGGCCGTCAACTTCCGCGACGTCATCGCCAAGAGCATCAGCGTCAAGTTTCAGGAGGGCCAAACGCCCGGCGCGGCCGGTTTGCCGGGTTGCCAATCGGCCGGTGTCGTTTCGTCGCAGCAGGCCATGATGACGGATCCGAGTCCGTTCAAGAGGGGTCGTTACACACCCCCGCAACCGCCGCAGCAGCAACAACCGCCATCATCGCAGCAGCAGCAAGCCAAGCAGCAGTCGCAAGACGCGAACAAGTCGAAGCAGAGTACCGGTGGCAAGGGTACCAGACCGAAACGCGGCAAGTACAGAAACTACGACAGGGATAGCCTCGTTGAGGCAGTACGCGCGGTACAGCGCGGTGAGATGAGTGTGCATCGTGCTGGCAGCTTTTACGGAGTTCCGCACTCCACCCTTGAGTACAAAGTCAAGGAGCGGCATCTCATGAGGCCGCGAAAGAGGTGAGTCGGGTTAAGCCTTCTTTCTTATCTTTTATTAACGATACAATATTTATGTGACGAATATAAAAGAATACCTCGAGCTTTAATAAATTAAACATGTAGTCCAAGAATGATAGCATTGGTTACTAAAAATTGAGAACTATATCGCTAGCCTTTATCGTTTTCGCAGGGACCAGAAGCAACCGGACGACAAATCGAAGGAGACCACGACGACGGCAGCGGCAGCGGCGGCCGCGGCAATGCGGCCAGGCGCTGCCGGCGTCGACAAAAAACCGCAACTGAAACCGCAGCAGAAACCATTTACGCCGCCGGGCGGCATACCCGGTCCGAACGGATTGAAAATGCCTCCGTTTATGGAAGGCATGCCTCACTTGCCGTTCGCGCCTTTCAACTTTTGGAATCCGGGACCCTTCATGCCCTCGCCCTTCATGGGTGGCGCACCAAACGTGCCGATTCTGCCGGAACAATACTTTGCGGCGTCGCAGAGGATGCGCGGACTGCAGGAGCAACAACGAAACGCGGCGATGGTACAACAGCAGCATCAGCAACGAGATCGAGACGGCGGCGTTGGCGTATCCGGAACGTCAGACGCAGCCGGGACTTCGAACTCACGAAGCGCATCGATAGCGAAGGCGCCGCGGGACATGGTGGAGAGCATCTACGACGGGTCCGGGGCGAACGGCAGTTTCTTGGACAATCTGATCAGGTCGAGCCTCGAGACAGGCATACCAAGGGACCAGCGGACGATGGCGGAGGTGAGGAACCAGCAGCAGCAATCGTCGTCGCAGGTGCAACATCCAGAGACGATGAGTAGTAAAACGCTGATCGACCAGCTTTGCAGAAATTCCAGAAGAACTCCGCTGCCGCGTATGGCGCAAGATAGCAGCGAGGACGAGAGTTATCGAGGACCAGCGGGCAGGATAGTGCCGGAAAGGCCGGAGCGCGTGCCTACGGTTGATCTCAGCCCATCGCCATCGGAGAGGGGTCGCACGGAGGACGGCAGCGATCGGCTCACGTCACCACCGACGCCTCTGTCGATCTCCCGGGCGGGTAGCAGGGACGAGGATAGCACCCGTGACTCGAGAATCGATCGCAGCAGCAGAGAGCGCGAAGTTCACAACGGCGGCCAGGAGGATCGCGATAGGAAGCAGCCTTTGAGCCTGCAACAGCAGCAGCAGCAGCAACCACAGCTGAACCATTACCCGGACTTACACAACCTCTACGCCGTATCAACTGACAAAAAAAGTGCCTGTGATAGTAAGCTTATAGTAGATCATTCGAGCCAGAAGACTCAGCCGCAGCAACAACAAAAGGAATACGCTGCCGTGAGCGGGCTGGTCGTGCAACTGCAGAGGGGCTACAACACCGCGAGCAGCAGATCCGGCGAGCCGACTAACAGCCAACAGCCGGCGGCGGAGCAACGTGGCCCCACGCTCAGCATGGAGGACTCCGTAGAGCAGTAGACGAAAGTCAGTATCAGTTATCAGTAAAGTATACAATTATGAGTACAGAGTAAAAAGGCAAAAGGAAACAAAGATCCAGTATATACAGTAAGCCCACATTCCCGCCCAGATCTCTCCGCCATCTCTCACAAGCACCGAACCCGTGCGCCTTCTCTCGTTGTTGCGCGAACGAGGCTTCCCTTCGCGCTTGACTCCGATGAAATGAATTTGGACAAGCTTTTCGAACGCATCCATGATGCGGGGTGCGTTTACAAAGAGCACGAAACGACGGGAATCCTCGAATACGTCGGCAACGCGATGATGCTCCGACTATTCCACACACTCTCCTGCTCTCTCCCATGACCTCTTCGTTCCAATCGAAAGACAAGAAAACCCTCGAACGTTGCGAGGCAAGTCTAGCGCAGGAAGGGGAGAAGAAAAATAGCAATGCAAGTGGTGCGACGCTAGCACAACCAATCCCCGTAGGACCCATTGCGATTCCGCCAGTTAACCCGCGTCCAGCTGGCCGATCTGGCATCAGGCGCGCGTGCAGGAAAAGATCCTTTCGACTATATTAATAGGCGAAAGCGCGGATTTCGGACCGGAGTATCGCAGGACGAAACGAATAAAAGGACGCGCGCGCGATATCGTCGTGCCGAGTACGGGACACATACGCTTCAGCAGATGCACGGACCCATTCTACAAATGCGTTTCTACAAAGCCGGACATTCCACCAAACGTATCGACACACACAACACACAACAAGTGGACATACACAAAACGAGTACCTACACACATACGCGAGTATACAAAAATGGGGAACATAACGAGATACTTGGACGTTGCGCGCGTACACGCGTCGCAGCCGAGACCTTGTCACCAGGAATCAGTGGCTTCGCGAATTCCAATTGAAAGTCGACCCGACAAGCCTGTTTTTACCTTAGACTTTAGGCGGAAATTCCAAGAGACTCGGCGCGCATCCGGGCCTCTTTGGCCCCTCCCCTCGCGAATTTATCACAGAAGGGAGGCTCGTACGCGATGTACGCGCGAAACGCGAGAGCGTTAGCCGTTCGATGATTATTATTACGATTATTAATTGCCGCTACCACTACCAATCACGGTGGACGACGACGAAAGGTCAAACGATGGAACAAAAAAAAAAAAGAAACGCCGACGCGACAACATATTTTTTCCTCTCTATGAGTGTAAAACTATCTAACGCAAAAGGGAAAAAAAAGGAACTTATTACTTAACTATTAACACTACTTAACTCGTAAGGAGCGACATAATTATATAAGGAATAATATATTATATATACATATATTTTTGGTCATTACACGGGAACGTGTGCGAAGCGAGAAAACAAGCCAAGGCTTTTGTTGGCGCGCGTAGGTGACGTTTTTTCCACAGAGAGGCGACAATATTTCTATAATCTCGGTTGTTTCGAGGCCGGCGTTCGACGCGAACGTGTCCCACATTTTCGGGCACGTTGAATGCACAGAAAATACCGGACAGCGATCTTCGTTGTCGAAACATTGCCCATAGTTTGCTTGTTTCTCCAATTCTTTTATTTACAAATAGATTCTTTCTAATGTTGTTTAAATAAACGGGACAAATTTTAGATTCTTTCACATTCATGGACACGATGAATCTTATTTATAAGGGTCTTGAAATCTTTTTTTTTCTATTAAATTAATTTCTATTCAGTTTTAATTTCTTTCTAGCGTTTTTCTTTATCTTGCAGAGTTCGACGATGCGACAAGCTCCCTTCTCTTTTTCCGAGCAATTGCGACGACGAGGATCGCGATCCTTTGAATTGAAAGAACGGTCCACAAATCCAGGCAAAAGATGCAAACGCAAAATTGGAACGTAGGATAAAGAAAGAGGAAATTAAGAAGGAAGGAAGGGGGATATCGTTGCAGCGCGCGCCCGCTCTCGATTCGATTTCTCCGATACCGAAAAGATGTTTTTTCTTAAGCGCGAGACGCCCACTTTTTGATACGAATACAAATTTTCTACCGCGTAGAGGAAAAAAAGAGAGAGAGAGAGAGAGAGAGAAAGAAAGGAAGAGGGGCTGCAGTTGCAGCCGCGCGAGCGGAATTGTATCGTTTCTTCGCGAGGGAAAAGACTCAATTATAAAACTTAGGAATGCGTTTTAATATCCGATCTTTTCGTTTTTTTTTCCTCATCGACTCCCGCGAGCACACGACATATTCATCGGGCAATTCAGCAGACTTTTATCGTGACGCGTCGGGAACCTCTTAGGAAATAGCGCGTCTCGATCGTCCGTCGCCGGTTAATGAAATAACGACGATACGATTAATTATCGAACGAATGACGAAAATTGACGAGTTGATTCGAGCGGCCGCGCATGTCTCTCCCATTCGGTTTTTCTGCAGATTCGCACGCGATCGTGCACGTCCAATTACGTTCACGATTGTGATAAGAGGGAAAGCACACTCGGGAATACGATAAATTTTTTCCGGATCGATGAAAATTTGGAGTCTCTGGATGGAGTCTGAATTTTTATTGCGCGTATAATTGATAGTTACGACGAGAGAAAATGACTTGTACAAATGTCGATACGATGACCTCAGTCAAAATTCATCGAATTTTGTCTGACGTGAAATTAAGATAATAATTTGATTAGGATAGACACACCGTGTATCTAATTCAGACTTGAAAATTTTTCCTATTCCAGCTATGTATATATATGTTGAAGATAATTATTATGTGAAAATTTATAGAGATAACGATATTTTGAATTTGCATATATATATTTCTTGGGATATAATCTTCAAATTAAATGGTAAAGGTTGAAATTTTTGTATTTCTCTGATAAGTCGGCGAGATGTGCACGATCTCACACAGGGGTATCTCGTACCTCTTCGGTTATAAAATTGCGTTTCACGAATAGACGATCCGCGGATGGAATCACTATGAAAGGACGATTTCGTCACTTCGTTAATATGGCAGGCAGGCCGTTGGACCAAAACGAAATCGACGGAGACGAAAAAGCCGGAACAGGACGGATCGGAGGCCAGTCGAACGCGAGAAAACGGCGACAGAAAAAAAAAGAGAAAAAGATATAAATAAAACGGTGCTGTAGTGCGGGCCAGGATTTCCTATTTTTCTCGCATAGTCGAGGCGAAAACGACGCGAACAAGTGCATGTAAGAGAAGGGAAAAAAAGAAAGATATAAAATATAGAGCAGCAGAGCGCAAGAAACGAAAAAGGATGATCCACACGCACTCATCTCATGACTCTCTTTAAAAGTAAACGACTGAAAGACTCTAGGCTGTACATAAAGTATAAGGCATGTATGTTCGGTGTTTTAAAAATGCAAAAATTCCTTATTAACGCAAAAAAAATTATACCTACGAAAAAAGTAAACCATATTAAGCAAGGCTACTCTCTCGGTGTTTTTTGGAACTAAACTTAAAATTTACCCTATTTAAAGCAAAAAAACCGTGAATAATGTAACTTTAAAGAAAGCGCGCGTAAACGCGAAAACAAGTTATATGAGTGTAAACGTTAAGGTCTCCTTAGGGTTAAAGAAAAAAAAAACACAAGAACAGCAACAAAGCGAAATGCAAGCTAATTATGATTGTGTGTAAACGTAAATTTAAACCTTCCCCCTCTTTACCCTGTGTCCGTTAGATCACTTTTTAACTGTCCACCTGTCTCCCTCCCCCCTCCCTTCACTGCCCTTTTTTCTCCCCTTCACTTCACACCCCCATTACACAGAGACACACTTTCGACAAAGATATATATATATATATATATATATATATATATATATATATATATATCACTCTCGTGTGTGATCCGAGCTACTCGATGCCTCGAAGTCTTTTTCTAAACATTCACCAGGCGTTATTATATTATATGCGAAAAGGAGGGAAATATGTTTATACACTTGTTCCGCGACCACTAATTCACTCATCCCCCTCGACACCCTCTTCCACAAACCGCCCTCCTATACCCGCGAACTCGCATCATCGACAACACCACACCCAGAAACTTAAGCCTCGATATCCCCTATCGAAAGATTTATCGTTAGATGTGAAAAAAAAATGATATTTATCGTGCGGATGATAGTAAAATACGTGCGTACACTATGATTGTCGTTAATTCAACTTACGGTTACGAGATGTTTCGTCACGACGTTTGGTGCGGTCTATAATCGGCGAGTCTCAAATCTCCGCGATCCACATTTTTTTCTTTATTTTCACGAGAGGACAAGTGATGCGCCGGGGAGGAAGAGGCCGTGAAAGTGAAAAGTGTGCGGGACCAACTGTCCGCATCCGGTGTCGTCGAAAATAATTCGCGGTTACCGCGGATATGTGTCTTTTTCGTCCATCGTATTGCTCGTAATTGAATCAAATTCTCTTGCAGGCAGAACTCGGTCGACGATCAAATTGTCGTTGGTTTCTGCAATTTTGCAAATATTCGAGAAAAGTCGATCGGAAGAGAAATTTGAATGATTAAAGTAACTTTTTTTTTCTTTTTTTATAGAGGCGGATTTAATTATCACGATTTATAAGAGAGATTTTTCACGAAGATGTTTATGTAAGTTTGAAATAAAAAGACTGAAAATTCAAAATTGATGAACCGAGCGGCCAAGGGAACTTCGATGTTTTCGACGCAGACGATGCGGATCAAATTGACTCGCACAACTTGGGATGGGTTCGCGACAGTTAGTATTGACACGTAATTAACGAGAGACGTCCGTGTAATAATCCCCTAGCGATACATGTCTGTCGTGGCTGTTTATAAACTATCTACATACATCACTTGGTTCTCTCGTGACAGGAACCGAAAATTCAGCATTTCGTGCGACTTGAAAGTTGTAGATTGCTATGGCAGATGCCGATAGCAGATTTTTTCTGGCGATTTTTTTCTAAAGTCTATGCAGAAATCTTCGTTTTAGAAATTTGCAACTACACGCGATCGTCAGGAGAGTGAGAGAGAAAGAGAGATGAGAGAACTCGAGGCTAGGCAAGTATACCGTTGTAGACGCGATTGTTGAAGCACTGTCGATTTTTTCAGTTCTTTCTTTTACGGGAGAGACGGCGGGACGAGGCGACACGACGAAAGCTTCCCCTCCCCCAAGTCAAAATCGTATTATTATATTGTTCTCCGTTATCGAGAGATTAAGATTAGGGTCTCTTTTGTGCTCGCGTGACGACAATCTTCGTCCAACGACAATTGGCGGGAAAGATCTCTGATGTTCTTTTCTTTTTTTTATATCGTTATCTTTAAAATAGTTACTCCGAGGACAACGCAAGGATCTGAGAGAAACGCGAAGGACGTCCAAAGACATCTGGAAAATTAGGGTGTCTTTAGACTCGGTCTTTCGACTCGGTCTTTCGGGTGTTTGCGTTGCCACCGGAAGCGTCTTGTCCGTCTTCGGGAAGCACGATGATTGTCGTATCTGCGATAAGAAAAAAAAAAAGACATGCAAAAGAGACGTGTAACTTTGTTCTTCGCGGTCGAAGAATTCGGAAGAATCCTTTGGTCCATCGCGTCTGTGCGCATCCTGTCGTCCCCCCCTTTCGTCGCGGGCGATACGCTAAACAATCCGGCGAGTGACGGATTGGTCGAATATATACGGGGAGAAACAGAAAAATCTTTAAGAATTAAAAAAGATGATATATTATATTAAAATATCTGTGATGTAAAAAGTAACAAAATTTTGATGTATATTTTTCACAAATTATCGTAACCAGCTAGTGTATATGTAATAAGATTACGGATATATTATATATATAATATATATAAATATATATTATATATATTATATAGATATCTATATATATAAATATATATATATTGAAAAAGAAGAAAGACTATTGTAATTACGGTGTGCGAAGACAAAGTAAGGCAAGACGAGTGAGGGAAGACGACTGACGGGACAAAACGAGCAAACAAGGGACAGAAAGCGATAGAGATAAAGAAAGAGAGTGTGAAAGAGAGAGAGAAAGAGAGAGCGAAAGAGATAGATAGATAGGTAGAAAGAAAGGGATACGGAAGAAGCGTGATTGCGAAATTACGTTGATCCACACCGGTGGTCAGACGGGACCAAGATGGCGGGCATCGCTCGGAAAGTCGGCTCCAAAGATTCCCGTTTTTCGCATTTTCCCATTTTCTCTTACATCGGGACTCGATTCGGAGGGAAACAGAGGGATCCTCCCGCTCGGCCTCTCATCCTTCACGCTTAAAGGAGAAGGGAGGGGGGAGGAGGAAGGATGAGATCCCCTTTTCGGATCGCGCGGAAACAAAATCCTCCGACGATTCTTTTGATTTCGAAATGTGAACTCGAACTTGAATTCGGACGCGACTCGAACGATGGGAAAACTGGAAGATTTGGTCCGATTGGCCCTGAAACGGCTCAATGTCAGCTACCTCACAATATTGTCACGTTTGGTATGGTACGAAACGAGAAACGTTTGTGTGTCATGAACGTGGATAAAGAAAAAACGACTTTCTCTCTTATAACTTGATATTTTCCTTGAAAAATTCAATCATTTCATTGAAAGAATTGAATTGTAATAGTGAAAATTTCGCATCCCTCTGCATAATTTCGTACATTAATTTATCTAAAATTACCGTAAAAAATTGTTAATTTGTATAAAGATAGATTTTTGAAAATTTCTTTTCAATTGCAATTTTTAAAAATTTATTTTTATTTTAAATTGCTTTTAAATTATAAAATTTCTATATGATAACAATATGATAACAAGATTATTGAACGTTGGAATTTAAATTAGAAAAATATTTGTTAAGAGGATCAATACTCTCGATTTTTTTCATATAAGTTTTCTTTCATTTATTCTCGAGTTTTATCCTTCTTTTTGGTTGGTGTCGCGAGTAGAGGCTTCCACGGACACACGGACGTCAGCGGGACGAGGTCGTGTGAAAATGGTCTAAACAGTTCCAAATTGTGCCTAAGTTATGAGAGATTACGTTTTTTACGACTCGCAGTAGCACGAACGAAAAATAGATGACGAGTATCGTAGCAGCAAACAGATTCTCAGTTCGAGCGCGCTTGATCTGGACGACAAGGGCGAATACGCGATAGAGACAAAAGCGATATATAGAGTTTCTTATTAAAGTAAATTAAACAAGGGTGTAATATTACCTACAACATACGTTCCAGGGCCGTCCGGCCGCCATCTTGCGTTCAACCTTATGTTCCGTTTTTTCGAATAAGTGCAATTAGGTACACGAACACACACACGCGTACACTGACAGACATCTATTCATGCTCCGACGTACACACGAAACACGCGCGGGATCGCACACATACACACACATATACACACATTAAAAAAATACACGAGGAAAAATGGAGTAAAACGAACTGTTACGCGCTAAGTTACCGTTTTTTAAATTCTATTTTCAATTCACGCATTCTCGAATGTTGGGATTTTCGTGATCAACGAAGAGCTGGCCTGTCGTTCATATAGGGGTACACACATATACACACATATACACACGAGACACGTGTACACAATCAAGCGACCGACGTCGATTCGACGAAGAGAAGGGGGTTGCCATCGCGTTACGTTGCGGATCTTCCTCCCGAAATTTTTCGATGACACTTTGCGTTGACATTTGTCTCAAAACGACAACAGGGACGAAATCTTTGCATGCTCGATCTAAATTTCTAGGCTGCGATGCCCTCGGCTTGCCATTTCCGGTCGCGCTCGATGTGTTTAACGAGGATTCATTATCGATTCGGCGACGACATTTCACGTGGTTTTTTTTACATTTGACGACATTTATCATATATTTATACAAGCATCATTCATACTGTGGAGTTGATTTTAAAACTGATAAAAACATTTATTACACTTTGACAAATTGTTGATCATTACACACATTAGTGCTTTTCGTTATATTGTTTCGAGCCACTTCCTTTGTTTCCGGAAATGTTAATTGTAGAATGAATTAAACAGGATTCTTTACAAAATAGTTTAGTTTTATAGAATTATTATAAAGTATAAAATTAAAAGTAATACGAAACAACATAATTTAAATTATATTAGATTTATATTTAATTATATTTAGATGCTTATTAAAATGATTGTACATATTTATTGCTTATTTCTAAAAAAAATCTATCACCTGGATAATTTTGAAAATTAAAAAATTTAAAATACTATATTTTCTTAAAAGAAAAAAATAAGGCACAAAAATTCCAAAAACTTCTTAATTTTTCAAGTTTATAAATCTAATGATGATTACTGATTACACGATTTTATTCCATTTCGATAAAAGAGTTTATATATATCTTACATCTTGTGAAATATTAAATAAATATTATTTATTATAAAGTATTAAATAAATATTTGGTGTAAAACGCATGCAGGATTATTGTGTGATATCTCGTCGCTAAAATTAGAAAATGATCGAAGAGGGGGAGGGAAGATCCGCGCGTTCGCGAATCCGGCAAATCCACGCGAATGCGCCTGAACCAATGTAGTAAATCAGGAGAAGGTCTCTGTCGTCGGTCGAGAGAACTCGGTACCTTCCCGATCGAAAAGCTTTAATAGGCCGTAGTCATGCAATGACTCTAAAAGACAAAAAAAGCTCGCTGATTGAGCTTTTGCATCGTATACGTCGATCGACCGCGCGCGCGGAGACCGTAAAATAATTGCAAAAAAAAAAGAAAAAAAAACGAGTACCGACCGAATTGTGTTCAACTGGGCGATTCGCCGTCGTCGTCGTCTCGACGTCGGGAACATGTAGATAAGGTAGATAGATATACGACGAACAAGTCGGAAGATTTGAGCGCGAGAATGGCAACATGGGGAAAACTGGTGCCGAGATCTCGTCTCCGAGGTGCCGCGAAGACGGCGAAAAAGAGAGAGAGGGGGTGCTTCTTGCGACTGTCGAGGGTGCGATTCGCGACAGCTGAAAATGAACGAGCTCTCCGCGAGATCGTACATTTTCGCCTTTTTCTACTCCGCTCTTGACAATCAGAATTCGGTCCGCTCCGCATTTTTAATCGGGTAAAATGAATATAAATCACTGCGTATATTTCTCGAATCGCAAAAAGCAAAATATCATGAAATAACGGATTGATAAATTTTCGCGCGGTAATTGAATTGTGTATTGATTAATCGTAACGGCTTATCCTTTAATTTGTGTGCTGAATATAATCAATCATAGAAATGAAACAGATTACGCGTTATATCGACGCGATGCCACCCGGTGAATTTAATGTGTCTCTAACGCAATCGGCGCGTATTATTTTATTAAGATTACACGCGAAGAAATTGTCATGATTAAATTGTCGTGATTCTTTAATTCTCGCTGTCAAAGTTGTCATCCCGTCAATCAAATTAATCGATTTCTTAATATTTTTCGATCTACAAAGAAGTTTTCATTTTACTGTTTTTAAAATAAATTAAATTATTTTAATTATTTTATTACTTAAAATTGCCACAAGAGAGAGGGTCCTGGAGACTGCATCCTCGACAGTCGCAGATCTCATTCTCGCCTGGAGGCGCCGATCGGAGACGATCGTTTCCGGCACCGACTCAGCCTAGACTCTTCGACTAGTAGCGATTAGATAAATGGCGCTGGTACTACGCAGCCAGCTAACCGATGGTACTCGTAGTTTGGCGCTTTAGTTGTTTATATATATCATGTTCTTTTCTATATATACTATCACTACCGTTAAATCCGACTTGGCTGCGCGAGTCGCCGAAGATCGACGACGAAGCGAGATCCGCGCTATCGAGACGACGAGTGCCGATACTATCGAAGGAGCAGGTTTTCGTTCAATCATCTCGAAGATTCGCAAGCGATTCATTTGAGATTATTCGCCGAAATACTTCTATTTTTTACACGATTTCACGTCGAATCGATTGGAATATAAATCATCAGAGTGTCCTAATTTTCAAATGTTCCTTGAAAGATAACACCTTGGAAGGGAAGAAGGAAACTGAACAAAATCGCGTTACATATCGAGGAGAATATCGAAATCGATCGTCGGTACTCTAATCATCTAATCAAATGTCAGTAGCAAAACGTCACGCACCTGAACACGCCGGAACTTCAAAGTACGACCAACTAGTTTACGGACCAAGTACGCTGAATCGCCGGTTCAAACAAATCAATCAAAAGACACACGCTGAGAGAAAAATGTCCCCCCGTCTCGAACGCGCGGCATCCGCCGACGACCTCGACGAGCGGCCAGGTCGGATCGCCCTCTACGGGCAACAGTGGTTTTAACGATTAATTGAGGAAAAACAAAGTTAGAAGACTCTACGATCTCGTGGGAAAGAAATAAATTAGGGAAACTAAGCATCCGATCCCCTCGGAAGATCCCCGAGCCCCTTCCTCCGCACCATCCTCTCTGACAACAGGATTGACCACCCTCTTCCCCGCTGATGAAAACCACCACCCTACGCTCTTACTGCAGCTTTCACGCACAGCTAACTTCTCCCCCCCCCCTCTTCCCCCCATTCTCCGCATTCGCATACTTGGCGAAACAGCATACCGGAAATAAAAGGTACACGCAGTCTGCTCTCTAACATTACAGCTACAACAACATTGCAGCCTCCCGATACCAGTCGTCTCCTTACAGTAAATTCGACGGGCCGCCGAAACGGGATCGAGAGAGATTGTCGCGTTCGTGGACAAACAGACGCCAAGATCGCTCTAGATAGATCGCGCGATCTAGATTAGCACTCGACCAATCGACAACGGAGCATATCACACGAGGACGGCCGATCCGGTTGACGGGACGTTGGAATGCTTGTTTCGGGGAGAGAGGGGGAACGAGCAACGGGAGATTCAACGGTGTCGAATCTCGATTAATCGCGACGATCGCGATTTCTCACTCGCTTCTTCACCTCTTCCCGAGAGCGTCCCTCGGTGTCGGATCCCGGGGTCCTTGAAACGGGTCCAATCGGTAGATTAGAGGGCGTAATCATGGCCGCAATCTCGTCGATCCTGGATCGGACCTCGGGCTGCATACTCGCCCGGTGCCCGGCGATCGAAGCAAAAAGAAAGAAAAACAATAAGCAAATAAACAGAGAAAGAACCGGCAATAACACATACACACTATACAGGCAACAATAGACATTTCACTCAGCATGAAGGGCACGAGGCGATCGCGCGGTCCTCACCGCGCAACGATCGCCCTGCGACAGAGCAAAGAAAAAAAATAATGCAGAAATATAAGCAGGTATATATACAGATTAACTCTCTCTACGTCACATATACATATTATCCAGCAGTGATTTACGCTAATGCAGATGCCACGAGGAGCAATGCAAAAAACAAAAAAGAAAAAAAAATAGATAAACCAGGATCGCCCCTCGACCTCGAGTCGCGATCGAATCGACAGCTTTTCGGGAAAAGGGACGATCGATAGGGGGAAAGGACAATGAATGTAGATGACGGGGGGATGTCGATCGCGACGTCGCGAGGTCGCGGGCGAGGTATCCCGCAAATCAAAACCCGCAGTCAGTGCAGAATATAATAAACGATAAGTGCAGAGGAAACAAACTACTATAGTATAAAACACAGAAAGGTATATTATATATATAAAATATATTAATTATTATATTATTATTATATGATTCTTATATGATTATTATTATTATTAAAGGATACATAAAACAATATTATTAATAACACCGAAAAAAAAAATACTATATTACTACTCTATTATTAATTATTATGATTCTTATTATAAATTTAATGAAGACAAAGTAACATTCCAACCGTCAATGTGCCACACGACTTTTTATATGCTCTTAAGGAAAACTAAAAAAAGATGCTAACGCGCGATGAGTTAGGGGGTACGCGAGATTAAACGGTACCGAGATGATCGTCGTAAAGCAGCGAGGAGAAGCTCGAAGCGAACGCGTTCGCCTAACTATCGATAGGGCTCCAGGATTAAGAAAGGCTCGAGGGAGAAAGGAAGGCTGACTTTAACGGGCGCCCAAAAAATTTTTTTTTATTTTCATCGTTGCTTATCTCGGGTTAGGTGGAATCTTTCATGTATATCGTACAGGGAATTTTCGATTCGATCTATTTCTTGCGACAGAGAGTAATCGAGAACTATCGTAAGACGATTAGAAAAATGAACATTTGAGATCCTCGATATCCTTCGATGGTGTAAGATTCGAAAATTTTAGTTTAGATCTTGGGGCTGTGAAATTATATCTAATTCATTCGCGATTGATTGAAACGTCCGTCGCTTTTTATCGAGTGTCAGACAGGAGAATCAACAGAATAAATGATGCAAAAAGGTTCATCGTTAAATTATAACGAGAGAAACTTTGGGGATGAAATGCTAGAAATCGTTGAATTAAAAACAAAGAAGAAGAGAGTCTTTGAGTATTTTTATCCGTCAAAATACGTTTATAATTTATGGGATTCGAGAACGATTGTGCGGATCACATATTCGAACGAGAGACTTTAATGTTGCGTGCTTTATTCGGGATTTTGCCTCGCTTCTATTCCATGTTTTCCGCGTCTTTGTACAATCGTGAGGGTGGTAAAAATCGTGCAATTTAACACGGCCATCGTCTACGATAAGTGGATTCGAGGGAACCTTCTGTAAAACTGAACATGTCGCATAAAAGAACCAGGGTAAATATCTCGAGGAGACACAACCTTCGAAGACGACGAGCGTTCTCGATTTCTCTCGCGAACGATAGGAGAAGAGAGGGCATCCTCGCGTTTTCTCCGAGATTGATCTTATCGAGAAAAAGGTGTTCGCCGACAAATCCGGACGAGCGTATGATTACGATTGTGTAATTAAGTAAACGTAGGCGTGTATAATTGTATCAACTGGCTAATTGATTACGTGCGTTAATTGCCGTAAAAGTGACTATTATTATCATTATTATTATTACTATTATTATTATTATATTATTATTATTATTACGATTATTATTATGATTATTATTATGTGATTATTGTTTTAAAGGTGAGTGTAAGAGATTGATGCGTGAATGTGTTCGAAAGTGCACGAGTATGGACGATAGAGACGTGCTCATGGGTAGACATGGATACGCATGTGTATGTGACACATATACACGTGAAACGTTACAACATATACATGGTTACTACCCAGACGTAAAGTATTCCACACAAGCAATCTCTAAGGGATTTACACATGCATATAAATATACAAACTATGTATGAAGACACACACACACTCTCAAACATGTGTTTCTGGATAAAAAATTAAATTTATACATATATCATGTGCATATAATCACGCGATTGTGCAAAATCGCGACAGAGATACCTTGGAAAGCACCTAAAAAAGAAAAAACACACACACATGCACACATGTACAAACACATGCATAACATGTAGATTCGCGCAGAGATTCGTGGACGGTTATTTGCCGGATCGCGTGCGTCAAATGCAAAACCAACAGAGAGATAACGTACGTACGACTTACTTTATTACAATATACATACATATGTATGTATGCACACGTCGATCGAATGTTGGTCGACGACGCTTGACCGACATCGCCATCATTATCATCCTATCAACATTATCATTCCCATCATCATCATCATCATCATCATCATTATTATTATTATCATCATCGCCATCGTCGTTACATATTATATTGTCGTCATTAAGTATCCTTACAAAATCGTTACGATTATCCGTTTTGCAAACAGATCTTCTTTACAAACGTCTCTCCTTTGCCTTAATTAATCGTCGTTTACGAGTTACATTTCGTCAAAAACGAACTTATATATCTGCGACAAACGTATCTTTTTACAGAAAATTGTGATATCGCCAAATAAAGTATTAATAATTCTAGAGTGCAATTCTAAAAAAAAAAGATTCCACAGTTCTATTCTGATCTCCCTTTTTAGCGAATGGCACATTAATCTTTCGAATTTCCTGATTCGATGGTTTGATCGCGCAATTTCCTCTTTTTTCTCATCGCTTATTTTTATCGTCAATCTCCCGAAGGCATTTCGAAAATATCATCGTTCTAGCTCTCATCAAAATTGCTCCCTATGCGATGACCTCTTGCACTTTCGGAAATCTATTCTCGAGCTTTGTTGTACTTATTGACCTATTTGGACACAAAATATATATCGCACTAGATACGAACTAGACTAAATTGAAAGAGTAGGAAAAATTTAAATATAATTAGATAAATCAATGAAAGAAAGCATCAGCGCAGATATATCATTCCAATATGACGTACGCACACATACATATGTATTATAAATATTAAGGATTAAATACGTTCGTTTCCAACGCTACAAGACCTAATCTTTATCGAAAATTTCGGAGGTCGAGATTTTTTTTATCGTTTCTTCGATCTTCAAGTGACATTATGTCGAACGTCAGCAGCAACAATCAAAAGCACATGTGTTCATAGACGCATAGGCCGAAGAATTCGAGAGATCAAAAGAAAAATGCTAAAGCGAATAAAAAAGGAAGGTAAATGAAGGTGGGAGAAGTAAAAGTCATCATTGAATGCTTCTCGATTTCCGTAGAATGAATGTCCGACTCTTGATCTTCTTCGCGAATCCCTCTCGCGAGAGGATCAATTTTTGTTTATCGATCTCCCATTTCGTTCCCGGGATTCTCGTCATTCCGCAATCATTCCACCGCTTCTTCTACTATCGTACTGAATAATCGTTTTCTTTTTACCGCATCCACGCGATCGTCAGAAGGTCTGGAGTGTGGAAGACTACGCTAAAGTCATTCCAATGAAGATGCGTACTGCAAATTCCTACATTGCATGATGCTTTACTCTCGTGGCACACCTTTCCCCAATTTTGACAGGTTATATAACAACGACAGACGTCACATTTTTCCGTTTTGCAACGTCCTCAATTTAAGGACAAGTTAGATCGCGTGTCCCTCGAGCGCATCGAGGAGCATCGATAATCTGCGAGAAGCCTGAAAATATTTTCACTACACGTTCGCTCTTCGACAACGGCAAATTTCCTGGCAGGTGCGCGGAAGGCGCCCATCTTGCGCGACAATGCAAGCAAATAAGGCACGCGTGACCGTAAAGATGCGTGTCCCACCGAAATATCCGAACGTCGTAAAGGAAATGGAAAGGAGAGAAAAAAGAAAGTCAAGTCCCAGAACTCTCTCGAGTGACGATTAAGGCGAATGGGGCGCCCGTTGGGACCTTGCTTAAGAAAAGCGTCGCGAGATTAGCGTGATTAGTTAAATTATAATAATCCTAAAAGCCATACATTCCCGGGACAAATATGTGGCTTGTGGCAGTAGAATGATGACGTTAGCCAAACCGCATATAATGTCAGCGATTTTTTCTTTTTAAAGAATATGCAAAAGACCAAGACAGTACTTAAACGTCTCCTTTAGACGTACCATTTAAATCAATGGATAAAATCCCATGAGCCCTATCGATCTAGCTAAAGATCTATCGAGCTACAGATCCACGCTGCTTTACCACGATATGGTCCAACGTGAGATAAATCGTAATTCTAATTTGGTTGTATATATAGATTGTGCGAATCATATTTGTACATACCGCGTAGACGTATATACGTTTTTCTGTAAAGTGAGGACACGTTTTAATAGCTCCGGTCGATCGAACCGATTCTTCTTCATAGGCAGAAACACGCTTAGAAATCCGTTTTAACCAGCCACGATCCTACGTTAAATACTCATCATCGATGACGATCGTATGATTATCTATCGCAAAAGTGTTAACAGACTTCTCGCGTGTGGCTATCCTACGATCGGCGTTTCGGGAATCGATCCTCGGTGTTTTCCGAGGGAAAAATCGCGAAACCGATTTAATAAGAGGCGAAGAAAGAACGCATGGCTAGATCTATATTTAATAATAATGTATGAATTTCTCCAGTTTTTCCGCCGCGATTGTCAAGTGTCAATATCATCGAAACGCCGATCGGTGGCCCCATTGTATATTATCCATTGTTTTTCGCTCCTCAAATGATCCGTGTAACACGATAGATGTTTCTCAAGGCACGACAAATCGCCCGAATCATCGAAACGTCGTCGATCGCGATCGAAGAAGCGGGGGAGGAGCGTGTTTATTCTCTCTCTATTATCGCCGATCGAGTCCTATTATTTATTCGCTCTCCCCCTCGCTTCGAGAGAACGCGTCTCGTTCAACGAGAGAGAGAGAGAGAGAGGAGAGAGAGAGACACTCCTCGACTCGCCGAGGACGGGGAGAAGAATTACAATCTCAGGATTGATTAGTCGCGATCGTCGACCTCCCGACGATTCGGCCATAAGAGCACCCCCGCACACACCCATTAAACAGGGCGTTTAATTAATCCCCCGAGCTAATCAAGCAAACAGAGCCAGTTCTCTATCGCGGGCGCTTTTATTGAGCGCGCGCCTTTCGGGCGCCGTTGTTTTTATCGTTGTATCCAGCACGGCGGGAGCTTATTTCTTAAGCGAAGCACCCACCCTCTCCCACCTCCCCCTTGCCCTCATCGATCCCATGCGATCCCTCTCGATTCGATCCCTCGTAGGAGGACCCGGGGGGTTCTCTCTACCATAACAATGGCAGTAGCGGCGAGCGGGTCAGTTCCAGGCCCGCCGACAACGTTTAACAGCGCGTCTTTTTTTGTACCTTACTTCTTTGTTCTCTTGTGTCCCTTCGTGATCGTTCGTCAAGTACAACAATAACAACAACAACAACACGACGACGCGTAAAAGCGGGATATAAAGCGCGTATCCTTCGTACCTTCTCGATCGGGCTCTCGTCCGATGCTCGATCGAGCCTTTAACGCTCTACCCTCAATTTCTCCCTCCCATTTTCCTCCCTCACCTCGTCCCGGACGGTCTCTCCCCTTTTTTTGATTTATACGATGTATCTTGTAGTTGTTAAGGTACCCGGAGCTAAGTCCGAGGCGTATCGAGGATCGGACACTTCTCTCGACTCGGAATAAATTGTTACGATGCAAGGGTTGTTACGCGAGTAGTAGCGTGTGCATGTGTGTGTGTGTGTGTGTGTGTGTGTGTGTGTGTGTGTGTGTGTGTGTATGTGTGTGTTAAGGCTTCCCTTAAAAAGGGAGGTCTTAATCAGGCGCGAGAATAGAATCGAGCGTCTCGACGGTAGGGAAATATGACGGGAGTTGATTTATCGTTGGCTTTTTGGAACACATTCGCGTTAAAAATTATCGCGTATAAATATTCTAGACTTATTGACGCGGGACGAGTCCCGCATTTCGCTCTCCGAGGGCGACAATCTTATTGATACAATTGGCGTCGCTGTGATAATTGTTGTCTTGACTGTGAATCAGTATATCAAGAAAAAAAAGGAAATTAAAAAATAAAAAAAAATAAAGATAAATCCGTCGAATGCCAAATGATCGTTGAAGGGAATTCCCTCTGTAAATTTAGACAATACGGTCGCGATTGAAAAGATGCATCGCTGAATCAAAATTAAGGAGGAATGAAACGTGTATTTATAGAAATGTGAAAAAAAAGTAAAACACTGTGTTAAGGAAACTACGCGACCATGAGAGAGATAATGGCAGATGAGAATTGAGATCTCGATCCAACGATATGCCTCGATAACCGACCCACCTACCCCCCCCCCCCTCGTCCCGCCCTCCCCCCTGTCTTAGACGTAAACACTTTCCCGTAAGCTTGAAGAGGGAAATCGTACGTAAAGCATGCGACCATACATACATTTACCTACACTTCTCTCATTGCGAGACACACACACACACACACACACACACACACATCACTCACAAGCGTGACACGCGGGTATTACACACACGCATATACGTTCGTAACGAAGTATACAGTCTTAGTGCAGTGTTTCATATAGTTAGATAGAGGCGGCGAGAGAATATTTTTTATATTCTACATGGATTTTACAGTTATATATTATCGTTTCGTACCGGAATGGAGAAAATTTAAGGCGCGTCTAACGCGGCATATAGATATGCATATGTACTATATATACGAAATCACACATAACACACATACACACATATATACACACGCGCATACGCGATCTCTGAAATACGTGTCGCCAATTATTGTTTAGATCGCGATTGTGTATCGATTATCGATCAATCTTATTGCGGTAGGCGCTGTCGTTTATCGTATATACGTGTATACATATACGTACATATACACATACACACACATACATAGATCAGGAACAAACACACGCATACGTATACACAATAGCGTAACGCATACGTGTCGTTCGTGCGATCTCGTCGACGATTATACATATATTATCTCATCGCTCAGCGACAATGCGACAGGTTTATCTAAGGGCTTCTCGGAAGGGTCGATCGATTAAATGCGGATATCGACAACGGATGCAACGTAACCGATGCATCCCTTGCGCTTTCTCCTTCCGGCCCGAAAGCTTTCTTTCTTTTTTTTTTTTTTTAGTCCTGTTCCGTGAAAGACGGTGCCGAAGGAAGCACGGCAGGATCGATCGCGAAGTATCGCGCATATCGGGCATTTTGACACGCATCCACACATACACATATGAGAATACAATGTATTTGCAAATTAATTTACTGATCGTTTTTCGGCGGAACGAGATAGTCGGAGATCGAAATCGGCTTCCTTCTCGATTTTCTGATAATTTCTCACAGAATGTTAAGGAGTAATTGTCATCGCACGAGTATCTTGACGTATCGTATGTAAAGCCTGAGAATTTATACCTGCGCCGATTTCGATCTCCGATCGAAAGCGAAGAACGAGAAAGGGAGGCACACACATAAAACACGCGTACATGCGCCGGGCGAGAGCAATTTCGAAAGCGAGTTGACGTATACAAACGTATAATATGTATGTAATTAGAATATTATTGTTTAAAGCGTATAATTAGTAGTGTTACTTTCGTTGCGGTTTTGTTTGAATGACATGTTTGAGGCGAGGTGACGATTCCACCCTCGTCGATCGAGGCTGCGTCTGCCGAAACAATGGCGGGTCTATCGCTCCAAAGCGATTCCTTTGCGTGGATAGGTCTATAAAATAATCTATAAAATAATCTTTATCGAATTTCGTGGAAAACATTTTCCACAAAATTATCGCAAATGACAACATTTTATTACTTTATTATAATAAATATAATATTGTTCAATCAAATTTTTTCAGAGTGATATGATTGGAACGCGATAGTTGAAGACATCTTCGGGTGAATTCGAAGCGAGATTTTAGATTATTTTAGCGATAAACCCGTCATTTCGAAGGCAGACGTCGAGAAAAAGGATTTGTGGGATTTGTAAATTCGACGCTGGCAGAGTCGGCGCCGAAAGAAAATGGCGCGCGACAAGATGCGAAGGATCGAGGAAGGACGTTCGCGGGGAGAATTAGGCGAGTAATAATTGACGAGGCGTGGCGAAGTGGAAATTCATCGGCGGTAGTCTGCTACTAATTGGACCGCGATCAATTTTCGAGAAGCGAGCCAATTTCGCGCTCTAAACCAATTGAAAACTCAAGAACTGTTGATATTGTTAATTGTTAATGCAAAGTCGGGATATACGTATATAATATATATGTATATCCCGAGTTATAGATGAGAGATGTGATCTGAGATCGGAAACTGATGCTTTTTTATTAATACGCAGCCTCCTTTTGACAATTAAGCACGCACCATCGCGTGAATCCATGATTATCCTTCGTGATTGATAATATCGGCTCGATGCGATCCTCAGGCTTATTAAACATCGAACGTCGCGTTTTCCGATATGCGCCAAAAAAAAGAAATCCAGGTTTCAGTTATCGGAAGCTGGAGCACTCTATCTGCATATTACTATCGGAGGATATTAAAATGCTATTGAAGATACTTCCGACCGATTATTATCATTGAAGGTGGAGGCTTTAATTAAATTCTGTTTTAATAATAAAAAAATCTGGCTTGAAAAAAATTGTACGTGTAAAATCTTCTCTGATCTGTGACACATGTATAGATTCGAAGATTCTGAAAGTAAACACCGTCGATAATTTTCCACTTCGTTACGAACGCTGCAGAGTTTTTGCTACTTCTCATACAGCAAAAAATATTACAGCAATATTATTAATATTGTTGTAACATTGCAGCAACATCACAATATTGCTGCAATGTTCTGTGCTGTATGGGTTGCTAACTCTTTTTTACGACCGTCGAGAATTAAGAAGCGTGCAAAAATTAATGTATAACGATATATATATATATAAAATTGCGACAAAACAAATTTCGTGTAAGCCTTTCGAGCGTCTTTCGAGCTGCAGCGGCGTGCGATGAATGAAATGCAGTCGAAAGTTGAATTCTTGAACGCGAGAATGAGAACGAGACCAAGCGGAGAGAGAAAACAAATATGAGAAGACAAGTAAGAACGCGCGAAAATTCGAGAGAGAAAGAGACAAAAAGCGAGATCGACGTAAAGTAATCAAAGGGCATTTTGTTGTGCGATCTCTGAATGAATGCGAGAGAGAGAGAGAAAGAGAGAATGGCGAAACGATCGCGGTTGCGTACGTGGTTCGTAGTTTTCAAACATGTGATACGTCAGCCGGCAAGCTCGACTTCCGGGCATCGGAGAAGAAGCCGGTCGGGTCTCTTTCCGGTCGGCGAATTAAAAAAGAGGGCCGCGAAAAAGTGTCGGAAGTATCGCCGGAGGTCGACGCTGGCTGGGTGGCGCACCTTTCGAAGGTTCTTTCAAATGTAGAACGCTCTTTTGTTGACGGTTGATTGTTGTCAAAATGTGGTTGTGAGGTATATTACTATTTGAAGTATATTAACGCGAGAGAAAGAGAGAGAAAAAGAGAGAGAGAGAGAGAAAGAAAGAGAGAGAGAGAAAGAGAAAGAAAGGAAGAAAGAAAAAGAGAGAGTTATACGAGAGGCGGATGTGACGCGGGCTCGGCGAGGGATATCGCGCGATTTCGACCAACGAAATTACAATTATAATTACAATTCGATCCCATACAGCACAGAACATTGCAACAACATTGTAATATTGCTGCAATGTTATTGAAAATTGCAACAACATTGTAATATTGCTGCACTGTTCTGTGCTGCATGGGATAGACGGGAATCAGTCTCGCGGGAAGGATTTTTCCCAGCAAGAGGGAATCACGCGAAAATTTTCGCCGCTCGAAGTCGCGTCGCCGTCCCTTGTCTTACGAGGAGAGACGAGGGGGAAAACGTGCGCAATTTGCGAATCTTCTGCCGAAAGGGGCAAATTCATCGCGCGACGCGCGTAAATTTGCCTCGACGCTGTTGATCGTCGAGAGTTCGTTGAACGGAAGCGATTGCTTTATAATTTCGCGACCCGTAACTGATACGGACGCGTCGAAAAGTGAAACCGATCGAATCGATTTCATCGCAACCGAGTGTGTCGAGTTCTCAAATTATTTATTCGCACTGCAAATGTCATTGGACGATATGGAAATAATCGCTCGTATTTTCTCAGCAGCTGTCTATAAATAATTTGTTTTGTTACATTTTATTGCATGTATTATTAAAAAATTACCCTCGACTCTAGATCACCCAAAAAAAATCTGATCTATAGATTTCTTAGATTTTTTAGATAATTGAAACAAAAATTTAAGAAATCTATAGATTGGTTTTTAGGTGATTGAATGTAATTTTTTTCTACTATATTATATTGATATTGAGATATTTAGATTTAGTCTACAAAAATTTTTATTAATCGATATATATGATAATTAAATTGTATAACGAAAAATTGGCGATTGTGAAATTAGAGATTAAAAGAACGACGAGGGTCAATTTAAAAAAACGCAATTTATCGAAAATTATTAATAAAAAATTATATAAATATATTGCAATTAAACACACAGGGTGATTAGATGAAATAGAAGATCACAAAAAAACTGAACGCCTCCTTTCGTGGATGACTTTACAAGCGCACGTTTTCCTCTCGCGGAAAGACGAACGTACACACATACATACACATACACACATACACACACACACACACATATATACACAGTCGTCTCCGAAAGAGAAGCGCGCGTACAACTGGCATTATATATACGCGGAGTCTGATCCGAAACATATGTTAGCGCCGACGAATCGATGGCGCCTTCCCGCGTTTCCTCGGAGACGCTCCGACGAGGACGCGGACTCGGCGGAAGAAAAATATGAGACTGATACAAAGCAGTATTCGAGTGCGAGGAAATTGTAAAAAAAAAAATTCGCGACAAATTACTCGGCGTAGCCTTAATAAGAAAGATTAATTAGGTTTATTCGGCGATCGGTCCCCGCGACCGATCCCGGCGACGAAAAAAATTATCTCGATTGGCTGTAAACGAAAAGGAAAAGAGGGATAGATAGGGAAGAAAAAAAATAAAAGACACGTACCTCTCGGCGAGGGTCGACGCCCTCGAGATGTCCGCCCTCGCACGACGACGTATCTCTCTTATAAATATAGTGAGAATATAATGTTATTAGGTAAATTTAAGCGTACTTTTTAAAAAGCGAATGAAGAGAGAGGGAAGGGGGAGAACGGAACGCAATGCCAGTTGTAGAAATTGATAACACGCGAGGGGGATGCTGGGTGTCTCGATCAAGATACTCGTCCTCGGTGATAACGATGCAAAATAGAAAAAGCGAAGCGGAAGGAAAGATTCTCGTGATCGAGAAGGGGTGGGAAGGGCAGCGGAGGGGAGGAGAAAAGCGAAATAACGGCACGAGGGGATGGGAAGAGCGACATGTATGTGTATATATAATCGCGGTAAATATATATTTATCGGTCGTCGGGGATCGACTTTTTTCGTTCTTTTCTTCTTTCATCATTTTTTTTTTCGTCACTTTTGCGGTACCGGTCTTTTTTCCTTTTTTTTTTTTTTTCGGGGACACCCTGTCGCCGCGCCAGATACGATTCGTGAGTGCACGCGAAATGCTGTTCATGTATACGCGATAGATTATTTCGGAATACACGGATGTAGAGAGGGAGGGAAAGGGAGGGAAGGGGAGAGTGGAAAGGGAACAAAGGGAGAAATAGAGAAACGACAGCTTTACCGATAGTGAAACAGTAGTTATTTGCAACACGTGCACACGAACACACATATAAACACGTAACACACACGCGTTACACATGTAAAGCGATCCAAGCGACACACACATACACATAAAAAAATTGTATGAATATAACGTTTGCAGTTAGGTGGGACCAAAAACGACTTTATATCTCTATGTGCATATCCAAGCAACGTGTAATTTAATTAATGAATTAATTAATTATCCATTATTAATGACTAGGTAAAGTAAAAGATCCATCGATAGCAATCGAGAACGATGACGAATGATTAACGAATAATTAGTCTATTAAGTTTGTTTATTGATACATTATTCTATGATATAATTATTATTATTATTATTAACTTTATTGCCTTTATTATTATTATTATTATTATTATTATTATTATTATTATTATTATTATTATTATTATTATTATTTTATTATTGCATTGATTAAAATGGCGATGATAATATTATTATTTAAACAATGTTTTAAGGCGATCATCTCTAGATATTGAGTAGAAAACAAGTACGTATCTATAATTATTAATTATTTTTAATTATTATTATATATATTCTTATTATTATTATATTATTATTATGAGACATTTTGTTGTATTATTTTCAATAAAATCAATTGAAAAATATTCAGTTTATCGATTGGTTGGTTTCCGCTTCTCCGAACGTATCGTGCAACCGCATGTTTCCAATTTCTTTTCTGTTTTAACGTCTGTAATCTAAATATTACGACGCGAGATTACACGTTTTTTTTTAATTTATTATACGTAAAGTCAATGCCAAAAAAATTCAACTACGAAAGAAATTGAAACATTTCATTGTTCATGCACGGGGAAGCGCGCCTTGTCCTAAAGCCTGTTGTGATCTCATAAGAGGATTGTTTGCAATCGCACGAGCAAGTTTTCTGAAATTAATAGAGTTTTCTGAGTGCATTGAGATAAATTAACCTCTAAGATATCTAGTATAAAATTGTCACTTTTATTACTATTACGTAATTGTTTTAAATATTATTAAGTTTTATTTATGAAATCTTGAATTGATTAATTTAGACTTACTTAGAAAATACATATATTTAAAATAATTGAATTTTTAAAATGTATTTATTGCTTATTGTAAATGTTTTTAAAAATATTGTTAAAGTTACATGAAATGCATGTAAATTAAAAATGACTGCGAATTAAATGCCGTGGTAAATAATAGAAGAACCAAAGAGATGATGCAGTTTTTATCAATAAGTGGATGAATAAATAAAGTCTTATTTAATCAATGAAAGAATATTTATATACACCATGAATATAAAGAAGAGCAAATTGTACTAATTGCACATAATATTTTTTATTATTAATAATTGACAGATTATTTGAATTAAAAACATATTACACTCAATGTGAATGATCAAGATTCTTTTAGACATTTTTAAACTTTGCGAATTTTTTTAGTTATTATTTGAAAATTGTATATTTTTGTAAGATCTCCGATCTTTTTATTCAGAAGACTTGACACACGCGCAGCGAACGACATCGACATAATTTGCGATCACAACTGCCACCATCCCACCTGTATAATCTTTTCTTTTTTATCTTATTTTACTTTGATTCGGAGCATTTAATTGTGATTCAGTTTATAGTCGCGTCTGTATACGATTATCTCTCCGCTATCCTCCAATCATCCAATCCTTCGAATCCTTCCTCTTTGTACCTCTCTATCCCTCTTTACTCTCATATGTCTCCGGATAATTTTTGTGACTTGAAAGGACGGGGAGGAAAGGGGGGAGACGGAACAGAGCTATCGTAAGCGTGAAAGAAACGCGGGGAATGCGAGGTAAATCGAGAGGGAAGGGGGAAGGGAATGGGGTAGAATGGTATAACGAAGCGAAAGCCAGAGAGAGCGTGTTATATATTATGGGGTAAAAAAGTAATGGGAAGAAAAAATAGACTCTAATTAACGGAAGGAGAAGAGAAGGAGGAGGAGGAAGAAGAAGAAGAAGAGGAAGAAGGCACACGGAACAATAGGAACAAATGAGGAAAATTAGTTGTAAAAGAGCCACACACACATATAAAACGCGTACACACGACACACAGAGAAAAAAAAAGACACAAATGTACTAAGTAAGTTCATACTGCGTATTGCCTTTCTGACTTCGGTGTGAAAATATATAAATAAAAAAAAGTCAGTCGCGCCGGGGCACGCGTATGTTTTCGCGCGTATATATTATATATTATATATTATAGTATATTAGAACATTTTTTTGACAAGAGGAAGAGAGAGGGAGGAAGAGAAAGTGAGAGAGAGAGAGACGAGGATCAGCTGCCGCCGCTTCTTCCCGACCAGCCTTCCCCTTTTTTGTATCCGCTTTTAAAATTCTCGAGAATCCCTCGATACGTACAAATGAAGGAAGCATATTAATGCGATTTTTCCAAGTTTTACCGAAGTCGCTTTCGCTCTGTCTAAGTCTAATTCCTTGAATTCAAGGCGCCGTTACTTGCGATTTCGATTCGAGGGCGGCCGCGGAAGATGGCGGACAATGGCAGCGCGGTCCATCGCGAGACAACTTTTTTCACGATTCCGTAAGAGAGAAAAAAAGTCACACACGCCGCGCGCGCGCGAAGTCCGCGCGTCCCCGCCGACTGTGTCTGTTTCATGTTTTTCAATATTTGTAATTTATCGATAAAATTATAAAAGGTATCGATATACATAACAGTCTAAAGTGTGCGCTACTCTACATAATATTATTATATATAAAGTATAAAAGTATACATTATATATATATTATATATATATACATATATATTATATATGAAAAAGTATAATATATATATATTATACATACATTGGGATTGGTGAGAATATACGGTTTTTTCGCTTTGGAGTGTTATTTTCTGAAAATATTGAACAAAATATGGAAAAAAAATTAATAAAACCAATGAGTAAAAACAAAACAAAGGCCGTCTACGTGTTGACTTTTTTTTTTATTCTCACCCGATGTACGACACGCCGTCAACGACGCGACCAGCGATTCTCTCCGTTTGGATTTTGCAATTGCATTGACATCCATGCGAGAGAGAAAGAGAGAGAGAGAAAGATAGTGCGCAGGTGTGAGTATCGAATAACTTTATATGAACGCGTAACCTGGTTTTTTTTCCAATTTATGATACACGAAATTATCTAACATGTCGGGCTCTGAAAGTGATTCAACAGTCGAAGGAGAACGCGATAAAAATGAAAACGAGGTTATTTAACATAGTAATAATATATATTTAACAATTTTATTTTTGACATTTTCTATTGATTCCCAAAACATTCAATTTTAAAGATAGACTTGAATAATGTATATTGTTAGCTTTATACATTTTTAAATCGCTAAATTTTGAGATATCATCTCACTCAAATGTGTGTGTTTATTCTATGACAGACATATACAGTTTATTGATTTTGTCATTAATGCAAATGTTATTACATCGTGATGATAATAGTTCTGTAAATGCTTTATATTTCCATTCGACATTTATTAAAGGCGCAGATGTCTGAAGAAATTATGTATATGCCGACTCTTCCAAGTACTTTTAACAGTCTCGTCGGGAAGACGATAAAGATCGAGATAGAGCAACCGCAATATCTCATCGAGTCGGTGAAATCTTTAAATACGTGAAAAATGTTTTATACGCACATTTCTGGGAAATTTAGATTACAGATAAATATTTGATTGTTACCCACACATGCAGATTGCTAGGTGATCTTCTGGGAGTTACAGACTACAAAACTAACAAGGCCGCTTTCTGGTTTCTGGACGCTATAGCGCTTCAACTTTTAAATTATAAAAAACGTCTAAACGATCATCAAAGAAGTGTCCTAATTAGCTGGTTGGCCGGCGAAATGAAATTAATTCGAGGTAGCAGAGGATTTAAGTGAATATTGAATTGATATTTTTTGAGAAATGATGTTAATTAGATTTTCTATAAAAGAAATAACTCTATATAAGAGAAACATTTAAAGAACGCATGGTAAAAAATAGATTTGCTAATAAAAGTTTGATACATTTTGACTCTCCTAAAATCTCTCCTGGATAGCATTATTGGATATAATTAAAATAAGAGGCTTTTTTTATATAATACATCAATTTTTTGTGCAAGAATGTATTCTCGGAGACAGAATCTACTTTTGTAGATGAAAAGCTATCACGTGAAGATTTTTTCAAAGAAATGAGAATATTGTTTCTACATATTGCTGAGAATATATCTAGTGGCAGCCAATTATTGCATTGGGAATTGATCGCGGATAAATATCCCAAAATTACATCAACAAATTCCATTATTGATGAATCTTTTACGAGTAAAATGAAACATTTAATCACGAATAAATTGTCTGACAAGAGATTAATGTCAGAATATGATGCCCAAGAAGCTTTCTCGATTGCGGAAAAATCGAGAGATTCTAAAAACAGGTAGACACACAATTCTTTAACAGTACATACTACATTTTATGTTAATTAAATTGTGTCGCTTTTTTCAACAAGTTTGCAAGGGAACTTTCAAACTCCAATAAACATAGAAAATTCGCAAATAGATATATCCACAGATGCGAATGTGATTGAATCTTCCAATTTAAGGCATTTAAATGTTGCATTGGATACAATTATTGAAGCGACGTACAGCATGTAAATATAAAAAAAAATTATTACTTTTTATAAATCTCTCAATTTCTCATTTATGATTTCTCAATTAGTTTTAATGATATTTCAATGAATTACGATAGCAGAAGGATTTTATCTTACCTTTATATTTTTGAACAGGTATGCTAATGAATTGCGGTATGCTCTTATATATGCAGTTTTCGTAACGCCAATACAATTGCAAATTCATCATATGTCGCACACTATCCGGACACCGCGCCAAATTAAAGTCGCGGATCCTAAAGGATCGTTTGACATGCAGCTTCGGAAGCAATTAGAAAAGACTGCCTATGAATGGACAATTGGCAACGGCAAAAAACGTCAAGGTAAATGATGTAATAAAATAATTATGTATATGTATTTAATTGTTTTCGCGCGACATAATACAAAAAGAAATCTAAGATCTATATAACTTCTATGTAATTGTTCAACGTAGTACTCATAATTATTGTTCAATTGATGCAAGTTTATTATAAAATACATATGTAATATTATATATAATATATAATTTATAATATTATGATATATTTTTGTCAATTTTTATTGTATGTAATATTGTATATAATATTATTTTATATTTTTATATAATTTTATTGTATATAATATTATTTATTACATATATAATGTTATAATATATAATATTAATATCGAGTTTTGTATTTTCTCAATAATGTTTTTTATTTCTTATTAATGCATAATCGTAAGCTGTCGAATTTTGTATTTTTAGGAAAGAAAACAATTAATACAAAAGGAAAACGAGCAATTGAAGAAAATCTAAATATGAAAGTTGGTCCTCCGACACCACCATCTTCTTTAACTGACGAAGAAATATTAGCAAACAATCGTCGATTTATTTTACCGTTGATAGAAGCGAAGGAAGCGGCACAAATCTATGAGATGCATGCAGAGACTATGAAATAAAAATAAATATGGGAAAAAATCGAAGGAATTTTATTTCATATCGATGAATATATAATTACATATAAAATGCTACTCATTCTGTAATTATTGCTGTGCCCCATTCGTGACATTTAAACTTTTTCACTGTTTTAAAATCTAATGGTTGGATATTTAATTCAATAAATTTATATGTACTCTCAAAGTTCTGCTGAAGTTTCCCCAATTGGCCGTATTTGTTAGTGCCACAGCCCCAAAAAGAACCGTCGTCTAAAAGAAAAAATAGAAGATCACATATCTTTATTGAGATAATACATGTTTTTAAGAAATATTTTATACCTGTTAAGCATATAGTAAAGGAATTTCCGCATTCAACTTTTTTAACATTGATTTCTATAGTTTCACCTCTGTCATTTTTAAAATCCACTAAAGTTGGAACAGCGTAAACCTTTTTATCTTTGCTTTCAATTCCTAGCTCTCCATTTGAATTCCACCCCCAAGTATACAAATCACCCTGTCGCATTAAATTGGTTTTACTTACGAGTAATATAATGATATATATAAGTAATCAATTTTTATACTGACTTGATCGGTGACTGCAGCGGAATGCCAACCACCCGCTGATATTTGTACTATTTTCAAACCTGCTAAAGCTTCGATGAGTTTCGGGTCATCACAATTTTCCAATTCATTGTGTCCTAACTGACCACGTCTGTCATAGATCATATAATAAAATAAGTCATAGATCACATAATAAAATAATAATTTATTTACTTTGTTATAAAGAAATAAAAAGATTGAATAATATGTGTAAAAATTAAAAATTATTTTAAATATTATTCCGATAAAATCTTATTTCTCATAAAATCTAATTTGCAACATAAAGACTTTGACATATATCTTTTAATTTAAAGGTCACAAACTTTTAATAAAAATATTTAAAATATGTAATTTTCAATTTTATATATCCTTGCGCACAATTTTTATTTTTTGTGTGAAAATGTCATTTGAAATTTTATGAAAATTGAAAAGTGAATTTTTTTGGAATCTATTAAATATTTTTTAATAATTCCCGTGTGTAATGTGTAACTGCAATTACATACATTCCCATTCCCATTGAATAAACGTCACCATTCTCTGCCAATAAAATAGTATGGTCGTAACCGCAGACAAGATCAACGAACTTGACTCTTTTTGGCATTTGAACCAAAAGTGGAGCGTTAAATACACGTCCTCGACAAATAAAAAAGTTATAAAATTTATGTAAAAATACATATTTAATGGAATAATTAAGTAATATTTGATTTATTATGTACCTAAATTAGTTAGAACTACCGTACATCCTGCTTGTGATAATTTGATGGGATATTCAGTTAGTGTATTGTCATGACTAGAAAGAAAAGGTGTTACTTTTTGCCATGTATCATCATATACCTTATATTTCCAGATTTCATTATGTGTTGATAATATAACTACACTTTCCCGACCAGGAATAGCTATTTTACAACTAAACAAAGAGAATACAATATATAAGAGAAAAAATCGTTAATAAAAAGTAATGATATTTTGTGCCTCTTACCTTCCTGACGATTCCTCTGGAATTTGAATTAAACGAGGTTTATTTTTATCGTCCTTATCACTGATTTTTCCAGTAATGTATAATTTCGTATCCTGCCAAAGAAGAAAATAATTCCAACTAATCTCAATATCTGTAACCCTAGCAAATGGAATCTGAGTCAAATGTGTTATTGATGTGATAATTCCATCCTGATTGGAAAAGAGCGGACTGGCATTTAAACCGGTATAGTACACTGGCATATTTCTGTGAACAAATACATAGTGAAGCTCGTGAAATATCCATATTTAGATATTCGTTCGCCTATTTTTTACTAGTTGCACAAAGCTGTGATAGTTATACGATATATATTTTCAATGAATTATTAAATTATTAATAAAAAAAATCCTGTATTATTATTTTTAGTTTATTATTATAAAAATTAAATTTTATTGATAATCAAAAATTTAAATAATTAATGAAATTATAAATTATTCAATTATTGAAAAAGTGATAAAAAATGCTTTTAAATCAAAATATGTTTTTTAAAGAAAATGTTTTTAAATCAAAAGAAATATGCATATATTACATTTATATTTATTTATTATTATATTTATTGACATATTTATATAAGATACTTCATGGAATAAATTTTAACGGATGGTTTAATCAAGAGAAATAAATTTATTAAGAAACCCATGTCCTTTAATGTTCTAAGGGACTATTAGTACTGTAAGACCTGTTTAAATAAAACTATAAAAAGGTTATGAATATCTTGATGTCGCTAGTCAAATAAAGGGATCAAAGAAATATAATCGACCAAACTAGCCAGAAATTAATTTATTAGTACGACGTTTCGACCATATGGTTGTAGTCCTTATCAAGTATATACTGGAAAGATTATAAATGATTACTAAATTAGTTAACGGTTTGAATATATAGTACGCTCAACGAATTAAAATATAACAATTTTAGTATACCGATGTAATAAAAATCAGGAGACCGGCATGGATGATAATCTTGTAAATTGTACAAGTCACATTAAACAAAAACGTTGTTTTAACTAAATTTGAATTCGGGCGAAATTAATGCGTCTGTGAGAGACTTCGTCAAGAGACTAAACAATAACGATATAAAAACTGAACTACGTGACCTTTATTACTTTGTCGTAAATATTGTTTAAACTATCCGTGTCTTTCTGTAGGTTGATTAAATTATTAAATTTCTTGATGAAAAACATCTCAGCAATTTCTCTCTTTCGTACATATTTTTCATTATGCAAGATATTGGGTTTCAACCAGTCGAAATCGTGTCCGGATTCCAATCTATGCTTGCTAATGACCGAGTGATTAGATTCGTGTAGCTTTATTATTATTACAATGTTCTTTCACTCGCGTACGTAAATGTCTTTTTGTTTGTCCGATGTATGATAAATTGCAATCTTTGCAGTTTAATTTGTATACCACATTTGTCTTATCATTGTTATATAAGGAATCTTTACCGCGTCTAATCAAATTATTCAGTTTTTTTGTTATTTTGTAGACGACGTTAAAACCACTATTCCACAAAAGACGGTACAAGTCATGACTCGAATTCTCTACATATGGTATTGTAATAAATTGAGTCTTATCTAAACGAGTGAGATTCACGTCAACCGTATCATTAAGGTCACGATTATTTAAAAAATTAATTCTTTTTTGAATTAAAACTATAAAATTAATTCTTTTTTGAATTAAAACTATAAAATAAAAACAAAATTAAGAACGTGGGCTAGTATTGTCAGTCATCACGTTTTATGCCTTTTGATAAAAATTTATTCTCTTGGCAAGATTTACCATCCCATGGAATTTGTTCCATGAGTCCTAAAATATCCGGTGAAGGTAACAAATTACATTTTAATCGTTGTTATCTTACAAGAGCAATAATAACGTCATTATTCGCACATGGTAACAGAGATAGCAGTTTCACCTACTTATTGGATTAGCACGTAACACTAGAGCAATGTCAGAGTACATAGATGGCACTAATTGTCCTTGGATACCAGAAAAACAACATAACATGTTAAAGTCGAAGCAGTCGACACAACATTACAGCAAATCGTTAATACGTCTTCGTTCGAGTACCTGAAATAACAACAATAAGATGGTAAAAATGTCATGCGAATAAAATGCAAATGCACATATTATGCACTCCTTCCTTCACTGCCACTGCTTCTTATACTCTTGAACGCACGAAGTAATCAAAATAATCTATAATCTATGAAGATTCTACACCACAATATATCCTGAAATGCACTTATATCAAGAGTTGTATAAAAACTCTTTCTTACAAATTGTAAAATTTTTCATTAAAAAAATGATTCTTGTCGTCTTATGGTGTGAGACTTCACTTATATTTTTCATATATCGAACACATATGTCTATGCACTTGTGAAATGATACGGATTATGGTCGCCATACTTTTTTTACGCATCCCTTTAGAAGGGAATTATTTTTGGGGAATTTCTTATGATTGTAGTACTGATTGCGCGCTTAATACAAAATATTGATACTCAGGAACATATAAATTCTCTTTCGCAATTGTAAAGTTATTAACAGAGTCATCAAGATTTGAATTAATTAGATAGTTTGACAAAAAAATGTAATTTTATATTTCTTTTTTTTTGTGTAAAAAATAATACATAGATATATGTAACAAATGAAATATAAATTTCAAATATAAATTTTACTTATTTAATTAGGAGATGTAATATGCACAAGAAACTTGTGTATTTTCACGATACGAAATTTTATAATAATATATTTAATATAATATTATATATATAATTATTATAGAGAAAAAATAATTTAATAAAGTTAATTTATTATGAAAAATAAGCAACATTTATCAATAATTATATTGTAACATAAATGAGTACAACGCGCTGCAATTTAAAAAAATGTATTTTACGTAAATATATTACAACTAATTGCACAAATAATTCATATTCGATGTCAGGGTCTGCTTGCTATTTTACGGAAATTACGATCAAATCCTGATAAAGAATTACGATTGTTATTGTTGGGCCTCGACAATGCTGGAAAGACAACTATCTTGAAATCTTTGGCCAGTGAGGATATCACGCAGGTAAATTTCTCCTTTTAACATTTTACAATATGCGATAAATTGATAATTAAAATAACGTTCAAAATATGATAATAAATAAATATAAAAATTATGCAATAAATAAATAAATAAATAAATAATTTTTTCAAGGTTACTCCAACACAAGGTTTTAATATAAAAAGTGTCCAAAGTGAAGGTTTTAAATTGAATGTTTGGGACATTGGTGGGGCTCGAAAAATTCGACCTTATTGGCGCAACTACTTCGAGAACACGGATGTACTTGTAAGTTTTTTTTTATTATTTTCCCAAACTTTTAAGTTTTAATTATAAATCAACAAGTTTAATAATTATATTAATTTAATTAATTATAAATCTTACTTTATTATTCTCTAATGATGACATTTTTGTAACATTTTACTGAGAATAACATAAAGTATAAAATATAAATTTTTTATTTTATGTTATAAGATTTATATTAATATAATTAACATAAAAAACATAATAAAAAAGAGTAATTAATTTTCTCTAAGTGCTGCAGAATTTTTCGATCCTTTAATAAATGAATTATATATTATGTGTTAATATGTATATAAACTTTGCAAAATATGCACATAAATTATTATGTTTTATATTTAAGATAATTTATCATTATTAATATAGAAATAGCACAATAGTAATAATGCACAACTAAAAAATGAATTTACGAATAGAAAAATGATTTTGGATGGCATTGTTCGATCATCGAAAATATGCATTTACATAAAATATGAGATACTTCATATTCTCTTATTAATCAGCGTAAATTATTTTTCAAACAATAGAATAATCTAAAATTGCATAAATGTTTTGCGATGTGCATTTAATTATTTCTATTTTATGTGAATTCTATGAATTATGTTTGATTACATAATATATAAAGATCCACACTGTTACTTTTTTCTTTATGGACTCTGTCTTTTTCTTTAAACACACACTAGGTTTCTTAAAATTCGAATTTTTGTAACGTTTGTTGGAAATAGATTTACGTAGTTGATAGTGCGGATATTAAGAGACTGGAAGAAACAGGACAGGAATTATCGGAGCTTCTGCTGGAGGAGAAGTTGCGTGGAGTACCATTGTTAGTATATGCAAATAAACAAGATCTAGGACACGCTGTGACAGCGGCTGAAATAGCGGAGGGACTCGGTTTACACAATATCAAGGATCGAGATTGGCAGATACAATCGTGCATCGCCATCGAGGGCAAGGGTGTGAAAGTACGTCGAATATAATATCCATTTTTTCTCCTCTTAATTTTTTCTCCTCTAAATTTTATCAGGATATTTTTTTGTTTACTTGTACCACTTTTTTAAAATTTAAATTTACATATCCAATAAACATTATTATATTAATGTTATAAAAGCAATAAAACGAATGTATACATGTTATTATTATTAATTTTAATAATTTATCTAATATTCTAAAAATCCTCTGTTGGAATTATTTATTTATTTTGTATTATTTTTATCTATTTTATAATGAAAAGTGAAATACGAGTTCATTAATTCTGATTTCGCCGACAAATAATGTTATATTGTAGTAATATTTTGTTACATTACTGTCATATTGTAATGTTACAAAATACACATATGATAAATTACACTTTTATATCACAGCAATTTTTTTGAATTATGTTATTTATTAGTTCCATGTTATATTTCACTGCAACAAAAACAGTGTTTTCTGGATAGATGTAATTTTTATTAACCTCTAAAAATCCGTAAAAATAAATTTCTCTTTATTCCTCAGGAGGGTTTAGAATGGGCGTGCAAGAACATCAAGAGGAAGTAATAAGCACGCCGGAAGAAAAACGACACGTACACATTAGGGCGCACAGAAGAAAGCAGACTTACACCATCTCCATTTCACACACATGATCTTTATTTATCTTTTATCTACTATTTACAAAAAAATATTACTGAGAACACTGTTGTTTGTGGATTCGCTATGAGCGTTTGAATACCGCAGCTTGAGCTCTTACGAACCCGTTGTCGCGTAATCGAACGTACCCACGTCGGACTTCCGTTCCACGTTGGAACGAGCTGCTCGTCATCAGTTCCGGACTCGAGAAAGATTCTATTTTTTTCACATGAAAGGAAGAGTCGCCGTCCAGCCGTAACAGCGAGCGTTATTTTTGCAAAGGGGAATGTGCCTTCTTGCTGTTTTAATTATTATATTAGAATTATATTAATAATTAATAATTATATTAGAATTTTTATAGATTTATCTAGTATAAAATAATAAAAAGATGAGAGACAGGAGGAAAGACATGATATGTGTATTCGTACATACAATTATTAATATGACATTTATATACCCAATAAGAGTAGGGTAGAGACTTTTTGAGCACCACATGTTATTGCACTCGCGAAGGAGATGCGCTAAAGTGCAACATATATTAGGAGATTCACGATTGCACTTTCCTTTATCTAAGTAACACATACTACATAAGCAATTAAGAGAAGAATAAATAATGCTGTGAATGGCTTTTAATTAGAAACGATTAAAATCTGTTTGCCTTTTGTAAATATGATACCTCATTCCAGCGTATTTATTTTTTCGTGGGATTACAACAAACAAGATTTACTTGCAATTTTATGTCAGAATGTAATACATTAATAATTAATTTTAAGTTTCATTTATGTAAATATATATATATATATATATATATATATATATATATTAAACTTATAATGAATATTCTTAATTACATATGTAGTATTTATCTTTCAAGTTACCTCATTAATTATCAATGTTTTGCATATATTATACATGCTTTCGCAATCTTACTTTGAGCGCAGAGCATAAACCTATTGAAATAATACGAAAATATCTAAAAAATATTCATCATATTAGATATTCATAAAAATAATGTCTTCTATACAACTTTATAACGTTTTTCGATATTTGTGTCGTTTAAAGTTACATTTTATTAAAATTTAATATTTAAAACTGACTTTTGTTTAGTATTTTCGCTCACATATGTACATATAAGGACGAAATAGTCTTTGATAATTCAGTTGCTTCTATCGAATTAATTGTCGCAACTTAACTTCATCGAGCGCAATTAATTCATATTTTTTTATGCAATAAATACGATAGAGAGAGAGAGAGTATGGAAGAAAGAACACACGCGGTTTTGCGACACGTCTTTCTAGCCTAGGGGTGACTTAATAGCCAATGTTTTTCACAAGCTATTAGTTAATTAAGCTCAAAGCTCGTTATGAATATTTTCTGTAGTCGCTCTGATCTCTTCTTCGTGGAAAAGAGTGCAATTTGCTGGATATTTATTCTGAAAATAGAATAAAATAAAGTTCCAGATTAAATTTCCTTTTTCTTTTGAAGATATATAAAAAAAAATTACTTATATATACGTATTTTTTAATTAAGAAATATTTTGAAAAAAATTATTATATAATTTATAAAATAATTTTTATTAAAATCACATCCTTTGTATTTTCCCTTAATTAATCATTTATTAGTTTACTCACAATGCAATCGGTTTCCTCCATGATGGCTCCGTAAAGAGACCAGAAATTGATTCCTAACTTGCTACTGACCGCCCAAGCAGCAGGGAAACTCGCTACCTTCAGTAAGCTGCTACGCAGACGTGATTCCTTTGTGTCTTCTTGTTGACTCTTCTCGTTTAGAGTACACAAGATTTGACTAGCACAATGCGGCATTTTCGTCGCCCACTTGAATGCTCGGTACGTCTGGAAATAAATTATGTACGTTCATAGAAAATCATCAAAATTTAACTTGAGATACGTTTAAATCCCAGTACAATACGATCACGATTAAACATGAGATTTGTAATTCTTACATATTTATTATATTGATATTTGAGATATTCCATTTATATACATATATTACTTTTTTCCTAAAAATTATGTTTTTAAGAATCTTTTAATTTTAATTAAATTTTAAAAAGAGCTTTATACATAAATAAGCATTATTATTTGAGTAATAATAAAAAATAGTAAAAAAATAAATAGTAAAATAGTTAAAAAGAGTAAAATGAAGAAACAAATTTGTGCATCTGTGCAGTATTAAATTTGTAATGAGAAAAAAGTTATACCTTGAGACTAGGGTAAATGATATCATTGTTGATGATATCACTTAACCTGTTACTTAATTCTCGTGCATTTACTCTGGACATGATGAACCCTTTTTCGGAGGCTAAATTTATTAATTCCTGGAAGTACGCTACTGCTGGTTTTATATATTGATAGCTCTCAATATTCATATTTAAATATTTCTTCGCAACTGCATTTGCCAATCTGAAATTTAATTTTAAAACATTGACTGTTATATGTATATGTGTTAGCGAAAAAATCGAAGTATGGATAAATATATATTATAAATACTATTATATGTATAATTTATATTTTATAAATATATTAAATATATTTTTTATATTATATTTAAAAAAAATATGATTATATATAAATATTATAATTTTTTAAATAAATATTATATATTGAAACATAGACTAAGTTGTTCCATAAAAGTCTTAGTCTATGTTTAATTTGAATATTTAACACTACAAATTATTAATTTTATTACTAAATAATTTACATTTATAATAATTTATATAAATATAATTGAATCATCGCTAACTTGGTAAGGCTCTCCGTTGGTCTCGCTGTGTCGAACATCATCGTCTTCGGGAATCCTTGAGACTTGAGAAAACTATTGCCGATATATTGCACAGCCGTAAGATAACGGAACTGATTTTTCGGATCGGAAACATGAGAGATCCAGTCGGCCACAAAACTTGTAAGCGAATTGATCCATCTTCGACGTATCGTAGGATTCTCAAAACTGTTTAGGATCTTTTCCCACAGAATATTACCGTTCTCATCAGACATTTGAACAATTATTTTCGATAGACCGCTGTTTTTCCATATTATTTGCCCGAGCTCCGAATTACTAAAATATTTAAAAAAACATATTAATATTAAGAAAAATTACTAATATAATAATATAAAATAAGCGCCTGGCAAGAGAAATTTACATGTATTAAAAATAAATATTTTAAATTTATAACAATTTATAAGTATTTTAAATTCATAAGAAATTTATAAATATTGAAAAAAGTTACTTTTTAAAAATTATTTTCTAGTTTTTTCTCAATATAATGAACTTTTATTGTACCTTCAAATTCAGTAAAATTGATTTCTCTCAAAAAGATAGAAACAACAAATTTTTACAGAATCAAGAAATAAATATATAAGTATTTCACATAGAAATTTCATGGGATATTTTAATTTGTCATAATTTTATATAAACTGTAATATTTCGTAAGATATTCATTTTTCAGCCATTATATTTTTAGAACTTTTAACGAATATTATGAGAAATCGATTTGTCCAAAAACAGTATGTTCCATTTATAAAAATTAGATCCTTTATATAATCACCTTTATATAATCTTCAAATATGATTCAAATATATATATACTTCATACAGTTAAAATTCAAGATTATCTAACTTTTTCTTTAAAAACTATAAATTTTGTTTAAAACATTTTATTGTACTACATCAAGTTTTGGAGAAAACATCTGGGCAACACTTTATATATTCACATCACACGATTCATTGCAATACCTGAAATGTTCCCACATGACGTGAATGTTCTCCAATATGGGCGGCAGAAACCAGGAATGTCCCGAGTGATCATTATTTTTGGCATGACCGTCGCTAGTTCCATGACCTAGACTCTCTAAAACTACTGGTACGAGACCCATTAATATGTCGTTGTTGGCTTTTTGTTGGAATAACATGCTACCCATGTTGATTATGTTGCCCCAGTCTATGACGTTCTCCTCGTCGTGTTCTGAGTTCTCTCTCGCCGACCTCCTGCCAACATTGTTATTCGCGGTCATGACATTCAAGATCGTGCCAATCATGTCAAAACCTTGATTATTCTGGCCACCCGACATTAAGCTGCTGATCCCAGAGATGATTTGGCTTACACCATCTGCTGTGGATCTTTTCTCCATCATCATGTCGCCAACCTATCATTTCCGTATTTTGTGTTTACATTTTATATTCAACGATTATGTTTTTATAATGATTATTAAAATTAACAAGATACAAGGACGTAACAGATTAAATGAATTAAAACTTTCTGAATTAAATAAATTTAAAAGAAATATATGAGTATCTTTATCGTACTTGCTTGCCGGAGTCCGTAAAAGCGTTGGCCATGTTTTCGATCGTCTTCGGACTGAAGAGGTTCTTGGCTTCCTCGATGAAGACGTTGGACGCATCGTTTTCATTGTCCCCCTCGGAGATCGCCAACCCGATTAATATTAGTAAAAGTGATGTTCTCGATAACCACATCCTTTCGTTTCTACAACACAGATTAGAATATTTCATTAACGTTAATTAAAGTAAAATTAGCGTAAATTGCTCGATGATCTATCTGTATAATCATCTAATTGCCAAAAACCAATATTTCTCAATTTAACGACATTCGATTAACGAAGAAATTCACTTGCTTCTTGATGGAAGACATCGAGTTATTTTTAAGAGGGGATGAGATTTTTTAAAAAATCTGTCCTGCAAGATTGTTATCGCAAATATTTTAAGTGCAGGAGATATACCGGAAATGTTTCGGCTCGTGGCCACTCGAATACCGTTGTTTCTTTGACGACGCAGTCGTTTCGCCAGGTAGTAATATAACACCCATGCGCATATTTTCAGAACGTACGAAAGCATGGGTGACGAACGCGTTGAGTCAGCGCACAAAGAAAAAGGCATATAATTGCGACTACATATTTACGCATGTATTATGTAAAATAGTTATAAATAACGAAATTTCTTGATCAATTTGTGAATTGATTTGTTCTTAACAGGAATTTCATTTTTTATTCACTTTTCCGACACATAATTTGTGACAAATATATATTTATATTATTAATTTATAAAAATATAAATATAAATATATTATATATAAAATCATATAAATATATATAAATATTATATAAATTTAAAAATATATATTTTTATATATTTAAAATTTTTTAATTTAAATAAATATAAATTGTGTAAAGAAAATAAATGTAAGAAAAAAATATATACTTATATTTATAAATTATATTAAAAATTATAAAAATACACGTAACTGCTTTAAAAAAAGTATAAATTTACAGCGAGCAACTACATATTTTTTCCTTAAAGCAAAAGCAGATAAGAAAAAAAAGAAAGAAAAGATAAAGATAAGAACAATTTTGTGTTTTCTCTACACCAATTTATTCCTCTCATTATTCTGTGTAGAAAAATATTGAATAGTTAAAAAATGAAAATTTTACAAGATATTTTATAGTTTTTATGTAAAATTATGTCAACTTGAAGTATAAAATACCTCGTAAACTATTCAATTTCTGGCTATTCTATCCTTAACTTTTTACGTGGAATATTATGATCGATTTACGTGGAATATTATGATCGATTTATGTAGATAAAAGATCCCATTAAAAAAAAGAACTAATTTGCATCTATATCTAAAAAGTCAAATTAATATCCTTTTTTTTTCTTCTCCAAATTTCATTACAACTTTTATTTGAAACATTTTTTTAAAAATGCATTATTTTCGAGGTATTATGGTACCTAAGTTTATATCTAAGTTAATTTATTTATCTATTTACAGTAAATAAATGTAAAAAAATATATCGTATGAATATATTTATATATTTTCTTACATTTATTTGCTTTACAAATCATTTATATGAACCTAAGAATTCGTAGGAATGGGCAATATAGATCAAAATGATATCTAAATCCTGTCATTTAGTTCACTAACGCGATTTTAATTTATTTCTAGACCAAGTAACATTGTCGTTTATCACTATTGATTATTCTGAAGGATCAGTCGCAACTGTTGCAAAGACAATGACGCTAAATGATCGACGCAATGCCGATGTGTACTAACACGCAATTTGAGTACCGTAAACCGCATGAAATTGACATTCTCCAGCTGGAATAATGATTCGGCCTAACGGTACGAACTGTTAGTCATCGTTACTCCTAACGCGCTCAAAGTCGTCAATGATAGTCCGCAGGAAGAAGAAGCCGATTCGCCTGTATCACATTTAATAGACATGTGATATATACAATAATTTTTATTTCAATATAACGCCCGTTTTATATTCAACGTTAGATAGTCTGAAATAAATGTAAGGAGTTTCTTATGACCGATATAAATGGCCTACATTATATTTCATATATATTTTTTATGAAATGAAAAATAATCCAAACTTGTTTGGTTTTTCGATATTTTCTACAATGTGCACACATGTTAGTTTATTTTTCTAATTCCAAGGATAAATAACTCTTAATATTTATTAATATTTATTAACCAGAAAATGGCATTGTCATTTTGTATATTTATTATGTTGATTCTTTTTAATTATCTTGATTCTCTAAAAATTTGTAAAACATATCGCAAGAATAAAAATAAAAGTTGCTTTATTTTTATTTAATTTCACATTTTTTGTCACAGGTTTTATAAATATCCTGCATGAAAATAAACACATGCATACACGTAGAATATCACCTCATTTCCAACAGTTGTTGAGAGGGAAAGCTCGTGCGAAATTTTTGCAATGTCGTCGAGGTTCGAGGTCAAGAAAGAAACAATCAATTTCTTCGTCACAAAAGTTGCATGATTGTTGTTCTTTTTCGAACAATCATAAGCAAATTAAATAAGCCAACGTCAGTGATTTAATTGCTGGCCGACATTATTACATTTGAAATTATGTCGACATATTTATGTCGAATCTCATCGAAAGGTGTTCCATGTAAATTAATAACGCAATAACGGTGACCTTGATATAACGGTATGTCTTGCATAATGAGTACTTTGAAATGCATAATCGCGCAATTTTGTAAGTTGTTACAAAGATATTAGTCATTTTTTGTAATAGCTGGCACAGTCTTTTAAAACTACTTCAAAAGCTAAAGCAATTATAAAGCAATTATAAAGTAATTGAGAGAGATAATAAAACTGACTCATTTATCATGTTACATTAGTTCAATTCTATTGTTTGTCAACTGATGGAAAGCTGTAATAGTAAGATTAATTATCAATTATTAACGCTTTTTTAGCATTCTTATCGTTTCAAAAAGATAAACCGCCATATTGATTTTACATGACAAAACTACTTGATACAATTAACAGAATTATCTCAATAAAATAATTAAATAAACATAAAAATTTATGAATATTTATTTATTTAACGGGACAAATTGTTTTATTTTTTCATAAACAACGTTGTAACGTCAATTTAGTATACAAAATTGCATTTGCATGTACAACTCGGTTGATTTTCAAACGAATGTGTGAAAATATACAATTATTTATGCAAGTGGTGACTTCACCATGCTGATAAAAAAAGACCTTGGCTGACTAACATTTGAAAGAGTTATCGAAAAGTTAGTTGCACGTTATCATAAATTATTGCAATAGACACCAAACGGCTTTAAAAAGGCGCCTTTATCGTACTGTCGGACGATTTTCTTGGATGCTTCAGCAGAAATACCCTATTTCAAATATCGATTATGTTTTTGAAAGCACTATAAAGAATTTTTTATTTTGATATAAAAAAGATTAATGATATAAAAAGATTAATGCAATCTTTCATTCATTTAAATTGTATTAGTCATTAATAATTTATATAATATTAATATTAATATAATATTAATAATTATTATATAGGATTATTATATTAATAATTATTATTAGGATGTACCAAATGGTACAAACAAAATGGAGGTGATTTTTCAAGTACAAATCGAAAATGTTGAATAAAAATATTTCCATATAAAGCTTTATTTTTGAGAAAAAAAGAAATTTGAAAAATCCCTTAAATACATTTACACTTGACAAGTCAATTGACCGAATCTTGTTATAAATAATTAATTCTATTTGCATTTGTAAATAATTAAACAATTATAAATAAAAATTCATTTATTTATGCTCTTTTAAATAATAAGAGTTTTATATGCGATAAAAAGAGGGATATTTTTAGCAAAATTTGCAATTTAATAAAATAAATACATTATTGAAACTTGTTGCATTATTTTAATAAATTATAACAATGTTCATAAATATAAACAGAAATAGTTATATAGGTATATAGCAAGATTTGATTCTCATTAATCAAGTACATACGTATTGAATGGATCTTCAAAATCAATTTTTTTGAAAACTAAACTTTATATGTGAAAAATTTAATTTTATATTTTGAATTTACATTTGCATGAGGAGTTACTTCCATTTTGCTTGCATTATAATTTCCGACACACTTGTACGAGTATGTATTAATTTATTAAAATTAATTTTTTCAAAGATTAATCTTTTAAATCTTAAACTTAATTTATATATATTAGAACCAAGAAAAATTCGTGCCATGTGCATATTAATCAATTTCAAAGGAAAATTAATTTTCGATAGAGAGAAATGAGACGCACTACCATCTTGCTAACCGCGAAATTCAAATTTGTATTATCACATATAGATCCATTTAATCTCTTGATATGGCGAAAATTAATTTTCCTTTGAAATTGATTAATATGCACATGGCACGAATTTTTCTTGGTTCTAATATATATATAAATTAAGTTTAAGATTTAAAAGATTAATCTTTGAAAAAATTAATTTTAACAAATTAATATATATATATATATATATATATATATATATATATTTATAGATTAATTTTTTAAATAAATAAATATATGAATATATGAATGAATATATAAATGAATATATAAATAAAAGAATGCATATACAAATCTATAAATCTAGGTGCTAGTTACAGTTTACGTTGTACTAATATGCTACTTCAAGTTCAAGCACGTGAGACGTTCTTACTCTTATAAATTGTAAGTTGTGTTATGCTTATGAAGCAACGCGGAACAGTTACTTAATATCTCGGACACAGTCAGCTAGCTTAGTACACCTCGCCAATGTGATCAGCAAGGCAAACACAAGAATTCGCCGTAAGTTACGATTACATGAGTGGAGAGAATTGATGGTTGAAAAATTCGCATGGCCGCGCCAGCAGCAACGGTAGTCGCAGTCAAGTAGAGCGTGTTCGATGGTGTTTCTGAATGTGGAAAGGCGATCATCGGATTGGAGCTCGAATTGCCGTTACGTTTATTTATGATGGGAAAATTCTGAGCGCCGAAGTCTTGGCAGGGGATTCATTTTTTTGCAGAGTGGCTGTGCGAGATAAATTTCGATGGACGCGATTGAGCTTTACATTGCAATTATGATAGCATCAGGAGCGCATAATATCTCGATTATTACAAAGATATAGTGCGTCGTGTCACTCAAATAATCATGACACCTGTCAATTCAATCAGCTGAGATATCCTCAATACATCGACATATGCTAACCACTTGACTAAAACATGTTCAAAGAAGATAAGAAGATGATAGGAAGCGAATGCAATATTGTTATATTTTGCTTGATTCACTGCCACATTTATGCTTCACTTTATCGAACGAGCTTCTACCCTTTATCCAATCAACACGTGAATGTTTCAAATATATTATAATGAAATTTCTCATTCTACAAAAGTTTAGAAATTTCGAAAATGATACGAAGATACGAAAATCTTATGTGTAGCAATTTGTTCTCTTCCACGTACCTTTAAAATCAAACGGGCTCTGTCTGTGTGTTCGATTACGGAAGCACTATACACATGTACGGTTCCTCAGGAGCCCGTGCACTTGACACGACGAAGGTTCTGGCTTGACTGGCGTCAGACGTAGCTCGTCGAACGGTACTTACCTACCTGAGCAAGTTCCCCTGGCTCTGGAGCGTAGAAGCCGACGATGTACAATGCACCTCCTGTACGTCTCTCGATGCAGATTCCCGCAGAATTCCACATGGCCCGGATATTATCCGTACTTGGCTCGTGGAATTTTTGTACTTCTGCTCTGAAAACTTTCAAGACATTATCATACTTGCATTCGAATTTTTCTTTTTTTTTTTATTTAAAGATTTGTCACATGTAGAGAATTTCTTGAATAGCTTTACGTAGGCTTGTGATTTTCTATCAATATAATTAATTTTTGCATATATCATTACATTTACATATTTTTTTTGCAATGTTAAAATGTTATGAAAAATGCAATTGAAGATTAATGCCAAAAATTAATAGGTTCAAATAAATAAATTTTACAGATTTGGATAACAACTGTATCGAAGCGAATAAATTTACTTCACAAACATTTTATTTTAGCATTAATTTTATATCAGAATTGATAAAAGTCTATTTTTATTAAAATGTTTATTATATTTTAATCACATTTTTTAATCTAATTATTTTTGTAATTAGTTGAAAGAACGGTAAATACTAATATTAAACATATTTAATTATTAAGTGCTTATAAAATAACAACAATCAATTTATTAGTGTTAAATATAATTTTTGATAAATTTGCAGTACGATTTAGGCCAGATTTTGCTAATAACACGAATGTTTGCAATCGTAAATGAAAATTACCGTTATCGAATAGCTTCATCAGTTTTTTTATCGAGATTCGATGATAATATGCAAATGCGTGTTTTTATCTAATCTATTTGGGAAGTATTCCGGATATCGGAGGAGCAAGAAGTTTCACCGGATAAAATATCTCGTGGTCCTTTGCACAAGGTCGTTGTAACAGACTCGAATAGCTGTTTCGTGGTAAAACCGGCTCCCATACACACCAATACACACAAAAGCCACTTTCGACGGACAGTCGTTGACCCTGCAAAGAATTAGGGAATGTCCCGTTCAACGTACTAGTCTCTGTAATTTCAATATCAAAATGATGCTTGATCTGTATTTGATAACGCGATTTTAATTGATCGATAATTATATAATCTTTTAATTTAATTTTTTTATCTTCTTTAATTATTTTTTACTTTATTTATTTCTTTTTATTTAACTTTTTAATTACAAACATTTTTTCAATTATTATTTCATTTACTTTCTTATTTTATTTCTTTTCTTTTTATTCATATATAATTTTTATATTTAATTTTTTTGTCTTGTGTTTTAATGATAGAAAAAACAATAGCAATTTTTGACTCACTGATAATTTATCTGATGTTTTATCCTAAATTCTTAAATGTATTAAAAAGCTGTTGAGTCTTTTTGCGAGCGCGACATGAGAAATTTTTAATCCAGAACCGTTCTCCTTAAAATAATACAAAAGATCGAAAAGATATTTTACGACTAACATTCCTTTTTTATGAAGCAAAAATTTATGCTTTAGAAATTTATACGTAATGCAATTTGTATAATCTACATATAGTTAGAATTTAATATTTTAAGTCATCAACAAAGTTGTATAATGTACTCTCGACTTATAAAGAATCAAATAAATTTTTCATAGATGTATAATCGCAATAAATCAGAATATACATCAGAACATTTTTCAACATCTCTGTTTTTTCCGGAAAAAAACAAAGCATTAAATTTACTGTCCATAAATAAGGAATTAAGAAGAAAGTCTAACTTGACATATAGATGAATGATATATATATTTCTTACGAGAGAGACACGCATTATATTTTAAGATTTAAATATTTTTACAAGAGACAAAAGAGAGGAAGACTACAATCATTATAATATCCGTACGTCTTAAGTTAGCGGTTTTGTATAAATTGCAATATTTGTATATAGCGTGCAAATTTCTATTTTCTTCAAGAAAAGGCTACGTATTCTTTAGTCCTGCGAAAAGTCAGCGCGGCTGGAAACGGTCGCACGCGAATAAAAGATGCACAATACATAGTGGTATCTTCGAAAAAAGAGCGGTTTTTGCAGCGCATATCTATGACGGAAGTCCTCGGATTTAGAATGATCATCCACAGAGGCACCACGATCATCACGACGCTGTTGGTGCCCAAATTGGCTCTGAGCTGCGTTGGTATTTGGCCCGTAAAGAAAAAGGACTTTTTCATGGATCTCAGATGGATCATTGCCGTATTTTTGGAAGCAAGTACCGTTAAATTAGCCATTTATTCATTAATCGCACATTATTTTTATACAAGAGTTATTAATCAAGTACAGTTATATTGATTAAATATGAAGATTAATATAAGTATTAATACAACATGACATTGTTAAAGATAGCTATATATCCTTTTTTTCATTCACCTTGAAAACTTCTGTGAGTGTGATTTTTTCTCACGAAATATAACGATTGTGTCAAGAAACATCTATGTAATTCTATCATTTTTTTTGTCAAATACAGTTATGTAGAATAGCAAATTGTTTTCGTTTGCCATCGGAATCGTAAATGATATGTTTGTAAAGAACATTAATTTAAAACTGTATTTATGCTTTCATAAAGTTTTTTAGTTTTTTTTAGTTCAGTGTGAAAATAATTAAGCTTAATTTATAGTTCTGAAACTGTAACATTCTAATTAACGTAGCTCTAAAGTCAAATAATTTTTATTATTTATTATGTAAATAATTTAAAATATGTACTTATTTATTATATAAATATATAATTTAGTATATACATGTATTATACAAATTTATTATACAAATTTATGATATATTTATTTATATATTTATTATATAAATAATTTAGCATATATATTTGTTTATTATATAAATAAATTTCATTATTTTTTTTTATGAACTGTCATCTAAAAATGATATCTTTTAATAAGCGCCGATAATATTTGCACTTAAAAATACATTTTTGACAGAAATGCAAATAATTAATATTAAAATATAATCTATCGTCACAATACATGTATAATAATTTTAATTATTTAATATAATAATTTTAATTTTCTATTGTAATTCTCCAGGTGCTGCCGATGTGCATTTATTTTACCGAAATTTATCTCCATTGTAACGGTACGAAAAAATCCTTCGACTCGTTAACAACAGGCGCTGCCGCCATGTTAGCCCTCACGAGACTGATCACGCCTCGTATCCATCGCGAAGAATTGCTCGAGATAGTCACCTCGATGACGGACGATTGGGCGACGCAGAAGGATAAGAGGGTACGCTGGATCATGAAGAAGTACGCGACGATGTCGACGCGCGTCACGACGCTCACCTTCATCCTGGTGGGCATCATAGTGAGTGTTTACACCTCTATGGCGATATCGGCAATCACAGGAAAGAAGCACGGTAACGAGATCGAGAACGCAAACACGAGTCGCGAGGATCGGATTCGCGAGTCCTGCGTGTTTCGAAGCGAGTCGTCGCGTCAGATGTTCATGATCGTCCAGGCGATGCAGATGCTCATCACCGGCATATCGACCTTTGGTACCACCAGCTTCTTCTTCGGACTGGCCATGCATCTGTGCGCCCAGTTTGACGCTTTGTGCGTCCAGCTGTCCGAATTCCGGGTCAACCAGGCGCATCGCGCGATAGCCGAAGCGGTCCAGAGGCACTGTCAGCTGATCCGTTTAGCTAACTGTATGGAAGAGTCGTTCAATGCCAACATTTTGATGTATCTGTTCGTCACTACCACTCTCATGTGTATAGACGGTAATGCACTTTTACACATACATCTAAGTGGATTCGTTAATTTGAAGGCCATTTTGAAAATTGGACTTCTATCATATAAAGTTATTTTTTTATTGAATCTTTAGCTGAGTTATTAATTTTGAATTTAATTTTGAAAAATCAATTATAGAGAAATTATGGAGAATCCTAAACCAATAGTTACGAGTGCATCTATAGCATCCAAAATAGCTTATGTATAAACATTTTGCCTTTTCAATTTGTAAAAATATTTTATATGGCTGTGTAATTTATCTGGCAATTTATAATGTTTGCAATAAAATATAGAATCTCGCACATTTTGGCGGTAATATATCCACCGCTGAGAAGAGTATATCTAATCGTACCATCGTTGTAATATCTTCCAGGTTTCATGTTAATCGTGTCGTTACATCTCGGCAATCTATCTATGATTATACATAACTCTAGCGTCTTACTTCTCATGCTGATCCAACTGTCATTTTACACGTTCGCCGGTGATTGCTTGGAGATGAGAAGTACCGCGTTGTCATACGCCACTTATGATTGCGATTGGTACGAGCTGCCGACCAATGTAGCCAGGGACTTTCAGATTATTTTGATGCGAGCCAGTATTCCGCATCAACTGACGGCCGGGAAGTTTTTGCCCATGAACATGATTATGTTCAAAGATATTTTGAAATCCACAGCGTCATATCTCTCGGTCCTGCGTGTCATGTTGAATGAATAAGTTATTTTATCCTTGTGGAGAATTTACATGCAGTATCATCGGTTATATTTACTTTGTAAAATAGTTTGAAAGATAATTTTGGGAATAAATTATATCAATCATATTTCAATTTTAAAAATATTCATATATCAATTATTGCATACATAAATTATTATCATATATAAATTATATATTATATATAAAATTATACTATTTAATATAATATACTACATTATGTTATATTATTTCACAATTTAAAAAATATTCACATATTATATTTACATATCAATATTAAATATTCTTTAAGGCTGATTTGGATGAGATATTCGAGTATTCGTTTGCCACTCAAAGTAACGCGGATAATAGATTGATTATTTTTAATTATATTATAATTAAATTATAATTAAATTATAATTAAATTATAATTTAATATTTTGATAGGAAAAAAAATTGATATATTTTCCTTTAAACAATATAAAACAATATTTATCCTTTCTTGTTTATTTATATAAACTCACGGCAACAGTCACAAAACATAAGACTGATGTTTCACGGTAAAGAGATTGAGCATATTTTGATTTCGACTACAACTGCTATAAAAACTGCAATAAATTATTAATTTTCGTACGCCTTTCATTATTCTTGCTCCAAATAAAAGAGACGCATGCATTGCATACCGCAAATACATATTTACATACATATATCTAACATCTGGACAGAGTCTTTAATCGATAAAAAGGTTCAAAACTTTGTAAGACAGTCATCGATCACAGAAACGTATGATTTTGCTGCGTCGATTCTGTTCCTCGCGTGAATAAAAGATCAAAGAAGGACGTCTTGAGATGGCTTTGCTTGCCGTGTGCCTTAGTAAGTCTCTAGTTCCATCAAGTCTCGCGCAGTGAAAAGAAATCGGATAAATTTTATCGAAACTCGTATCGATAATTTTGTTCAATTTGCGTGTAATAATTCCTTGCAATTGGAGACTAAACTGGATTCCTGATTAGGTCGATATCAAATAGAATATATTTGAATTTTTTGTTATTAAAATATTATTCCTATCTGCAGTGTATTTATGTAACGATAAAATGCATATTTTTTGCATTTGCATTTTATGTTTCATTTTCAAATTTATACATTTTTATTATTTATTTAGATCTTTTAAATTTATCATTAGGAAAAATATAGAGATAATTCTTGATAATGAAAAAAGTAAGAAACTGGAATGACGAGACTCATCGCGCTATAAATGTTTACGAAAAAGTTCTTGGCATCATTGGAGTTTGGCCCTTAAATGCGGGAGAACCGAAATCTATCGTACGATGCTCCATAGCTATTTTAATTCAGGTAAATGTCGAATGCTAATTATTTATACAATCAACGTAAAATGATTTTAAGTCAGCTGTATTATCCTTCGTCTCATCTTTGTTTCTTTCCCTTTTTTGAATACAAATATTTAAATGATTAAAATGAATAATTAGAAATTAAAAATAAAGAGTGAGAGAGAGAGAGAGAGAGAGAGAGAGAGAGAGAGAGAGAGAGAGAGAGAGAGAGAGAGAGAGAGAGAGATCATCGCGCGAATTAATACAATCCCCCGATTAGATTAGTACTATCGGCAGCCTGTCTCTGGAAGCTTATCGGCAGTGCCTCGGTACCGAGGACATGATGGAGGCCTTTCTAATGGATCTCTCGTCTGTCGTCAGTCTATCCAAACTACTTGTCATCCGGCTGACTTGGCAGCACACCTACATCTTGGTAACCTCCCTCATTGACGACTGGTCAATATCCTGGGATGCTCGACGACGGGAGGTCATGACAAGGTACACCAACGTGGGTAGGGTGGTGTCTCTGACAATATTGTATCTGGGCTACGCGTCGGGCATGTCATTTCTCTTCATGGCTATACCGTTCGACGATCTAATACCCTGGTTGAACGCGTCCAAAGCGAATAATAATGCCACCGTGATGCCGACGTATTTCCTAGCGACTTATTGCGTGTTCGGATCGCTGTCCGGGATTGTCCACAGCTGCGTCCTGCTGCTACAAGCGGCGCAGATCTTCGTAAACGCCACTTCACATTGCGGGAATGACGGCTTCTTCTTCGGTCTCACGATGCACCTGTGCGGACAGTTCGAAGTACTTGAGATGGACTTCGCCGATATTGAAGTGGACGAGCGAGTCTGCAAGAGGAGAATGCGAATGTTGATCGGCAGGCATTGCCGCCTGATAAAGCTGGCTGATAGTCTCGAATACGCTTTCAGCATGGCCATCTTTGCGCAGACGTTGATGAGTATATTGCTGCTTTGCGTGGAAGGTATCTTTTCTTTCTTTTCACGCACTTTTTAAAATCATGATTAGCTTTTTGCATGTGAACAATTTATAATCTTTCACATGGCAAATGTACCATTCATATTCAACGCAAGAATATCTTCTATGTAATTTAAATATATCTGAGAAATCCTGTTTTGTGATGCTATAACTGCATATTATTATTGTCTACGATTTTAAGTTATTTGATAAATCGAGATCTTAAATAAAGATTTTAATGGGCATTGGATAAATGAAATCTCCCAAAACAGAAGTATTTAAATATTTTCAAGATAAATAAGTAAGTGTGTCCATTAATTAAAAATTACCAAACTTATTATTGATAAATATTTTAAAGAACCATCGAGTTCTTAGAAGACAAAAATTTTAAATAAATTTCGGGGACAGAGAGAATAACGCATTAATGCTATTAATATCTTATTCTGTCAAATATATGTTACTAAAAAAAATTATTGACATGAATATAAAAATAATAATTTAAGACTTACTTTCAGGTATGCAATTGCTAATTTCGTTGAGATTAAATGACAATATCGCGGCGATCAAGCACATCGTTTTGATCTTGACGATGCTAGTGCAACTGTACCTCTACTGCTACGCTGGCAATCAGCTGGAATCTATAAGTGAAAGACTCGCGTATAGTGTTTACGATAGTCCATGGTATGATTTTGACGTGAAGATAATGAAAAATCTGCCTATGGTGATGCTTCGAGGAGTGATTCCTCATCAGATAACGGCTGGAAAATTCCTACCTATGAATTTATTTTCCTTCAAAGAAATCCTGAAAGCCACAGGTTCCTACCTCTCCGTTCTCAGAATGGTGATAGATACGTAAAAGAAAGTAATATAAGATTGACACACACAATTATAAATTATGACTGAGAGAAGAAATCGTATCTTCGATTCGAGGTACCTGCGATGTTTTCTTCAATCCTGTTTATGCATCAAGGCTTGTACGTGTCTCTGCGATACCGATAACGTATTTTGCCAAACGTTAAATAAGACTCTACCGTAATCAAAGGTTGAAGATTTATATCACACACATATTGTAATGAAATAAATGTCAAAACGCACAATTCCACACATCAATTGATACGAGGATGACAAATGCATACGTAACCTTACGAAAATTCGCCGCTGTTTCGTAAAAGCTTTGCGGAATAGTATAAAGACACCGATCTTTTTCTCCTTTCGCATTTATCTTACCAGCCTAAGAAAAGTTCCAAGTGGGGACTAATAAAACATGAGTTCGGAGTAATAAACTAATGGCGCGATTTGTGATAATTCGATAATGCTCGATGAAAATGATAGTAAATTGATGTTAAATTGGCAAATATTTAGCAACTTTTTGTAACAATTGAGCAAAGTGCTTTTGAATGAGGCTGTCATTCGAGCTGCCCCGATGGTAAAATGTCGGCTAAACGTTGGAGCGATGACTTCGCCTACGCTTTCTCCATTCATAGAATATTCTTGAAAATATACGGTCTGTGGCCATTGCAAGAGCAGACGCTATTCACGAAGATACGATACGTCTTTTGTGTTACTGCGCAGGTACGTTAACGTGAGCTGGATGGATATGACGTATACGTGACGAGGAATGAGATGCGAAATAGAGTTGACAAGTGCAAAATAATTCTGTCCCAGCAAACACCAAGAAACATTTATATAATTGCTAGTTGTAAATTCCCACTCATAACATGTAACAGTTATATTGTTGAGTGGAAAATTATAATTAACAGTTATATAACTGGTGTTTGCTGAAGTATTATTTTTTTTTGATAAATTTTTTGATAAAACAATAATGAAAGAAATAGACTTTCTTTCCTGATAATTTTAATTTTTTATCCGCTATAATTTTAATAGATCATGAATTTTATCTTGATAGTTTTAGATTATAAATTTCAGATTATAAACTTCTTATTTTGATAATTATTAATATTTCATATTATTAATATTTTAAGAAATTAAAAAATTATGTCCTATAAAAATTTAAATCTACTAATATAAGGTACAAAAGTTGTTATTATTATTATAAGTTTTTATCAGTATTTATATATATTAATTTCTGAGGCTAAAGAATTGTTATTTAGTTCATGATACTACCCTTTGTGACGTTGGATCTCATGTGGAACAATGAGAATGCGGGCACAGGAGGTATAGAGAGCATACTATATTTCGTGTCCACGGTGCTTGGAATGATAAAACATGTGTGCATCGCTATCGGTCAGAAAAAACTAAGCATAAATCTCGATGCTGCTATCGATGATTGGTTGTCTACTAAAGAGAACGAAGAAACTCGAAAGATTATGAAGAAATATGCGGCCAGAGCCAGAATTCTCACTCTCATGTTGCTATACTCGGGTGGCGGATGTTTTAGTATTTACATGTCAGCGATTGTGTTTATAAATCTGAAGCAGATATTTTTCACGGATCCACTGAGTGGTAAAATTTGCTCGTATATTTATCAATACACTATTATTTTTTGCTTTGCGTTATTAATTTCTCAAATGCATTCGTACATTGATATATCGTTATTCTTGTACTTTGCATTCTTATGATGTACAGCTGATGCTAATACAACATATTGGATGCTCCTAGTCCCATCTGGCCCATTGGCTACCTCAATCACTGGTTCGCAATATGTCATACTCCTCATCTTTCAAATTGTTCAAACATCCTTAGTATGTTCGACGCAATGTGTCATAGACAGTTTTTTTTTCAACATCACCTTGCATCTCGCTGGCCAAGTCGAGGTGCTTAAAAACAAATTTAAAATTTTCGCGAATGATTCAAACACGGAGGCAAATTACCGAAAGAAGTTCGTCAGCTTGGTTGATAGGCACGGGGAGTTAATGAAGTTCTATCAAAATTTAGAAGACACTTTCCACTTGCTTATATTAGTTCAACTCGTGATGGTGACGATTATGCTTGCACTGATAGGTAATATATGTGAAGATTTTATTAATTAAAATAGATATATAAATTTTATATATATTCTTTTATAATTTAACTTATTTAATTATCTGTAAATGTCATATTGAGAAACTGTCACTTTCGTCTTTTAAAACAAATTCTTTATATTTAGGATTACGTATAAATTTGTGCCTAAATGAGAAAGATCACGTCGAAGCGGCGAAGAGCATTGTAGTCTTGAATTACTTATTAATGGAATCTTTGGTACTTACCTACGGTGGTGACTTCCTACAGAGGGAAAGTGAAGGTATATTTTATGCGTTATACGCAACTTCCTGGTTCACGCTTCCTGTAAAGCTGATGAAGGACCTGCACTTCGCGATGATGAGATCGAGCATTCCGTTTCGTCTTACCGGTGGAAAATTTTTCTACGTTAATCGCGAGACAATGATGTACATTCTCAAGACAGCAGCCTCGTACGTTTCCGTTTTACGAATAGCACTAAGAGAATCATAATGTTCTTCAATTCATATGGGCTTCATATGTGTACGTGTTTGTGTGAATGTGTGTATGGCTGGATTTAAAATATGCAGAAAACAATATTGTACAAAGAGTGATACAATGTAAAAGATGCAAATATATTTGATTAAAGTATCTTGGAACACGCACGTTTTTGTATAATAATTAAGTATACTCAAATTATTTGATTGGTATTATTCGAGTTTTGCGTCGTTTGTCAATCTAAAATATTTAATTTTCGATTGCTTATAGTATTTATATTTAAATTTGTTCCATATGAAAACAACATTATTAAAACGACTATCAACGATTATCACAAAAGCTCAGACATTTATATTTATTATTTAGACAATATTATTTATTTTTTTTAAATTATTTGTATTATTTTATATTTATTTGTTTCTTTTTTATAATATAATATAAATTAATAATATAGTTTGATAGTATATATCATATTCAAATTTATGTTATGCATACCTCTCGATTATTAATTATTCTTTACTTCAAATTTTTATTTATATATATATATATATATATATATATATATATACATATTTATAGATATCTAATATTTTTTTATCGCATTCTTTGCAAATTATATTTTATCGTTATATTGTCTTTTCAGAAGAATACTATTCACTACTCAACGAAGATAATTTTTTTTTACTGCAGAAATTTAAACACACGATAAATTAGCATATTGTGAAAGAAAACTCTCCATATTATTATTTAATACATAGTAGTTGTAATAATAGTATCTTCTTTTCTCAGTTTCTTATTACATTTTTTTATTAAACATGATGTTCTGTTGTTTCTGTTTTTTGCTTATTTATTGGGAAAATACATATGAATCATTTCCTGAATGGATGACAAAACGATAATTTCAGAAAATTGTCCTAAAGCTCTTTTTCTCTCTCTCTCTCTCTCTCTTTCTTTCTTTCTCGCAACTGCAGATTTTTTATTTATCAATAAATAGAACACTTAAACGCTAAACTTCTAAAGCTATTATTCTAAAAATTTGTATTGTCGAGGATGATGTCGCAACCGTATAATTTGTACAAATACAAACGCAAATGCAAATTATACTTGCATTCTCCAAGAAATCGCAAGAGTTGAAGGAATCATATGAATAATGAATTTAGAAAGAAATCCAGACGTAGTCGCGAGGGGTTGTCGCGGCATAACAAATGCGGCTTGCATTTATAACAAATCGGATATCGAACGATGCATCGTAGAGAGACAAAAGGTTAAGTTAGGTTATTACTTCCGTTTTCGGAGAGAAGCAAACCGAAGAGAAACTCGACAGACTTATCGTAAAATATTCATCTCGGAGGAAATAATAATCGAAGAAATTGCGTAATAATCTGAAAAAGTTTAAAAGGAAAGTTTGAAAATGGCATCGCCTGCGCAATGGAATGCCGAAACTGCGTACGTCTTGACGATTTATAAATATCTCCTCGGTATAATTGGACTCTGGGTGTTGGATGAAGAAAATGTATTCTCGAGGATCCGATGGTTTATATCGACAATGGTGGAAGTAAGTTATTATATTAATATTTAAATTATAATATATTTTTTCGAATATTAAAATAATTATATTAAAATATTATATTAAAATAATTATATTCTTATTTTAATATAATTATTAATATAATTATATTATATTAATTATTAATATAATTATTAATATAATTATATTATATTAATAATTATATTATAATTATATTATATATAATTATATTAATAATTATATTAAAATAATTAAGGAATCCTTAGTTTTCTTTTTTGTCTGATTTATAAGTTTTTATGTATCTTGAGAATATCTTACTGCACGAATAAAACTGAAAAAAAAATTATAAATAATAAATCATACACGTTACAATATATGATTCGATGAGACTAAAGAATTTATATAAAGACGGATCTAATCCGGATGCATCTATCTAATTTTTGTGAAGATGACTGCAACGATCAGCCTATCACTGGAAGTGATTCGACATTGTCACGGTTACGAGGACGCTTTCGAAGCATTTTTGTCGGCCTCCTCGTCGGTGATTAGCATATTGAAGCTGCTCTTGCATCGCGTGAATTGGAGAGACAAATTGATTCTGGTACAAGCCATCGTCCATGATTGGACTTACGTCAAGAATCCTCACTCGCGCGATATAATGTTGAAGTATGCGCGCACAGGTAGATTGGGTTTCTCGGTAATGTTTTATGTAGGTTGCGCCTCCTGCGTATTCCTTTTCTCGCTCTTTATATTCGCCAATCTCGATCTACCTTGGATTTCCCTGGAACAGCAGAATTACAATAAAACGAGCGAAAGAAGATTGCTATTATCGACCTATTGCGTCTTCGAAACATACACATCCCTCGCTTACGGCTTTGTTGAAGTCCTGCAAACGCTACAGATTTTCGTCAACTGTATCTCGCAGTGCGGAAACGACGGATTTTTCTTCGATCTTACGATGCATGTGTGCGGACAATTCGAGGTTTTTAGGGTGGACTTTGTTGAAATAAGTAGCAAGCAATCACTTTCTCGAAATAAACTTGGCCTTCTGTTGAAGAGACATCATCGTCTCATAGATCTGGCGCATCACCTGCAAAAAGCATACAGCTTAGTCATCTTGTCGCAACTTTTGATGAGCGTCATGCTCTTATGCATCGAAGGTAATTTTTATTTTTAAAAGAAATTTATATATGTATTTTAAAAGAAATAAAGGAAGATGCCATTCTTCTAAATATTCGGATTTAATATGAATTTTTATGCTTCGCCAAATTTTATAATTTAAAAAAGTATATAATTTTATAATTTAAAGTATATAATTAAAGTATATAATTTTATAATTTAAAGTATATAATTTTATAATTTAAAAAAGTATATTTTTCTTGCTTATGGAACTATCTGAAGCGTGTTTCATTGAAATCTGCTCTTTTTAGTATTTTTAAAAAATTAATCTTATAATATTTTAATTAATCAAAAATTGATGAAATTATTAATTGTAATATTAGTAAATCTTGTGACATAAATAGTTTAAAGTTGAAATCGACATAAAAATTACTATACGAAATAACTATCTTTGTTCTTATGTTAAAAAGAAATTATTTTTTTATTAAACTGAAATTTTATAAAAATTTTGGAGCATTAAAATATATACTTATAAATAAATAAACAAATATATATATATATATATGTATATATATATATATATATATATGTATGTGTATTAAATATTAAAAAAATCACATGAAAAATTTTTTAAATTTACCATTAATTCATCATCATATTTATTTCAGGTTTCCAATTAATTCTCACGCTTAGTATACACAATAGATTTGCTACTATGAAACACTTCCTTTACATCGTAGTGCTACTGATACAACTTTTCCTCTACTGTTTCGCCGGACAAACATTGGAGTGTCAATCGCAAGGACTCGCCTATGCCATTTACGAGACACCATGGTATAATTTTAATGTAAGCGTGATAAAAGATTTTCCACTGATGATACTTCGGGCAGCTCACCCTCATCAGTTGACTGCAGGAAAATTTTTAGCGGTAAATTTCGATAGTTTTAAAGAGATTCTAAAGGCTTCCGCCTCGTATTTATCCGTGTTAAGAGTAATGATAGATACGTAAAATATTTATTAAGAATAATGAAGGAGACACTTTAATTTATCATCATATAACATATTTTTTTTTAAATTAAAAAATTTTAATATTTTTTTAAATGCAAAACTTGATAAAACAAAACTCATTATTATATTACTTTTTGTACTATGTCGAGATTACTAAAATCATCCATAATACAATGGTCAGATGATGATAATGTCCCTGATGTCCATATGGAGACTTGAATAAATGGAGTGAGAATGAACAAGTGGAAGCGTTTTAGAGTAAAAACTTGAGTTTGAAGTTTATTAAACATATTATTATTATTGTGACAGTTTTCGAGCATCGACAACTTAATAAATTATTGAAAATTAAATAAAATAAAATGTAAATATTTAGCTATTTACAGAAGAAAAAGAAAATTATTTATATTAGAGATAAATAATATTAGAGATAAATAATATTTGAGATAAATAATATTTGAGATAAATAATATTTTTAAATTATGATATTCATTTATATATATAACATATAGAATGTTTGATAAAATTTTACTAATGGTAGATAGAGCACAACTGAAACGGGAAACTTCTTTATCATTTTGTAATTTTTGCAATAATTATTGGTAAGTATCGCATGGCAATGAAAAGACAAAAATCGGGGAATGTCCTAGCCAAGCAAACTTTTCATTCTCATGTGACATTTGCTCCTAACATATTAAGAGAACAGATCCAATAGTCTAGGTGTGCTCATTTGCAAGTACTTTTTAATTAATATTTCAATAATTATTGCAAAAATTGCAAAATGATAAAGAACTTTTCTATTCAGCTTTTTGCACTGTTCTCTTCGAGCGTTGGTCTAGTCTTTATCAATCATGCTGTATATACAAATTTGTAAACATAATTAATGTTAGTTGTAAGTATTGGTTTAATGCAAACCTTAAACAACAAGGATATGTTAATATTTTCTGAAGAGAAAAGAAAGAAAGAGACATCACAAACATATACACACATGAAAAATGTATATTAATATGAAGAATATACAGTTAAATTAATTTGACAATTTTTTTGCTACTTGTAATTGTCGATTACTATTTCAAACAGATGCGATAACTTTAATGTATCATTTAGTTCATAGTCGTTAACGTATTAAATATTGATGGACTGAGAAAGCTATCTAAGACACTGAAAATACTGGAAGTGCATATTAGAAAGATGAATAAATATTACGAAAATTGTTACACAAATTTGTACTGCTACTTATCTTATCGACATAAAGACCAATTAATGAACAAAAGATAAGTCTTGCGCATTGACAATAGTAATTTGTTCCGAAATCGCACATAGACGTAGAGCAATATTCTGTTATATGTGACCATCACTATCCTTTTTTTGAGATCGAAACTAACCGTTGTGAAACAGGAAGACACACTGGAATAATGGTATGGACTATGGTTTCCGAACGATAAGGGTAATGATGTGCATGCTTGGAATATGGCCTTTGCAGCAGAACGATTTGGTTTGCACATTTCGCTGGATTTTGATATTCATTGTAGAGGTAAGAGAGAAGAGATAATGTAAAGTGCAAAAAATTAACTTTTGCCCTCGAATGTAGAACAGATGATAAATATATAAAGAGTTTGATGTATTCAAATTTTTCTATTGAAAATTTATATAATAATAATTCATTAATTTTTTTGCTGTTGATTTAAAATGTCATCAAAAATTTCAGAAAAAAAAATTTATACGCATAATATATATTGATTTTTAAGAATTTTATGTAATTGTATATACGAGTAATCTTCCCCTTTCTTCTCTTAAATTAAATTTGTGTAGACTATATACGATGTAAACAAAGTTTTATATTTTTATTATATCAAAAATACTGCACAATATAACTCAATATAAATATTTATAAAGCAGTTGAAGTAGTTGCTATCGTATAGTCTCTCATAGACGAGTATGCTGATAGATTCTTTTAAGAATTACGGTGATAAAGAACAATCGGAGTTTTTTCTTTTAATAGAGGCTTGCTTTTATGCGTGGCTAAATATCATTTTGGCACGTATTTATAAGAAAAGAATTGCCATCAATGTGAATTCCGCAATTGACGATTGGTCTTTGTCCATAAAGAAACAATCTTATGTAATAATGATGAAATACGCATGATTAGGTCAAATAATTACTTTGTCTCAATTAATGATTGGCATTATATATGCTTTCTTGTATTCTACTGCTGTCTTTATCGGAAATAAACAGCAGATAGTGTCAACATTTTTGTATGTGGTCTTTTATAAATTGTTACTTTTCCTCTTTCTCTAATTATGTTATATTTATAATAAAAAATTATACATTATTTAAAATAAAATTCATTAATTAAAATAAAATTCAGCAATTGTAATGAGAATTTCAGTAATTTGATAAATAATTGTTACAAATATGTTATGTATAATTATTCATAAATTTGGTTTTATTTATTAGAATTTATTGTATATGTGACTCATAAATAATCTCTAATTAAAAAATATTTTAATTCTTGTGTCAATATTATTTTGATGTATTATTTATATATTATTTATTATTTATTATTATGTATTATTTATATATGTGTAATATATCTGGAATATTTTATATAACAGGTTGTAACTATCGGAAATGACACTGTGTTTATCATTCATAAATATCATCATATTTATTTAAAGAAATTTCGTACTCCACATATAAGGCAATTTTTGTCATTCATATCTTACAGAGACTTATGACATTTCAGAGCGCGACAGTTTTTTTTTCGCCATTACTATGCATCTTTGCGGCCAACTAGAGCTGCTGAGAATTAATTTCGTTGAAGTCGAAAGAAAAATGGCTGGGAGAAATCATTATCAAAACTTTTTGAGGCCATGGATCAGAAGGCATCACGAATTGATAATACTGGCTAGAAATATCGAGGATTACCTTTAATCTGAATTTATTGATACGCCTGTCCATAATTACCGTATTCATTGCCATATCAGGTATACATTTGTAATCATAAATAATCTTGATCAATTCTATTGCTGTTTTAATTATTTGGATTTACTTTACAACTAAGGAATTAAATTTTCGATATAGTAGATTTACAGAATTTTGATTAATAATATATTGAAATTTACGAAAATTATGAGATTTCCATAATTGATGTAAAGTATATTTAATCCATTAACCGGGAAATTCGTTTACTGAAAACGCATGCTGCACGTGCTATGGTGAAATTAATTAATAAATTTACGATAGCGAATTAACTCGTCATGTCCGCAAATAGTGCAAAATATCATAATTTGCTTTTTACATGGCTATTGAACGATAGAGAACTCAAAGATATCGAACCATTATGGCAATAATAAAAAACAAATGATTCATCAAGTTTAAGTTTATGCACGCTGTTTTCAAATATCCATGACGAGTTAATTCGTAATGCACGTTGGAGAAGCACTTTCCAATGACGAGTTAATTTGTCATCCCCAGTTAATGAATAAGATATTCGAAAAAAAAACCTGTTAGAGATCATGTAGAAAAAGTAATGCAGTAAAAGAAAGAGCTCTTTTCAGGAATGCGTATCATTGTATCTGTTAAGTATCAGGATTACACTGACGCAATGAAAAGTCTTTTGTTTGTCCAATATTTTATTATACAATCCTTGTTCACGCACACCGGTGACGTTTTGCGGAATAAAAGTGAATCGATCGTTTCGGCGATATACGACTCAACGTGGCATGAATTTTCGCAATGAAAAATTTGATACTTATTATGATGAGAATGAATATCCCTTTGCAGTTCAACGCTGGAAAATTCTTTTATATCACGCGAAGCACAACAACGGACATTTTGAAAACTGCTTTGACGTACATATCATTTTTACAAGCGACGATGGAGAAATAATTGTTTACTTATCACATAAATTGTAAATGAACTAGAACAGAAAGTATATTTATATTTCAATATATCGCATTACACATTTTTCAATATATTGCAATTCACATTTTTCAATTTATCATTTAGTGTATCTATGTTTTGTTCCTATATATTATTTTATTAAATTTAAGTTAAGAATTTATCAATATATGCGTTCGGGAAATTGTTTCCATCTCAAATAAGATATAACAAAATTTTAATTTTATACATATATATTTATTAAAATAATTTTTAAGTAATTTAATATTTATAGATTAATTAATATTTATTATAAAATATGCAATATTCTTATCTAAAATATTTAACTGAATATTTATGAATTATTAAGTTGAGTATTTTATATAGACAGGAGGGGGGATTATTATATATTTTATTAAATACCAACACATATACATAGTGCATTATTGATGTATTTTATTTTAATTATTATCATTTTATGGTTTAAGTATTAATTATCACAATAAAACATTGCAATCTATGAAATAACATACAATAATCCTATTCTAAAAAAGGCATGTTAGGTCGATTCTCGAATGTATCGGTTTATCTCGAAAATCTCAAAATCTATTGTTGCCTCTTTTCCATCGCTCTGATTGATTTTTATGGTGTTGTATGTTTCGTGTCATTTGAGTGTTATTTGTCATTTGACATCGCGAAGATTATATTGACAGTGCAATACAAAGAATTGATAAATTAATAAAAGAAAATAATTACGAAGGGATTAATTGTGTTCATAAAGTTAGTATTATATATGTCATTAAAAATATATAATGTAACAGAATAAATGGCGCGCGCGAAGCGCGCGCTTTGTTTTTTTCTAGTAAAGAAAAAAAGACCATTGAAAATGAAATACTATCGACGAATGTCTCATGGCAATGAAAAGTTTGGCCATTTGCATTTTCCAACTCTTGTCTTTTCGAGCGAAACTCGCCACCCGTTATGAATACATCTAGAACATATCGCATTTATCTGCGAGAAACGCGCGCTCATTTGTCAATTCTTTTTAATAATTCAATAATTAGAAAAATTGCACATTAGTACAAGACTTTTTTTATTTAGTTAACTGCGTTCTATCTGCTCACGAACGTTGGTCCAATCTTTATGCTTACTATGCACAATATGTTCGCCGCTGCGAACACCTTTTATCGTCGTGCTGCCGATACAACTTCTCATTGTTGAAATGATCACAACAAAATGATCAGATAGATACTGATCAGATGATCAGATAAATAGATCTTGAATAATTGGTAATAAATATAAGCACTTTGTTTAATAAAGACACACTTGACTGAATCTAAATTACTTAAATACGTTATTATAGTGGTTTTAAACATCGATGAATTAATAAATTAGTTATTTATATATTAGAGAAGAAAAAAAAAATATATATAAATTTATATTACAAATATGGAAATAATGTTATAATATTAAATTTTTAAACAATTATTATTAATTATAAATATTTATCTAATGCAAACTTCAAGCAACAATGACATCTAATATTTTTTTAAGAGAAAAGAAAGAAAAAGTCCGCAAACACACATGTGAAAAATGTATATTAATATAAAAAATATATAGTTAAACAAATTTGACAATTTTCTTTTATTACTTGTAATTGTTGATCACTATTTCAAACAAATGCGATAACTCTAATGTAGTATTTAGTTCGTAATCATTAACTTATTGAATATTGATGGACTGAGAAAAAATTTTATCCAAGACACTGAAAATACTGAATGCGCATATTAGAGAGATGAATGAATATTACGAAAATATATGGTTACATAAATTTGTTCTGTCACTTATCTTATCGACATAAAAACCGATCAATGAACAAACTATGAGTCTTGCGCATCGACAATAGTACTTTCTCTCGAAATACATAGACGTAGGGCAACATTCTGTCACGTATGACCACTATCCTTTTTTTGTAACTAACCGTGAAATATGAAAACACATTGGAATAATGGTATGGACTATGGCTTCCGAGAGATAAGAGCAATAATGTGCATGCTTGGAATATGGCCTTTGCAGCAGAACGATTTGGTTTGCACATTTCGCTGGATTTTGATATTCATTGTAGAGGTAAGAAAGAAGAGATAATGTAAAGTGCAAAAAATTAACTTTTGCCCTCGAATGTAGAACAGGTGATAAATATATAAAGAGTTTGATGTATTCAAATTTTTCTATTGAAAATTTATATAATAATAATTCATCATTAATTTTTTTGCTGTTGATTTAAAATGTCATCAAAAATTTCATAAAAAAAATTTATACGCATAATATATATTGATTTTTAAGAATTTCATGTAACTGTATATAATCTCTCCCTTTCTTCTTTTATATTAAAGTTGTGCATACTATATACGATTTATATAAACCAAATTTTATATTTTTATTATATTTTTATTATGGAAAATCAAGACAATATATAATTCAATATATTCATTTATAAAGCAATTGAAGTAGTTGCTATCGTATAGTCTTTCACAGTGACGAGTGTGCTGATAGATTCTTTTAAGAACTGCGGTGATATCAACGACAATTTAGAGCTTTTTCTTATAATAGAGGCTTGCTTTCACGCATGGCTAAATGTCTTTTTGGCGCGTCTTTATAAGAAAAAAATTGCTACCAACGTGAGTTCTGCAATTGATGATTGGTCTTTGTCCATGAAGAAACAATCTTATGTAGTAATGTTGGAACACGCACGATTAGGCCGAATAATTATTTTGTTTCAATTGATGATTGGCATTATATGCGCTTTCTTATATTTCCCTATTGCCTTCATCAGAAGTAAACAACAGGTGGAGTCAACATTTTTGTATATGTGATTTTTTGCGGATTATTATTTTTCCTCCTAATTAATTGTTTATAAATTTATTAATTATTCATAAATTTGTTTTTAACTATGATGGATATTAGAATTAATTGTTTATAAGACTCACAAATAATCTATAATTAAAAAATATTTTAATTCTTGTGTCAATATTATTTATGAATTATGTATATATATATATATATATATATATATATATATATATTTTTTTTTTTTTCGTAATATCATATATTTTATGACTTCACAATTATATATTATATAATTCTAACATTATACATTACATTAATATATTTGGAAATATTTTATACACAACAGGTTGCAATAATCGGAAATAAAAGTACAACTTTATGGATTTTTGCCCTTCCGACATCATGTTTATTTAAAGATATTTCGTACTCCATATATAAAGCAATTTTTGTCATGCAAATATTACAAGGATTTATAATATATATGTCAGAATGCGTAGGCGATAGTTTTTTTTTCGCTATTACCATGCATCTCTGTGGTCAACTAGAGCTCTTAAGGGTTAACTTCGTTGAAGTCGGAAGAAAAATTACTGGAAAAATTCAGTATCGAAATTTTTTGGGGCAATGGATCAGGAGACATTATGAACTGATAATATTGGCTAGAAATATCGAAGATGCCTTTAATTTGAATTTATTGATTCGCTTGTCAATAATTACCGTATTCATTGCCATATCAGGTACACATATATAATATCATAAACAATTGGTCTTGATCAATTTCATTGCTGCTTTAATTATTTCTTTACGTTTACTTTACAACTAAGGAATTAAATTTTCGGTATATGTAGATTTATATTTGATTAATAATTTATTGAAATTTGTAAATATTATAAGATTTTTATAATGACGTAAAGTAATTTAATAAATAAGATGATGCTCGAACAAATATGCGTTAGAGAATGCAGAGAAAGTAACGCAGTAAAAGAAAAAAATTTTTTCAGGAATGCGTGTCATTGTATCTGTTAAGCATCAAGAGTACATTGACGTAATGAAAAGTCTATTGTTTATCCAATATTTTATCATACAATCCTTCCTGTTTACGCACACCGGTGATGTTTTGCGGAATAAAAGCGAATCGATTGCTTCGGCGATATACGACTCAACGTGGCATGAATTTTCGTCCACCACAATGAAAGATTTAATACTCATTATGATGAGAACAAATGTCCCTTTGCAGCTCAGCGCTGGAAAATTCTTTTATATCACGCGAAGCACGACAACGGATATTTTGAAAACTGCTTTGACGTACATATCATTTTTACAAGCGACGATGGAGAAATAATTGTTTACTTGTCACATTATGACATATATAGTAGATAAAATAAAAAAAGTATATTTATATTTCAATATATCGCAACACACATTTCTCAATATATCGCAATTCACATTTTTCAATCAATTAGTGTATCTATGTTTTGCTCCTATATTTTATTTTATTAAATATAAGTTAAGAGTTCACCAATAAGTACGTTTGGAAAACTTTTTCCATCTTAAATGTGATATAACAAAACCTTAATTTTGTACATATATATTTAATACAATAATTTCTAAGTATTTTAATATTTATAGATTAATTAATATATTTTAGAAAATATGCAATATTTCTAAAAATATTTAATTGAATATTTATGAATTATTATGTTGAATATTTTTATATAGACAGGAGGGAGAATTATTATATATTTTATTAAATATCAACACATATCATAATGCATTATTGATGTATTTTATTTTAATTATTATCATTTTATGGTTATTAATTATTACAATAAAACATTGGAATTTATGAAATAATATAGAAAAAATAATAAAGAGAAAAAAATATTGAACATAAAACCATTGAACATAAAAACACACTTGACTAAATGTATTAAATACATTATTATATTGATTTTCGAACATCAATGAATTAATAAATTAGTTATTTATATATTACAGAAGCAAAAAAATTATTTATATTACAAATACATAAGTAACGTTTATGATATATATGATATATAATACTTTTAAACATAATTAGTGTCAATTATAAGTATTTATTTAATGCAAACTTCAAGAAAGAAGGATACGTTAATATTTTCTAAAGAGACAAGAAAGAAAGAGCCCACAAACACACACATGAAAAATGTATATTAGTATAAAATATATAGTTAAACAAATTTGATAATTTTTTTTGTTACTTGTATCGATTACTATTTCAAACAGATGCGATAACTCTAATATAGTATTTGGTTCGTAATCATTAACTTATTGAATATTGAGGGACTGGGAAAGCTATCTAAGACACTGAAAATATTAAAAGTGCATATTAGAAAGATAAATGAATATTACAAAAATGTATGTATGGTTACATTTTTTTGTCCACTTATCTTATCGACATAAAAACCGATCAATAAACAAGCGATGGGTCTTGCGCAATGACAATAGTAATTTGTCTCGAAATTGCACATGGTAGAGCAACATTCTGACCACTAGCCTTTTTTTTAACCGTTGTGAAACATGAAAACACATTGGAATAATGGTATGGAATATGGCTTCCGACAGATAAGAACAATGATGTGCATGCTCGGAACATGGCCTTTGCAGCAGAATGATTTAGTTTGCACATTTCGCTGGATTTTGATATTCATTGTAGAGGTAAGAGAAGATAACATAAAGCAAAAAATTAGCTTCTTCTTTCGAATGTAGAACATGGTAGTAAATAGGTAAAAAGCTTAATGTACCAAATTTTTTCTATTAGAAATTTATATAATAATAATTTGTTTATTTTTACTGTTGATTTAAAATGTCATCAAAAATTTCATCGAAAAAAACTTTTATATACATATAATATATATTGATTTTTAAGAATTTTATGTAACTGTATATAATCTCTCTCTTTCTTCTTTCATGTTAAATTTGTACAGACTACATACAATTTATATAAACATAATTTTATATTTTTATTAAAAATCTTGTGCAGTCTAATTCAATATATTAATTTATAAAGCAGTTGAAGTAGTTGCTATCATACAGTCTTTCACAGTGACGAGTATGCTGATAGATTATTTTAAAAACTGCGGTGATATTAAGGACAGTCTGGAGCTTTTTCTTATAATAGAGGCTTCCTCTCATGCGTTGATAAATATTATTTTGGCGCGTATTTATAAGAAAAGAATTGCTATCAACGTGAGTTCTGCAATTGACGATTGGTCTTTGTCCATGAAGAAGCAAACTTATGTAATAATGATGGGATATGCACGATTAGGCCGAATAATTATTTTGTCTCAATTAATGATTGGTATTATATGCGCTTCCTTATATTTCTCTATCGCCTTCATTAGAACTGAACAGCAGGTGGAGTCAACATTTTTGTATATGTGATTTTTTGCGGATTATTATTTTTCCTTTTTCTAATTAATTGTTTATAAATTTGTTAATTATTCATAATTTTACTTTTATTTATGACGGATATTAGAATCAATTTGTTTATAAGATAAATAATCTATAGTTGAAAAATATTTTATAATTCATGTGTCAATGTTACTCATAAATTATATATATATTATAATTATATATACATATTTTTTTTTCTTTATATCATATATTTTGTGACTTCACATTTATATATTATATAATTGTAATAGTAATATATCTGGAAATATTTTATACACAACAGGTTCTTATCGGAAATAAAACTCTATCTTTATGGATTTTTGTCTTTCCGACATCATGTTTATTTAAAGATGTTTCGTACTCTACATATAAGACAATTTTTGTCATGCAAATATTGCAGGCATTCATAATATATGTATCAGAGTGCGCAGGCGATAGTTTTTTTTTTGCTATTACCATGCATCTCTGCGGTCAACTAGAGCTCCTAAGGATTAGCTTCGTTGAAGTCGGAAGAAAAATCACTGGGAAAATTCATTATCAAAATTTTTTGGCGCAATGGATCAGGAGACATTATAAATTGATAATATTGGCTAGAAATATCGAAGATACCTTTAATCTGAATTTATTGATTCGCTTGTCAATAATTACCGTATTCATTGCCATATCAGGTACATACATATATATAATATCTTAACAATTGGTCTTAATCAATTTCATTGCTGCTTTAATTATTTATTTATGTTTATTTTATAACTAAAGAATTAAATTTTCGATATAGTAGATTACTTATATTTGATTAATAATTTATTGAAATTTATAAATATTATAAGATAATTTTTATAATGACGTAAAGTAATTTAATAAATAAGACTAATTTAATAAACGTATGTTAGAGAGCATGTGAAGAAAGTAACGCAGTAAAAGAAAAAGTTTTTTTCAGGAATGCGTATCATTGTATCTATTAAGCATCAGGATTACACTGATGTAATGAAAAGTCTTTTGTTTGTCCAATATTATATCATACAATCCTTTTTGTTCACGCATACTGGCGATGTTTTGCAAAATAAAAGCCAATCTATCGTTTCGGCGATATACGACTCAACGTGGTATGAATTTTCATCCACCGCAGTGAAAGATTTGATGCTCATTATGATGAGGACGAATATTCCTCTGCAACTCAGCGCTGGAAAATTCTTTTATGTCATGCGGAGCACGACAACAGATATTTTGAAAACTGCTTTGACGTACATATCGTTTTTACAAGCGACGATGGAGGAATAATTGTTCAGTTATCACATTGTGTCATAGATAGATAAATTGTAGATAAAATAGAACAGAAAGTATATTTATATTTCAATATACATATTTTTCAATATATTGCAATTCATATTTTTTAAATCATTTAATGTATCTATGTTTTGCTCCTTTTTTAGTTTATTTTTTAAATATGAGATAAGAGTTCACCAGTATAAGCGTTCGGGAACGCGAAACTTTTTCCAATTCAAATAAGATATAACAAAACTTTAATTTTATACATATATATTTATTAAAATAATTTTTAAGTATTTTAATATTTATAGATTAATTAATATTTATTATAAAATATGCAATATTCTTATCTAAAAATATTTAACTAAATATTTATAAATTATTAAGTTGAATATTTTTATAGACAAGATATTATTATATATTTTATTAAATACTAATACATACACATAGTGCATTATTGATGTTTTTATTTCAATTATTATCATTTTATTGTTATTAATTATTATAATAAAATATTGGTATGTATGAAATAATATACAAAAATAATAAAGAGAAAAAAACCATTGAAAATAAGATATTAACTTATTTTTTTTTTGCTATCTACTTTTTGACAAAACAACATATCACGTGAAAGTTAAATATATGTCAAGTCCGATGTGGGTTATTATTAAATTATTAGAATATTTAAAAATTATTATATATTTATTTTATTTTAAAATTATATATATTATATAAATATACTTATATTTATATTATCCTTTTAACATATTATATATATATATATATATATATATATATATATATATATATATATCAGGATATTTGATAAAGATTGGACCAATGCCAGTGAGGGAGCGCAATAAACCGAACAGGAAAGTCCTTTACTGTTTTACAATTTTCGCAATAATTTTCGCAATAATTAATGAATTTTTAATTAAAAAATATTGCCGAGCACGCGTTTCGCACAACTAGACTATGGAATATGTGTTTTATATTTGTGAGCGGCAAGTGTCGCATGGCAATGAAAGGTTTCGCCTTTATTTCTCTACTCTTGTCTTTTCGAGTGACATCCGTTATTGACACCTAGAGTATACCTCATCTATTTGCGTAAAACGTGCGCTCATTTTGCCAATTCTTTTTAATTAAAAATTCAATAATTATTGCGAAAATTGCAAATTGGTACAGGACTTTTTTATTCAGTTAACTGCTTTCTATCTGCTTACGAGCTTTGGTCCAATCTTTTTTTAAACACTTATATAATATATATAATTAACAGAAAATATGCAGCTACCCGTTGCAAATTCATATTTTTCTTAAAAAAAATTACGTTTTTCCTCTACACTAATTGATTCCTCCCATTATTCTGTACACAAAAATTTTAAAGTAAAATCAATCAAAAAATGAATATTTTACGAGATATTTTATAATTTATGTAAAATTAGGTCAATTTAAAGTATAAAATATCTTATAAACTATTCAATTTCTGAATATTCTATTCTTATAATTTCTTACGTGAAATATTATGAGGAATCGATAAAAATATAGGTTTATTTAGGGTTTATATAGGATAAGTGAGAGTAGAGTCCTATTTAAAAAACTAGGTTGATCTTCATACGATCTTAGTGTTTATATCTAAGGTCAATATCTCTATCTTTTTTCTCCTTTCAAACTTACAATTTTTATTTGAAACATTAAAAAAAATACATTACTTTGAAGATATTACGGTGTCTAAGTTAAAATGGGATAATAATAAATGAAAATATATATGTATAAATAAATAAATATATATATATTAAATATTGAAAAATACATAAAAGTTTTTTAAACTTACCATTAGTTCATTATATATGTATATTTTAGGTTTTTAATTAATTCTTATGCTTACAATATGATCGTCGTTGAACTTTTTTTTCATTGTCGTGCTGCGGATATAACTTTTCACTACTTTCTACTACTTTGCCGGACAAACGTTGGAGTTTCATTTGCAAAGAGTCATCTACGTCATTTACGAGACACTGTAATAAAATTTTAATGTAAGTGTGATGAAAAACCCTATAAAACACAATATTCCTAAAATATTGTATAAATATTATTAACAGTTAATAATATTTATACAATATTCTAGGAATATTGTGTGCTTATAGGGAAGATGTTCCATTCATGATACTTCCGGCAACTAATGCTCTTTGGTTAACTATAGCAAAACTTCTAATAATAGATTTCGATAGTTTTAAAGAGATTGTGGAAACTTCTCTTATATTTATCAGTGATAAAAATAATATTAAACTCGTGACAAATATTTAATTAAAGAATAAAGAAGGAAGTATTTTTTAGATTTAGCATCGTATAACATATTGATTTAAAAAATATTGATTTTAAAAACTATAATATTTTTTAAATGCAACATTTGTGATAAAATCACAAACCTGTTATTAATAATGTTATTTTTTGTATTGTATTGGCGAGATTGTTGAAATAATCACAACAAAATCATCAGATAGATACTTGAATGACTATATATAAATGTAAGCATTTTGTTTAATAAAAAACACACTTGACTGGATCTATATTAAATACATTATTATGATGGTTTTCTAACATTGACAAATTAATAAATTAATTATTTATATATTAGAGAAAAGAAAGAAAATTATTTATATTACAAATACATAAATAATGTTTATGATACACAAACTTTTAAACATAATTAATGTTATTAATTATAAGTATTGATTTAATGTAAACTTCAAGCAACAAGAATATGCTGATATTTTTTGAAGAGAAAAGAAAGAAAGAGACCACAAACACACAACTGAAAAATATGTATTAATATAAAGAATATATAGTTAAACAAATTTGTTTAACAACAGTTGTTGTCAAACAACAATTTTCTTTTATTACATGCAATTGTCGATTACTATTTCAAACAGATGCGATAACTCTAATATAGTATTTGGTTCGTAATCATTAACTTATTGAATATTGATGGACTTGGAAAGTTATCCAAGACACTGAAAATACTAGATGCGTATGTTAGGGAGATGAATGAATATTATGAAAATATATGGTTACATAAATTTTTTCTGCCACTTATCTTATCGACATAAAATGATCAATGAACAAACGATGAGTCTTGCGTATCGACAATAGTATTTTCTCTCGAAATACATAGACATAGGGCAACATTCTGTCACATATGACCACTATTCTTTTTTTGTAACTAACCGTTGTGAAACATGAAGACACATTGGAATAATGGTATGGACTATGGCTTCCGAGAGATAAGAGTACTGATGTGCATGTTCGGAATGTGGCCTTTGCAGCAAAATAATTTGGTCTGCACATTTCGCTGGATTTTGACATTTATTATAGAGGTAAGAAGAGCTAACGTAAAGTGCAAACAATTAGCTTTTTCTCTCGAATGTAGAACATGGTAGTAAATATGTAAAGAGTATAATGTACCAAATTTTTCTATTAGAAATTTATATAATAATAATTCGTTTACTCTTACTGTTGAAACTTAAAATGTCAAAAATTTAATCAAAAAAGTAAATTTATATACATATAATATATATTGATTTTTAAGAATTTTATGTAACTATATATACTTTCTCCCTTCCTTCTCTTACAATAAGTTTGTGCAGACTATATACGATTTATATAACCAAATTTTATATTTTCACAACATTTTATATTTTTATTATATCAAAAACTTTGCACAATATATAATTCAATATATTCATTTATAAAGCAGTTGAAATAGTTGCTATCCTATAGTCTTTCACAGTGACGAGTGTGATGATAGATTATTTTAAAAACTGCGATGATATTAAGGACAGTCTGGAGCTTTTTCTTATAATAGAGGCTTCCTCTCATGCGTTGATAAATATTATTTTGGCGCGTATTTATAAAAAAAGAATTGCCATCAACGTAAGTTCGGCAATTGACGATTGGTCTTTGTCCATGAAGAAACAATCTTATGTAACAATGATGGAATACGCACGATTAGGCCGAATAATTATTTTGTCTCAATTGATGATTGGCATTATATGCTCTTTCTTATATTTCCCTATTGCCTTTATCAGAAGTAAACAACAGGTGGAGTCAAAATTTTTATATATGTGATTTTTTGCGGATTATTGTTTTTCTTTCATCTAATTAATTGTTCATAAACTTGTTAATTATTCATAAATTTGTTTTTATTTATAATGGATATTAGAATTTATTGTTTATAAGACTCACAAAATCTATAATTAAAATATATAATTAAAATATATTAAAATCTATAATTAAAATATATTTTAATTTTTGTGTCAATATTTTACTAATAAATTATATACATATATTTTTTTCTTAATATCATATATTTTATGACTTTGCATTTACATATTATATAATTTTAATATTATGTAATATATCTGGAAATATTTTATACACAACAGGTTGCAACTATCGGAAATAAAACTCTATCTTTATGGATTTTTGTCTTTCCGACATCATGTTTATTTAAAGATATTTCGTACTCCACATATAAGACAATTTTTGTCATGCAAATATTACAGGGATTCATAATGTATGTATCAGAGTGCATAGGCGATAGTTTTTTTTTCGCTATTACTATGCATCTCTGCGGGCAACTAGAACTCCTAAGGATTAGTTTCGTTGAAGTTGGAAGAAAAATCACTGGGAGAATTCATTATCGAAATTTTTTGGGGCAATGGATCAGGAGACATTATGAACTGATAATACTGGCTAAAAATATTGAAGATGTCTTTAATCTGAATTTATTAATTCGTTTGTCAATAATTACCGTATTCATTGCCATATCAGGTATATATATATATATAATATCATAACAATTGGTCTTGGTCAATTTCATTGATGTTTTAATTATTTATTTATGTTTACTTTACAACTAAAGAATTAAATTTTCGATATAATAGATTTATATTTGATTAATAATTTGTAAATAATTTGTAAATATTATAAGATTTCTATAATGACATAAAATAATTTAATAAATAAGACGATGCTCGAAAAAATATGCATTAGAGAGCATGTGGAGAAAGTAACGCAGTAAAAGAAAAAGTTCTTTTCAGGAATGCGTATCATTGTATCTGTTAAGCATCAGGATTACACTGATGTTATGAAAAGTCTTTTGTTTGTCCAATATTATATCATACAATCCTTTTTGTTCACGCACACTAGCGATGTTTTGCGAAATAAAAGCGAATCGATAATTTCGACGATATACGACTCAACGTGGTATGAATTTTCATCCACCGCAATGAAAGATTTGATACTCATTATGATGAGAACGAATATCCCTCTGCAGCTCAGTGCTGGAAAATTCTTTTATATCACGCGGAGCACGGTAACAGACATTTTGAAAACTGCTTTGACATATATATCGTTTTTACAAGCGACGATGGAGGAATAATTATTTACTTATCACATTATTGCATGTAGATAAATTGTAGATAAAATAGAATAGAAAATATATTTATATTTCAATATATTACTATTCACATTTTTAATTGTTTCGTGTATTTATATTTTTGCTCCTATATCGTAAATATAAAATGAATGATATACTAATATCGGCCTCGTTCAGAAATACGTATTTCTTTGTGAAATAGAATATAATAAAACTTTAATTTTATACATATATCTTTATTAAATATTGTTCACACAAGTTAAATATTTTTATAGATTAATTTATTAATATTCATTAATATTAATTTATTATTATTTATTGTGAAATATGCAATATTCTTATCTATAAAAATATTTAACAGAATGTTTGTCAATTATTAAATTAAATATTTTTATAGACAGAATTATTTTATATTTTATTATAAATACCAGCACACACATAGCGCGTTATTATTATTGATGTATTTTATTTTAATTATTACTATTTTATTATAATTAGTTGTTACAATAAAACATCAAAATTTATAAAATAATATAAATAAAAGAAAAACAAAATAATATAAAAAAAGGAAAAAACAATTAAAAATGAAATATTAATCTTTTTTTCTTACTGTCTGATTGTCGACAAAAATGACACGTCACGAATTTAAATATTTGTCTAATTCGATATAGATTGGATAAATATTAGAATATCTTAGAAAATTATTATATATTTATTATATTTGAAAATTATTATACACATGTATTTATTTATTATTCTTAATATATAACTAAAAAATACAAAATTTTATCTTAAAGACTTACTTACGTTTTTTATTTTTAATTAGTTTTTATCTGGTGAAGGTATGTCAACGTATTGGCATTGTAAAGTACTGTACGCAGATGCACATAGTTTTATTGTCTATAAAAAGAAAAATAAGTTGTGTTCAAGCTGTATTAATACTCATATAATTCGAAATATTGAAAACTAAACTACACCTATTAACCTTTCACTACATAATTTCAACTTTCAAAGTGATCCCCCTTTATACGTAAAGTACGTACGTTTTATTTGTGGAAATTGTGAACGTATATAATATATACATCGCATTCACGATGCACTAGGTTTCTCGGAAAATTGATAAATTGTACAAATTTTGTCTGTCAGTATTTTCTATGCACATTGTACACGCGACATCATGTAATGATATAGATAATCAGGTAATTTGCCAACCCACTCACCCGGCTGCTTAAAACATGCATATACTTTGACGCACGAGAGGTTCAACGCTGCTATGTTCTCGCGAGAATCGATAGTTTTAGGGTAAGAGACAGCTAGAGAGGATGGGGATGAAGAAGAAACGTTATGCACGCGTCATAGTCAGTTGTCAAGTGACAAATTGATTAATGAAGACTATTATTAATGCTTAATTACATTGCTATGCGCTATTAAAGATGCACGTTCACGAGATTAGTCCGGAAGTGTCTAGTTTCGAGGATGGTATATTGGAATGAAGATGCTGTTTACGCATTATCGAGTTATAAGGCTTTGGCATGGTTTGTAGGCACATGGCCGATTGAAGATAATACTTTATATTCAAAGCTGCGTTGGTTGTTTGCGATCGTAAGCGAGGTAACGGGAGGAGAACATTTGTCTATATTTTATGTATTGCTTTAAAATTATTGAGATAATCAAATATATGTTAAAATACATCACGATATTAATTAATATCATTCAGAGTGATGCGATTTTTTAAATATTGTAAAAATATGTAAAATAAATATGTAAAATATGTAAAATTTATAAAAAATATTGCATGCAATATTTTTTTTAATTATTAATTTTTTTTAATTACTAATAAAATATAAAAATTTGAAATTTATAATAGTAAATAAATTAAATAAAAATTATATATATGTATTACTAATAAAATATAAATTTAAAGTTTAATAATAATTATTAATGAGAATAAAAATAAGAGAATAAAAATATTGGAGTATTTTAACATATTTTTTAAATGTATATCATAAGATATATAATTAATTTAAGGGAGAAAAATGATAAACATTGGAAATATCTTTTAAAATAATATTTCCTTTTTTAAATAATATTTCGAACATGAGAATAAAAAATGAGAGACTTACATGACGCTTTTATTGTCGCGACAATCCGTTATTCCAGATCTTGCTAGTAATAACACTGCTGATGGAAGTTTACCTCGCCTGCGAGAATTCTTCCGGGGATCCGATTGATACATACGTGGTGACCGCAAGTGCGATGCTGGTAATTGTGAAACTCACTCTGCTGCGGTTGCAGCGATCCACACTGTCGACCAATTTGTTCTCCGCTATTCAGGACTGGTGTAGCGTCGAGGATGCGAAATCGCGCGACATCATGATCCAGCATGCACGCATGGCGAGAATAATATCACTATCCCTGTTTTATTCCGGATTCTTTGCTTTTATGTTGTATATGTTGCGGTTGTTACCCGTTGTGACTGCCAATGAGAGGACATTTTACCTCCCGACGTCTTGTCTCTTCGAGTCTGTCACCAGCCTCCAGTATGTCCTCATTACGTTCTATCAGGTGGTACAGTTATTCATTGCATATGCCGGAAACTGTTGCACGGAGGGGATTTTCGTCGGTATCACGCTGCATCTCTGCGGACAGCTCGAACTTCTTATGATCGACTTCCAGCAGATCAGTCGGCGCAGGCACAAGCAGAAGAAGGGCAGCCTCGTTGAAGAATTTGTCGTCAGACATCGGCGATTGCTAAGGCTCACCGAGACTATCGAAGATACTTATAATATTATAATTTTGACTCAGATCTTCACTAGCGCCATTTTGATATGCATAACAGGTATGTAAGTCCGTGAAGCACTTCCATGATTATATTTTGATCAGAGGAAGATTTAGAGATTTAGAATTATTAATATATCGGTGATCATGATATATTAATATCTGACAAAATGTATATATTCGTAATATATTTTTATAAGTATATAATAATTCCGATTGAATCCTTTTTAATTATTATTTAGTCTATAAAAAATGAAAATAAAATATCTAACATCTTTTATTATTATTTAATCCATAAAAAAATGAAAACAAAATATATATAGCATGTTTCAGAAATTTTTCATTTAACTTTTTCTAATTAACTTTTCTATACATAATTACTTTATTATGAAAAAACATATTCGCATAAAAAATTGAGATATAAATAATATTTGGAGTTTATGTGTATTATTATAACTAGACAATTGTTAAAAAAAAATTAATTAACTTATAATTAATTATAATTAATTATAATAAATTTACTTAGCAAATTAATTATATTTTTATATATACAATTTTTTATTGTAAAGATTTTTATAGTGTGTAAGAATATTTCATATCATTAAAATACTACAGTGAGTTATTTTTTTGTAATATAAATTAAATCTTCAAATTCAAATTTTGATTTGCGTAAAAAAACACGTCCATCTTTCTGATTTGTATCGCTTTATTAAACGATACAGAAAAAAAAATAAAATGCAACAAACTTTAACTTAAATTATATCAATTTTATTATGAGGAATAAGAAGTAAATTTAGACAAGTCCGATCTAAATATTATATTGGATACTTTGGAAATAAATTAATATTTTTCTCTATTTTTTAATTTTATATTCATATTTATACTATAAGATATAATATGTATTAACCGGAATAGCATTTTGCTATAATTATAGAAGAAATGATCAAGAATCAAGGAATAAAATGTACTGATTTAAGGTTTCGGACTCATCGAATCTTTGCATGTTCACGACACAATCATGACAACGAAGAGCATTGTAATAATGATTGTCATGTTGCTGCAATCCTTTATATATTCATTTGCGGGTGATAATTTGAGAGATCAAAGCGAGGCTCTGTCCTTCGCGGTTTACGACAGCAACTGGTGCGATTTTTCGACTGACGATATAAGAGATTTAACATTTATTATGATAAAAACGAATATACCTATCCGTCTGACAGCCGGAAAGTTTTTCTACGTCACGCGTGCCACATTTACGGATATCCTGAAGACTGCCGTATCCTATTTATCCGCCTTACGTGTTATGATTGGAAAAGAAGGAGCGAACAATTGAAATATTATATAGTTAAACTTATCGCAAAAAAATTTATCACTGTTAGAAAAACTTTGTAAATAAACATCTGAAAAATCTCTTATAAAATTTCTTTTGTATATAAGATAATATTTTACAATACAATTTTCTGTAAGTAAAAAGTACTAGTTATCTAATAAATACATTTATTTGACTAACAAAATTATCGTATAGGTAATTTCAAAATTTCAAAATGTCAAAATTTCGCATAACTTCAAAAAAACATAGCTCAGCCAAAAAGACCCAAGCTTTATTTTAAAAAGCTTTATTTTAAAAAGCATTTTGAATTTATCTTTTCCGCTCTTGCTATTTTTTCAAAAGTAAAAACGTATTTTGTCTTCAACAATTTGTATAGTTTAAATAAAATAAATTTTTGCTGCAAATTTCATAATCGTTGTCGTAAAATATAAATTTTTTCTTGTAAGTTAAAAAAAATGATTTATACGATTGGTGCAAACATGAAATATAATTTCAACGAATACCGCACACAATATCGCAAAGCTTTCCCTAATACAAAACGTAATGTTTCTCAAGGGAGAATCAAAAAAGAAATAATTTAATTATATGTGTAAAAGTGTCATCTAATAAATCTATTACTTTAAACTGAATTTTATATATTCAAAATTGAGAAAAAAAGAAGAAAATACTTATCCACCTAGTTTTCCATGATGTATGTATAAACTAGTTTTCGAACTTCCTGCGAATGTATTTCTTTTGGTTCGTCAATGTCTTCCGATCGTGACATGATGAAACTTTGTTTCCATGTGATAAAGTTCACCCCAATGGAGTGAGAACCCTATATCGGAAAATGACATCTGCGCTCTAACATTAAGCTGTTACACCAATGACATGTATTAGCGCTAGGTTTTCGCGAATTGCGATGAGTAATCAATTCTGACCAGAGGGTTGATAAAGGTTGTACGTGGAAAAACGTTCGGGGGTGCATAGGTAAATGCACTTTGATTAATAATGAATGAATGCTGCGTCAGTTCTCCTGACTACACTCGATGATTCCGTGACCCTTAACATGCGAGGATGGCGTCGTGCAAAATATGGAACAAGGAAATGGCTTATGAATTTTCTCTTTATAGACGGATAATGTGGCCAGTTGGCTCGTGGCCATTTGATCGCAATAATAATTTTGCAAAATTCCGTGCCTTGTTTATCGTAATCACACAGGTAAATTTGTTAGCTTGACAATTTACATATAAAATTTGTTTTTAAAAAACTATTTCTGTCTATATGCACTATAAAATCTTTAAATTATAAAGAGAATTGTCTGAGTCAGTAATACATTTATTTCTATGAATAAAACTAAACTGATCAGAAAGAAAGTTTCTTGGAAACTTTAGTATCGTTAGAGACAAATATATACAAATATATTTTTAGCAAAAATCGATAATGTAACGTAACACATTAATATATTTCTTTGATGAATTTTTTTATAATTTTTAAATAATTTGTTGTCAATCATAAAAGAAATAAAAAAGTACAAACCAATAATATACATGAAGATAATATAATATAATCAATTTTTATGAATGTTATTTAATTTTCTTTCTATATAAATTTAATATAATTTAATATAATTATAAAATTTTAATTATGTAAATCATTAAACAGTTTACATGCAAATTATAAAAAATCTCTAAGATAATTAATTAAGATGTTTTAGCAAAAACTAATAATAAGAATATTTTTAATTAATATTTTAAAATAATTATAGGAATATTTTTCATCTCAAATTTAAAATTTAATTAATTTATTTAACTAAGTTTTTATATGATTTATTAAATTTATTTAATAAATTTTAAATTTGAGATGAAAAATATTTCTATAATTAATTAAAGAATATTATTTAAAAATATTTTTATTATTTATTTTTGGTAAAGCATATTAATTAATTATTTTATAGATTTTTTATAATTTGCATGTAAGCTATTTAATAATTTACATAATTACAATTTTATAATTATATTAAATTATATTAAATTTATATAGAAAGAAAATTAAATAACATTCATAAAAATATATTATATTATCTTCATGTATATTATTGTCAACTAATCTGTATTTTTTTAATTTCTTTTATGGTTAACAATAAATATTTTGTACGTGTGGCACGTATTTTCCTAAAAATATAATAAATTTCATATATTTGTGTCGACAGACTATTATGGTGATCTATATAAGTATTGGTTACAACAAGAATGCCGTACTGAATATCATCGTCGACCAATTCGTACTGGCATCATGTGGTATTTTGACTATCATAAAAATAACCCTGATACGACTGCATCGCGATGATCTGATGAAGAATCTGTGCAACGCAGCAGACAATTGGACGTGCATCGCGAGGCAGGAGCATCGACAGGTCATGCTTCGCTACACTAACCTGGGTAGATTCGTCTTCTTCTTTCAGATGGGTTCCGCGTACATTGTCATCGCTCCGTTGATAGTCGGGTCGCTTTTGTCGCTTGCGACGTCGTTTTCTTTACAAAACGTCACAACATCCGAGGACCAGATGCAATTGCCGCAAGAAATGGTCTGTCCCTCCAACGTGCCGGTCGTTTGCTACGGCATGTACCTTCTCCAGTCTGTTCAGCTAATCAGCACATCCACAGGAAATGTTGGCAGCGATGTTTTTCTCTTCGCCGTTTGCATGCATCTCTGCGGTCAATTGGAGATACTCGGCCTGGAATTATTGCGATTTCACAAAGAAAAGGAAAATCGTTATTGGAAAAGAATGAAAATGATTACTTTGATCGATAGACATTGTTTGCTTTTGAATCTAGCCAAAGACATCGTGTATCTACTCGATGTCATCTTAATAGCTCAATTAATTCTCCACGCTTTGCTCATATGTTTAATAGGTATTTTAAACATATTACGTAACTCCCTTTTTTCGTAAATATTTTACTTACTTTATTTACAATAAAATCAATTCAATTCAATTATTAATAAATTCAATTTAAATTCATTTATTCAATTATTAGTTATTAATAAATTCAATTCAATTATTAATAAAATCAATTCATTCAATTATTAATAAAATCAATTCAATTATTATAGAAAATAAATGTATCGAATATTTTTCAGGACTGCAGCTTATCGTGTCGTTGGCGATACATGATTTTTTTCTTGTCTGGAGGAGTATAATGTCTTTCAATATTTTAATGATACAGCTATTCTTGTACAGTTACATGGGGGAAACACTGTCGTCGAAAACGCAAGCGATATCTCAAGCGGCTTACTTAAGCGAATGGTACGATTTACCTACAAACATTATGCGAGATTTATATTTTATAATAGCACGAGCCAATGTGCCTGTTCGCATAAGAGCGGGTAAATTCTATAATATTGATCTCAATAGTTTCAAGAATGTTCTGAAAGCATCAGTTTCTTATTTTTCGGTGCTGCAGATCATGCTTATTTAATAATTGTTATCAAAGTAAATATATACTTGATTTAAATAAGATACATTTAATTTCTGTCTTTTGCTTCTCTGGATGATTTATAAAGTAAAAGGAAAATATATCTCGCTTACTTGTTATATATTTCTTTCGGTTCATCAATGTTCTTCGATCATGAACTCCGCTAAAACTTTGTTTGTGATAAAATTCTGCAATAGACTGAGGACTTTATTGAAGAATAACATATATGCTCTATCATTACGCTATTGTATCAATGACACATATTAGGGCTAGGTTTTCACGAATTGCGATGAGTAATCAATTCCGACTCAAGGGTTGAAGAAATGATACACTAATAGTTGTTAAAAACTGCATGAAGAAGTTTGGGGTGCATAACAAAGTGCATCCCGATCAATAATGAATGAATGCTGCGTCAGTTCTCCTGACTACGCTCAATGATTCCGTGACTTTTAACATGCAAAGATGGCATCGTGCAACATATGGAATAAAGAAATGGCTCATGAATTTTCTCTGTATAGACGGACAATGTGGCCACTCGGCTCATGGCCATTGGATCATGACAGAAATTTTGCAAAATATCGTGCCCTACTTGTCATAATCATACAAGTAAGTTTAAGAATTTGATGATATATGAGAATTGTTGTCCGAAACTATCTCTTCGTGATTGTGTAAATTAAAAAGTTTTCTGATTGTAAAGGAAAGTAATAATAAGTATGAGGCGAAATGTGTGTGTTACATTCCTTTAAATGTAACAAGAACAATAAAGAAATTTTTTTCCTCACAATTTAATATAATCACAGATAACACACAAACACAAGTTTTTGCACAAATTGTTAATTCCATGATACACAATATATTGGTATTATTAATTTTTTTTTAAACATTAATTATTTTATAATTTTTAAATAATTTATTTATATAAATTATATTATATAATTATATTATATTATATAAATTATACATATGATTTACATATGATTTATAAAATTTACATATGATATACATATGATTTATAAAATTTATATAATTATATGTATAATTATTTACAAAAATTTTACATTAAATTTTTATATAATTTATTAAATCTTTTAAACAAATTTTGAATTTGAAAATGATATTCTAATAATTTTCGTGCAAAATTAATTAACTTGAAACCTTTTATTTAATTTTATATGTTTAATTTAATAATTTATATAATTAAATTAAATTTATATAAAATAAAAACTAGAAAATACATACACATAAATATTGATTAAAATATTTTCAAGTATTAGCATTGACCAATTTATGCTTGTTAAATGTTTCTGCTTCATTTTTGAAAAATTGACAATCAATATTTTAAACGTTGCGTCTAAATTATTTTCTCCTATAAAAATATAATACAAATAAATCTCACATACTTGTATCGGCAGAGTATCATGGTGATCTACATAAGTATTGGTTATAATAAGGATGGCATACTGAGTATTATCGTCGACCAGTTAGTACTGGCGTCATGCAGCATGTTGAGCATCATAAAAATAACGCTGATACGACTGCATCGCGATGATCTGATGAAGAATCTGTGCAATGCAGCGAACAATTGGACGTGCATCGCGAGGCAGGAGCATCGACAGGTCATGCTTCGCTACACTAACCTGGGCAGATTCGTCTTTTTCTTTCAGATGGGTTCCGCGTACGTTGTCGTCGTTTCATTGGCATTCGGACCGCTTTTATCGTTTGCGATGTCGTCTTCTTTACAAAATGTCACAAGATTCGAGGAACAGATGGAATTGCCACACGAAATGACCTGTCCCTCCGACGTGCCGATCGTTTGCTACGGCATGTATCTTCTCCAGACTATTCAGCTGATGTTCACAGCCATGGGGAATGTTGGCAGCGACGTTTTTCTCTTCGGCATTTGTATGCATCTTTGCGGTCAGTTGGAGATACTCAGTCTGGAATTATTGCAATTTCACAAAGGAATGAAAAACCGTTATTCGACTAGAATGAAAATGATGGCATTGACCGAGAGACACTGTTTGCTTTTGGATTTAGCCGATAGCATCGTGAGTACACTCGATACCATCTTGATAGCTCAACTGATTCTTCACGCGTCGCTCATATGTTTATTAGGTATGAAAAAAGGGTTTTAAATAAATTGTATATTTCTTTTATCGCAAATATTGTGCATATTTTAGCTTTACAATCAATCTAATATTATAAAGTCTATTCAAATATTACGAAAAATAAACGTCAAGCATTTTTCAGGATTGCAGCTTATCGTGTCCTTGGCAGTACATGATTTTGCTGTTGTCGGCACGAGTATAATGTCGTTCAATGTATTAATGATACAGCTATTCTTGTACAGTTACATGGGGGAGACTTTATCGTCGAAAACGGAAGCGATTTCTCAAGCGGCTTACTTGAACGATTGGTACGATTTACCTAGAAACATTGTGCGAGACTTATGTTTTATAATAGCTCGTGCCAATGTGCCTGTTCACATAAGAGCGGGTAAATTCTATAATATAGATTTCAATAGTTTCAAAAATGTTCTGAAAGCATCCGTTTCTTACTTTTCGGTGCTGCAAATCATGTTTACTCAATAATTCAGAATAAGTCAGAAATATAAATATATTTGAGATTTAAACAGGACACGTTTAATTTATACTGTTTGTTTTTCTCTAAGTAATTTATAAAGTAAAAGAAAAATGTATCTCAATTAATAATTAGAAATTTGGCTCAAGTTTGATTTAAAAATGTATCTCACTTACTTGTTACTTATTATCTTTTTGAACGGATAAATTGGTAACATACAATCGTGGTATATTTCTTCAAAAAGCTGCCAAGTCAACTGAAACGTCACACATTCGAAGCCTAACACATAGTGAATGATATATATAGGTAAACATCCTCTCTGACAGTTCACCTACAATAAAAAGGTAGTTATTTTATATCGACAACAATTTCGAGAAAAATAGCCCTATGAATATTCGAGAAAAATAACTATATGAATATTTAGCCAATGATAATACGTAAAGCTTCATGACAATATTTTCTGCATTTTGTGATAAGCGGGTATAGTTTCAATCAAGTTAAATAAAAAATGAGTCGGAATAGCTGTTTATTGTGTCGATATAGCAAACGGATCATCGACATCAGTTACAGTCATTATTTAGATGGCGATGGAAAAACGATGGAAAAACGATATCGCGTACGCGATGACCCCGTTCAAATTGATTGCATGGCCCATCGGTGTTTGGCCGCTGCAAAATTACAACTTCTATTCTTTATTACGAAGTGCTCTGGGCATCGGCGGTGCGGTACGCATTCTTTGAGTTTGGACTCGATAATCATTGATGCGCGATTGTTCCAGAACGATGCAAAGTATGACAAGTGAGCGATTTGAGAAGGAAAATAATTCTTACTTTATTAATTAATATGTGATAGTTTTATAGCTAATAATTATTACTAAATAATTATCTAAAACTTTTATATTATAATAAATGCCTTTTAATATGTACATTATATTAATTTCTTTAAAATATTATTAATTATTAATTACTATACGGGCACAATTTTATTTTATAATACTGTAAAAGGCAATGTTTGACATTTTAATACAATGTCATTATTATAAATAATTTTTTGATTCACATTTAAATTCATACATCAGTTCACACACAATTATAAATACATATTGAATTTATAAAATGGAAAAGTCTATCTAAAAATAATAAATAATGAATTTTTGAAATAATATTTAATAAATTTTTTTTCACATATGCATATTTTTATTTTATAAATTTTGTTTATATGATACATTAACTTTAACAGAGAATAAAAAGGAATTTTCGCATTTTTTACTGCTATAATTATCAATTATTATCTTTTACAATTATTATTTTTTATGAGCCTTACTTTCAAAATTCAATTGCCTTTACTTATTAATATTAAAATTAGATTATATTTTCAGATGTAATATCAATTTCGCGAAAAAATATTTTTATAATATGGTGCAAAATAATTTTGGTTCATGCAATAAAGATTTAATTGATTTCATAATATTTTAAAAATATTTCGATAAATTAATTACTGATATGTGCTGAAAAGAATTATTAATGATTTATTATATAATGTATTTAAATAATTATTTAATCAAAATAATCACTTATGCAATTATTAAATAATAATTAAAAATTTTTTTCTAACAAAATAAGAATTATTTCTCTTCGGATCGTTCACTTGTTACACATTGGGCAATTTAAACAAATTTCTATTATTTCTATTATTATTCTATTTGTTGCAAAGCATAACTACTTCAAACAAAATCTCGATGTTGCGATAACAATTTTGATAACATATTGACGACTTATTCCGGTGAATTTTTCTCATAAGATCATGTAATAAATCGAGTGAGCACGCCTGTAAGTCGGAAAATGTTTAAGAAAGATTCTTTTCTTATGTTTTATGATTCATGTATGATATTTCCTCAATTGTTTAGATAGAATAGCGTAAATATTGTGGATAGTATAAATGCTACACTATTTCAAAAATTCATCATTTATGATTAAAAATTGTAAGAAAGTAAAAGATAAATAATATATTAATACACGTAAAAAAGAAATAAGATAAATAACATATTGTAAAACGTCATATACATATATGTGGATAATTTTTTTGAATTTTTATTTTGTATTGTATTTTATTTTATATTGTAGCGCTATTTAAACTTGTGCTTTAAATGTCGTTAATTTAAATTTGTTATTTAAAAAATTTTTATTAGTCTCAACATACGTTATTTTAATATGTATCTTCCCGTTATTTATTTAAATACAACATAAAAATAAATCTATTTCATTTCATTTTGCATCTATAATATTTTAAATCAAAATTAAATTCAGTATTTTTTCTACATTATGTGTAGAAAATTAAGATATTTTCCTTACACTATGTGTAGAAATCTAATATTTTCTTTACATTACGGGAAAAAAAAACAAAAAAATTGTCATCAGCACTTAAATATGAATATTAATAAAATTTGTTTAATTAAGATCAAAAGCATTTTTTTCTAAATACAAAATGTTATATACGAAGAAACATATCAACAGGGTTTAATGGTGATCTTGCCTTCCATTGAACTATGCATGGGTTGTACTGACGCGGAACAAAATGTTGACTGCATCATGTTAATCTGTTGCGGAATGCTTGGCGTGCTAAAAATGATATGGTTCCGCATTTATGCAAACAGCTTAATTGACAATTACAGCTCCGCCATGAATGATTATTTGACGATTGAAAACGTAGATGAGCGCGCGATTATGCGAAAACACGCCTTTATAGGAAGGATCGTCTCCTGTCCCATGCTATGCTTGTCTTACTTTAGTTGTATGATATACGGGCTGATTCCTTTTCTCGGTTATGATGAAGGAAACCAGATCAATATAACTAGATCAATGAACGAGGATGCGATATTGAAATATGCGATACCTTCAGGATGTACTATGGAATACTTCCATGCTCCAGCAAGCATGTATAAAGCTTTTTGTCTCATCCAAGTTGTTGCGATGATACTGTCGACTAATGCTCATATCGGTAATAATGTCTATTCTATTGATTGACAATTTTATGCAATTTTTGCTTTAACTAGTATCAATCAAACACTATAGAAATATACTTGTAATTATATTATTTTATTTGAAAAAAATTTTTTATTTCTTTTATTAATATGACGTGTATCTTTCTGTCATAAAAGAAAATTATTTAGATACATATCTTTTAATTAACATAAAGAGTATATTAATTATTAAATTAATGAATTTTTTTCATATATAAAGGTAACGACGCGTTATTTCTAAATATCACATTACATATTTGCGGTCAAGTAAAAATTCTGAGAGACCATTTCGTCGATTTTAATGTTACAAGTCCGCGAGTCCACGATCGTTTCAACGCGCTAATTCAAAGACACTGTTACTTGATAATGTTGACAAGGAAATTGGCCGATATGATCAGTTTCATTTTATTGATAGAGCTATTTATTATCAGCATATTATTATGTGTAATGGGTGAATATTGTATCAATTGTGAGACCGATTCGCGAAATTACGTTATAAAAAATAATTTATATATTTAACAGATAAATATTCTGTTCACAGGACTTCAATTCATGATAGCGTTAAAAAATAATGACACTGTTATGATGACAAAGAGTTTAATGGTTCTGTGCACCTTTCTGTCACAATTAACAGTGTATAGCTTAATTGGAAATTATCTGAAGTCTCAAATGGAAGACATAAGATTCTCCATCTATCAAAGCGCATGGTGTGATTTTCCTGCAAAACTAATGAAGAATTTGATCTTCATTTTTATGCAGACAGAATATCCAGTTGCTTTGCAAGCTGGAAATTTCATAATGATAAACCTGTCAACATACATGAGTATCTTAAAATCCTCTTTTTCCTATCTATCTGTACTTCGTGTAATGCTGGAAACATGAAATCTGTACAAGTGAAGAAGGAATTCTACAAATATGTAAGTACATGATGCGTGATCGAAAAAGTAATAAAATAAATAGTTTATTAAAATAATTACTTATAAATTAGTTACTTATATAATTGATATTAGTAGTATATGTGCCAAATCGATCTTTTTCATGTAATGGCAAAAAATATACATATTTTTGAAATTGTTGTTAAAATGTTATAATATATATTGTATTATACAGTAATGGAAAAAAAGAAGTTTCTTAATATAAAATTAATATTATTTATAATATTTATTATAAATAATATTAATTTATTAAATTTAATAATTAGAGACTTGGCTCAAGTAATCAAAAAATCAAAAAGAAAATGGCATAAGAGCCAACGCGCTTATTATAATGTGTTTTTTAATAAACTAATATTGAAAAAAGAAAGAAGTTGCTCTTCTGTGTTCCAACTACCGCGCGTTGGCTCTTATGTCATTTTCTTTTTGATTAATTTATTAATATTATATATTAAATTAATAATATTAATATTATATTAATATTATTTAATATTATAAATTTATTAATATTATTTACATCATTTATTAATATATTATTCTTAATTTTTTTATAAATTAATGATTTAGTTATTTACCTATTTATTATTCTTAATTTAATTAATATTATTATTTATCTATAAAACTCTTGTTAGTTTGCAATCTGCAACATAAAAGAAGAATGAGTTATTACATATTTTTGGATGGAGTTTCATATTATTTAGTCGAACAGATATTAAGATGGAATAAATTATAGCATAATGTGCACGTATATATGTGATAAGGAAAATGTATACAATTTTTCCTGACATTTTGAGTAACAAAAAAAAGTAATTGCTTGATAACCGATAATTTAGAAAGCGTAATTATGTAGACTGTTATCCAGCAATAATTTTGTATAGATTTTTTATATATTTTGTGAATAATGTATCAATGCGAAGAATGCAAAGGGCAGATGAATATATCTAACCCTTCATACTTAATAAAAAATGTCCTGCAAAGTACTTGCGTCGATATAGCGAGCACATCGTTATCTATTATTGATCTCAATTAGAATCATTATCTTGATCTCCGATGGCATGCACTGAGAAAAAGAGCCAATTATATAATAATTACATAGTAAAAAAATTGTAATTAAAATTTCTATTTTTATAATTATTACTATAATGTTGATAATAACTTTGTATATAGTAACAATAATTTCGAATTAAAGTAAAATTATATCAAAATAATAGCAAATATATAACATAATTATTTTTAAAAGTTCTTTCAAAATGGAGCGTTGTTTATTTAACAAAGTATCTATGAATTTTCTAAATAACGAAATAACGAAAAATCTAGTCTTCATATTTATGTAAACAAGTTCACCAGTTATCTTTCAAGTTGCAAATTTTATTATGATAAATTTGTCAACTTTACTAAGCATTTTAAAAATCTCTTTTTCATATCTGTCTTTATCTTCGTATAAAGCTTAAAACGTGAAATTAAACAGATGTATAAATAAACTTTACAAATTGTAAATTATTACACAGGAGACCAAAGAAATACATAACATAAATAGTTTATTAAAATCATAATAAAATGATTAAATTATAATCATTATTTACAATAATCTATCAATAACTGAATTAATCAACTTTATGCAATGTCAAAAATATATACATATATATATTTGAATATCATTATAATATTATAACAAAGAGAAAAAAATTTCTATACTTTAATATACAATATTATTTACTTATAATGTATTATTTTTTTATATCAGCTTTGATGACTTAACATAAAAAACGAGTTAGTTTATATATCTTCATTAACTATTAACATAAAAAAAACGAGTTAGTTTATATATCTTCATTTTTCAATAAATTAAATCTATATTATTTAATGTTAGTCAAACGAATGTCAAGATAAAATGTAATACAATGTGCGTACATACATAGATATAAGCAAAACGCACATGATGCCTTCTACATTACTCGATAAAAAAAATAGTTGCTCGATGGACGGATAACAACTTAGAAATTGCATCATAAATTTTTACTCAACGACAATGTTCCGTAAGAGCGTAGTTATATATGCATTTTGTCGTAATGTATCAAGAAAAAAAGACAGATTGAGATAAACATGTATATCCAGCATGTTGAATAAAAAATAAGTAAATATCTGCGTTCGATATAGCAAACGGTACATCGACAGCAGTTATGGTCATTATTTCGACAATGGCAAGTGAACGATGGAAAATTGTATTATAAATTTTTATTCAACAATTTTACGTAAGAGCGTAGTTATTTGCGTAGGTATTTTGTCATAATCCCTTAAGAATATAGAAGCACCCTCATAAATATGTATTATGTTGAATAAAAAATGAATTGAAATACTTGCGCCACTATAGTGAGCGGATCATCGGTTATTAGCGTCAGTTATAATCATAGTCAACAATGGCAAGCAAGCGATGGAAGGACGATATCGCATACGTGACGACCTCTTATAAATTAGTTTCTTGGCCCATTGGCGTTTGGCCATTGCAAGTTTATAACTTTTATTCGTTATTACGCAGTATCTTGAGCACCTGTTTCGCGGTACGCACTTTTTGTGACATCATGTGAACACGATGATCATTGACGCGCGATCGTTCGAAGACAACGCAGAATGTCTTCTGCGTTAATCTTGCAACGTGATCTTGCCAGACAAAATTTTGATATTGCAATTAATAATATTAAATATACAAATTTTTTTTTCATTTATGGCAATTTATATAGAGTGAAATGCTTTGCCGGCAGTAATAACACAATGGATAAGTCATACATTATAATCGAACGCGATCGTAAGTCATTGAAAAATATTTAATTGTAAGAAGAATTTTTTTCTTGAGTTTTTGAGTTACTTTATTATGTTTATTTTTTTTAATTAGAAAGATTAAAGATAACAATTCTTTTTGAGAAATATTATATGGTAATTATTAATTATAATATAATATCCTTAGATGATTTTGTTTGATATGATGAAGGTCTTATATAATTTCAAATAACTTTTAAAAATATTTTAATATCTGAGAAGATCTGTACTTGCTAAGTGTATACATGTGGTACATGCAATATATAAATAGTAATGCTAATATGAATTATGTAAAATAATTTAAATTTATCAATCTTTCGATATATGCTTTGATCTTAATTTATGAATTTTAATAAAAGCATTTATTAATAATTTTTTAATAAATAATAACAAAATTTTTTTTAGATTACTTAAGGTCATGTCTTTTGACAATATATATTAAGATCAAAATTATATTTATAAATATTACACTAAACATGCTATTACACACACACACACGCACAATTTATTTTATAATTTTACTAATTTATAATTAATAATGTCATGTAAAAAAACATATTAAATAAATAATATTACAGAATTTTAAATATTAAATCGAAATTGGCAGTAAGAGCTAATACAACACGTATATACCCTAAAAAGCAAGAAAAGACAGAGAAAACACATGCATATATATTTATATTTAAATACAAATATTTATAAAAATCAATTGAATCGAAATATATTATTTCTAAATAATGTTTCTTACCAAATGTTATACACGAGATAATATCAACAGGCTATAGTGGTAATCATACCTCCCATTGAGATGTACATGGGCTGTACTAGCGCGGGACAAAATGTGGACTGTATCATGTTAAGCTTTTGCGGATCGCTTGCTGTGCTGAAGATAATATTGTTCCGCATTTATGCAAGCAATTTAATTAACAACTATAAATCTGCATTAAACGATTATTTGACAATTGGGAACATAAAAGAACGTATAATAATGCGAAAACATGCTTTTATAGCAAAAATTGTTTCATTTCCTCTGCTGTGCTTCTCTTATTTTTGTTGTATAGTGTATACGTTAACACCTTTTATGAATCATGATGAAAAGAATCAGAACGTAACGGCTGAGGATATCGTATTAGAATATCCAATACCATCAAAATGTACTATGAAATACTTTCATGCTCCAATAAACATGTACAAAATATTTGTCATCATTCAAGCTATTTCACTGATAGTAGTGACTAATGCTAATCTTGGTAATATTTATTTGTTGTATGGCATCTCTTATATTAAATTATATAAATGAGTCTCTCGAAACTTTGAACAAAAGTTAAGAGAATTTTTAATTATATATTTAGACACATATATAATATTATATAATATTTTTAAACATATATATATATATATATATATGTTTAAAAATATGTATATATATATATATATATATGTGTATGTATAATATACATATGTATAATATTTGTACATTATAAATCAAAAAATTAAATTACAAATTATAAATATACATATATAATGATACTATATATTGATGATTTATATATAATTATGTGATGTATATTATATATATATATATATATATATATATATACATCACATAATTATATATAATAAATAATGAATAGTAGTATAATATTAATTATATATATTTTTTTTAAATTAATTTATTAGTGATTATTTATATTAACGGACATCCTTACGTGGATGTTACACTTTCAGAAGATATAATCCAAACCTATTTCTGATTTAGAACTATAATTTGGTTTGAATTATATTATATAATCCAAATTTCATTGTGCTTTTCTATTACACAAAATGGAAACTTTTTTTCGGAGTGAGGATGAAGAGGAAACGGCGAAGCCTCTTTACACTAACAGCTCATGTATGTATGTGTATTAAATGTATATGATGAAAATAGAAAATTATGTTATAATTAGAAATCAGAAAATTATGTTATAATCACACCAAACATTTTTCATTAAATATCTCAAAATTATAAGAGACTGCCAAATAAAACAAAGAGAAAAATTAATTAGCATCCTCACCTCTATATGTAAAGATCAAGGTCATCGGCGAGATGTCTGTTAATATAAATAATTACCAATTTCTTTTTCGAATAAACTTATGAAAATAAAAAGATGTTTTATGTATAAAATATCTAAATAATATAATATTGTGAAGCAGTTTGTAAAATATTACTATCCACATAAAAATATTAATTAATACGAGAACATATTATTATAGATATTTTAAGTATATTAAAATAAAATCCAGAATATTTTATATATATGTTATATAATGTAATTTATGTTATATTAATATATTTAAAAATTTATATAATTTAGATAACTTAGAATGAGAGAGAGGGGGGAGGGGGGGGAGAGAGAGAGAGAGAGAGAGAGAGAGAGAGAGAGAGAGAGAGAGAGAGAGAGAGAGAGAGAGAATGAAAAAGGACAAGCAATATTTAATATGATCTAAATATAAATGATAAAAATATATATATAAATAATATATACATATAAATCTAATATATAAATGATACATATATAATATAGTCTAAATATAAATGATAAATAAAATATAAATTATTTACCACATATTATTGCTCCGTACGTTGCTCAGTGCAGATTTGCTTTTTCTTTCCTTTGCTATTTCTTCGTTGTACTCACATTCACTCCCGAGAACAAGATTAATTAAGATTAGTTATATGCAACATTCGTGAGACATTTTGCACGGCACTCCCAATTGCGTAATAATTATAATTAAAAGTTTAGCAAGTATTATAGCAAGTATATTAATTATAATTATCATAGCGAATTATGATTCAACGCTAATCGCGATTGCGTTGAATCATAGGATATTTTATTGTTAAAGAGAAAATTTGACAATATACGAAGTATTTCGCACCTTACTCTTCGAATGTTGCCGTGCGAATGATAGCAACGCCGAAAGATGTAAACACAGCGCGTCATACGCACCAAGGCCGAACGTGTTATTGTCCATTCATTGCCGAAATATTTTATGTACTTTAACATATACACGGAATATTAAAATATATAGGAGTGTTTTAGATTATATAGATTAATTAAATAATATTTGTTAAAGGATTGATGTATCACAAAACTTTTTATTATATTAATTACTTCCAATTATGATTCGATTATTTTGCTGGGTGTTTTGAATTTAAATTATATTTAAATAATTAAAAAATAGAACGAGATAAAGCTTCGAATTATATTTGATTCTATAAATATCATTAAAGTAATAATTTCTGCTTGTAAAAATCAATATTATATCGAAACTATAATTATTTTAGATTTCTGTTTCTACGATTCTTACTTAATGAAATGAATAAATTACGCCAAATATACGCTTCAAAAAGCACTTTGATCGAGATTTATTACATTATACAGTATATTTCAGTATATTATATATATTATTTATATATTAGACTTATATATATCATTTATATATATTATTTATACTCACAAGTCAGATATTATATATTGCTTGTCCTTTTTTCATTTTCTCGATAACAATTCTCTCTCTCTTTCTCTGTCTCTCTCTCTCTCTCTCTCTCTCTCCCTCTCTCCCTCCCTCTCTTTCTCTCATTTTAAGTTATCTAAATTATTTAAATTTTTAAATTTTATTAGTCTAACATAAATTACATTAGTATAACATGTATAAAATATTCTGGATTTTATTTCAATATACTTAAAATATCTATAATAAAATGTTTTAGTAATAATTAACTTTTATATAGATAATGAAAGTTATGTTTTTTACGCGTAAGAGAAAATAACGTATATAAATTCATTACTATTTGCTAAAGAAGCTCACTGTAGAATTTAAGGAATTCTAAAAATTTCTGCCATAGGGTATGCGTTATATATTTATTTTATTACATACATTATTTGCATAAGCATTTTATAAAATATAGTATATGAAAAAAGATTAAAAAATTATAATTATGTAAAATTTAAATATAAGTGATATAACTTTTATTTAAATAAATAAATAAATATATATATATATAAATATATATAAATAAATATATATATAAATATATATAAATATATATAATATATATATATATATATATATATATATATATAAATAAAAGTTAAATATTTAAAAAAACTGAAAATTAAGAGTTTTATCAAATTGTACCAAAAAACGCAATTTGCAATAATTATCTGTTATATTATAAACATATTTATTAATTACAATGTCAAATATTATTGCCCTTTTGTATGTCAATGTATTTTTAATTTATAAAGGTAGCGACGCACTATTTATCAACGTTACATTACATGTCTGTGGTCAAATGAAAATTCTAAGATCCCATTTCGCCAACTTAGATGTTACATGTCCACAAATTTACGATTATTTCAATAAACTTATACAAAGACATATTTACTTGATAGGAATGATCAGAGAACTTGCTGAAGTTATTAGTCTTATTTTATTAGCAGAGCTCTTTATTATTAGCATATGTATATGCATAATGGGTAAATATTAAATTATTTTGTATTGTGCCTTCAAAATTATTTTTATATTAAATTATTTTATATTTCCACATAATATATATTGTAAATTAAGTTACATAAAAAATCTATGTTTAGCAGGCAAATATTTTCTTTTCAGGATTTCAGTTCATCATAGCATTGAAAGACAAAGATTCTGTTATGATAGGACAAAGTTTAATGGCACAAAGTGTTTTTTTGGTAAAGTTATCAGTGTACAGCTTCATCGGAAATTACCTAAAGTCCTTAATGGAAGATATAGGTTATTCTATTTATCAAATTGCTTGGTATGAATTTCCAATTAAACTGATGAGGAATCTAGTGTTCATCTTTATGCAAACAGAAGCTCCATACATGTTTCAAGCTGGGAATTTTATTCTGATAAATTTGACAACTTTAGTAAGCATTTTGAAGACCTCTTTTTCATATCTGTCTGTACTTCGTATGATGCTTGAGACATAAAATATAACATGTGTAAATAAAATATTTTTACAAACAGAAATTAGTACATGTTTAACAAAATAAAATATAAATAAAATATATAGTTTATTTAAATGTCTTATCAATAAAATTATTAATTATAATCATTGAATTATTACCTGTCTCATTGAAGTCATTTAATTATTATATTATAGCAGAGAAATATACAGTGTTCCGATAATAATTAGCACACGATGGGTGAGGTGATTGTTATCATCCTGTATATTCATAAAATTAGCTGACGACACACACACACACACATACACACACACACACAATTATTTAAATCTATCGCATTATATTTTCTCAATATGCTAATTGAATGCCTGAATTGATCTGCAATATATAAAAAACAGAGTGAGTTATTTATTATATATTTTCACTTTTAACAGATTGAATCAACACTATTTAATCGAACTAATATCAAGATGAATAAAATAGTTTAGATGCGCATGAGCAAAACGCACACAAATTTTTCGGTAACTTTTCACTCAATGAAAAGGAACGGATGATCGATGATAACAATTTAGAAACTTTGTCGTATAATTTATTATTCAATGACAATTTTACATAAATGCGTAGTTTGCATCCATATCTCATAATACCTTAAGAGCATAAAAGCAGACTGATAAGCATGTATACCTTTTATCTTGAATAAAAAATGAATCAAAATATCTATGTATTGATATAACATCGGTTATTTAGCTTTAGGATCATAGAGACAGTTTGATAACCAAATATTTTTTACACAATATTCTTCATGAATAGAAAATAAATAGGAATACCTGTGTCACGTTCATATAATCAGCAGATCGTTGGTTACTTGCATCGGTTACAATCATTATCTCGACAATGGCAAGCGAGCGATGGAGGGACGATATCGCATACGCGATGACCCCTTTTAAATTGATTACGTGGCCTATTGGCGTATGGCCACTTCAAGTTTATGACATTTATTCGCTATTTCGTTGTGCCTTAGGCACTTGTTGTGCGGTAAGTATCATTTGAAATTTATCTTTGACACGATCACGATCGATCGAAGACAACCAAGAATATTTTCAAAGTTGCAAAATTCTGGAAAAAGAGTTCGATGTCGCTATGAGAATGTGTCAAAATTTTAGATGTTTGATAATGTGTATGATGAAACGATTTTGGTAGCAGTAATAACAGTGAATGAGAATTATAAATAAGGATTGTAAGTCGTCAAATAATTCTAACAATATTAAAGATTTCTTTTTTAAATTTCAAGAGTATGTTTTTTTTCGTGTGAAAATAATACAATCATTTTCGAGAAAAATAATGAGAAATGTGCGTTATAATATTTCGTGATTTTATTTTATAACGATTGTATATAAAATAAATTACGTAACGTGTTACAAAATGTCACATAAATTCTAAATAATGTTATCATTAGTTAAACTTTATTGTGTACTCATATTTTAACGCAAAAAATTTTTTCTTTAAATAAATTATTAAATGTTAAATAATATCTTTTTGCGTTTTTTAATTTATTCAAAGATTACATACATATATGAATATATAAATATGTATAATATAATTGTATAATACTTTGCTTTTATAAATCAATCTGAAAAAAAGAATATTTCTTATATCATATTCTATAGAATAAGAGAAGGGGGGAGAGAAAAAAGAGAGAGAGACACAATATTTAAATAGAAATATTCATTAAAAAATATTTATTGAATTAAGAGTGAGATAATTTCTTTCTAAACATGAAACATCATATATGGAGAAATGTATCAACAGAGTCTAGTTGTGATCTTGCCTTCCATGGAGTTATACATGGGTTGTACTGACATAGAGCAGAACATAGACTGTCTGATGTTAATCTGTTGCGGACTTCTCGGTGTGCTGAAGACAACTTGGTTCCGCATTCATGCAAATAGTTTAATTAACAATTATGATTCTGCTCTGAAGGATTATCTAACCATTGACAACATAAAAGATCGTGAAATTATGCGAAAACATGCTTTTGCAGCAAGAATTGTTTGCTGTTCTATGCTGGGCTTTTCTTACTTTAGTTGTCTAATATATGGAATAATTCCTTTTTTATATTATGACCAAGGTAATCGAATTAATATAACGAACAAGGATATGGTATTGGAATATACGATACCATCAAGATGCGTTCTAGAATATTTCAAGTTTCCAACGAGCACATATGAAATTTCCTGTATCGTCGAAACTATTATAATGACACTGGCGACTACAACTAATCTTGGTAATATTGACCTAATTTTTTATTTTGTGTCTATATTTAATATTACTTAAAAACAAAAACTTTTTTATTAAATAGTATATTATTAATATTATTGCACTCTTTATGCATTATAGACAACAATACAAGGCGCGGAAGTTTGCATAATTTAACGATAAACTGTTTCTTTAAGATGGTTCAAAATGCACTAAATTCACCTAGTTCAGATTCTTGATAAGACATATTAGATTAGATGCAATTTTTTTAATATATCACGAATAATTACATATGACAGTCTTAATGTATTTTATTGATTGTTAAAATAAACTTAAAATTTTTTAAAAACTTTTGCGCCTTATGCAATGCATATTATGTTACACATACACACACACAATATAAAAGCAATATTATTTACTATATTTTGTGATATATTTTTTTATAAAAAAAATAATACAGGCCTGCGAGAGTCAGTCAAACAGTAGAAAGTGAATCTGATAGATTTTTTGATGTTGAAAACGAAACTGATAGTTCTATAAAATGTCATTGGCAGAAATATTTCGAAAAATTAGGTTTCCTATAACAAATTTATAAAAATGGTCCAAATAATTTTTAAATTATTTAATCACAAATTACTTAAAACTTTATGAGCTGGAGAATTCTGCCAGATTCGTTTTCAGTGTCAAAAAATTTATCAAATTCATCTATTCTGCTTTTTGTAACTAACAGAACCTAAAATTTCTGTGCGGGCCTGTGTAATTTAAGTATACATTAGAATAATAAATGCTGTTTTAAATTTCAATGTAATAAGATATTTGGTGCATCAATGCATTTCCCAAAGGTAATGACGCGTTGTTTCTCAATATTACACTGCATATTTGTGGTCAAGTGAATATTTTAAGGATCCATTTTGTCAATTTTGATATCACAAGACCGCGAATCTATGATCGTTTCAACGCGCTAATTCAGAGACATCGTTACTTGATAATGTTGGCCAGGGAACTTGCTGATTTGATAAGTTTCGTATTGCTTATGGAATTATTCATTATCAGCATATTATTGTGTATAATGGGTGAATATTATGTCAAAAACCTAAATTGTTCAACGAAATATGAATTACAAATGTAGAAAAAGAAATTTATATTTAGCAAACAAACATTTTTTTTCAGGATTTCAGCTTATTTTAGCGTTGAAAGTCAATAATACAGTAATGATAGGAAAGAGCTTAATGGTATTGAGTGCCTTCTTGACACAACTAACGCTATATAGTTTTGTCGGGAATTATTTGAAATCTGAAATGGAAGAGATAGGATTTTCTATTTATCAAAGTGCTTGGTATAATTTTCCTAGGAAATTGACAAGAAACATAATCTTTATTCTTATGCAGGCAAAATCTTCAGTCGCGATTCAGGCTGGAAATTTCATTCTAGTCAATCTGTCAACTTATGTGAGCATTTTGAAAACCTCTTTTTCCTATTTATCTGTACTTCGTATAATGCTCGAAGTTTGAAATCTAAGCTGCGAATGAAACAAATCTGCAAATTCTAAATACAATATTTGATATGTTTGAAATTGCACAATACAATGTTTTCAAAAACAGGAATGTATGAAAAAGTGTTTTTAAGAATGTTACGTCAATAAACTTTTCACTTACAATAATCTGCTTGTCAAATAAATATTTCCTAATATTAATAATACTAACATAGTTGAAATTACTATAATATTAATACATTATCATATTGAATTTGAGAATCGATATTTTCTAACATGTACAATTATTTACGTGTGTGTGTCGCGTATTTCCCTATCAGTTAAATTTAATGGCTTAAATATAGATTGAAAAGAATAAGTTATTTATCATATTTTTAACAAATATTGAACAAATATTTATCATATTTTCAACAAATATTGAATAGATTTTGAATTTTCACTATTTATTGTTATCCTCACGAATATCAATAGAAAGTGCATAGACAGACAAATAAGATGCGCACTTCTTCCAACATTTTTCTTACTCAACAAAAAGAAATAATTGCTCACTATACAGCTAACAATTTAAAAAATTGTATCATAAATTTTTATTCAACAATTTTACGTAAGAACGTAGTTATTTACGTAGGTATTTTGTCATATTGCCTTAAGAATATAGAAGCACCCTCATAAACATGTAATATGTTGAATAAAAAATGAATTGAAATACTTGCGCCTATTATAACTCACTATAGCGAACGGATCATCGGTTATTGGCATCAGTTAGAATCATTATTTCAACAATGGCAAGCGAGCGGTGGAAGGACGATATCGCATATGCGATGACTCCTATCAAATTGATTACTTGGCCCATTGGCGTTTGGCCGCTGCAAGTCTATAACTTTTATTCGATATTACGCAGTATCTTTGGTATCTGTCTTTCGGTATGCACCTTTTGAATGCGAACACGATGATCATTGATACGCGATCGTTTAAAGACAACATAGAATGTTTTCTGTTGATTTTGTATCGCGGCAAAATTTCGATATTGCGATAGTAGTATTAAATATACAAACTTTTTTTTGACAACGTATGTACAGTGAAACATGCCAGCAGTGATAACACAATGGATAAGTCATACTAGTTAAAAGTCATTATAATTAAACACGATCGTAAGTCATTGAAAAATATCTAAGAACCTTCTTGCTTGAGTTTTGTAATTCATTTATATATATTTTTAAGTAACATAAAATTAAATATTTGAACATATTATTACATTCAATATTTTACATTTTTATAAAGAAATCTAAAGGTAAAATTATAGCATTATTTATTTATTTTATTTAAAAAGTAAACATATTTTCTCTGCACTAGATTCTACAAATAAATACATACATAGATAGATAGGCAGAACATAGATAGATATATAGATAAATATACAGATAAATATATAGATAAACAGATAGATAAATATATGGATAACCAATACAGTGAGATAAATATATAGATAACCACACATAAATATAAAAAATATAAATAACCATAAATATAAATATAAAAAAAGAGAAAGTAAGAGGGAAAACTATCAAGCACATTTAATTATAATACTTATAAAAATCAGTTGAAGTTAGAGTCGAGATATATTGTTTCTAAATACGAAGTGTTATACACTAGATAACGTATCAACAGGGCATAGTAATGATCTTACCTCCCATTGAGGTATACATGGGCTGCACTAATGCGGAAAAGAGTGTAGACTCTATCATGTTCACCTTTGCCGGATTACTTGGTGTGCTGAAGACAATATGGTTCCGTATCTATGCAAACAATTTAATTAACAATTATAAATCTGCTGTTAAGGATTATATAGCAATTAAGAATGTAGAAGAACGTATAATTATGCGAAAACATGTTTTCATGTCAAGGATCGCTTCATTTCCTCTGTTGTTTTGTTCTTATTATGCTGCAGTAGTTTTTACATTAACAGCTCTTATGATGAATCATGATGAAAGAAACGTAACGGATGAAAACATGATGTTGGAATATCCATTGCCATCAAAATGTACTCTGAAATACTTTCATGCTCCAACAAGCATGTACAAAATATTTTTCATCATACAATCTATGTCACTAATAATAGTGTCTAATTGCAATAAAGGTAATATTTATTTGTTGTGCGACGTATATTTATATATCTTTTGTTTGATCTTATTTATCATGTGTTTTAAATGTGTGTGGAAATTTTGAATAAAAATTAAAAATTTTCCAATTATTTATATCACATATCATAAATAAATCAAAAATCGAAATTACACATAAATATAAAACATATTACACATAAATATAAAACATATTACATGATTATGTAAAAAATAAATAATATAAATTATAAATATAATTAATATAATAGTAGTAAAAAATATAATTATGTAAATATATACATACATATATGAAGATTATAATTATATAGAAAATAAAAAAATAAACAAATAAAAATTAAATACTTTAAAGTTGAAAATCAAAATAGAATTATATTAAAAATTATATTACATAACAATATTTAATAATTGCCTGTATGTTACATTATGAAACATATTTGTAAATTATAATAATAATTATATAATAATAAATATTATTATCCTTATCAAAGTATATTTATTTTATAAAGGTAGCGACGCACTATTTATCAACATTATATTACATATCTGTGGTCAAATGAAAATTCTAAGGTCTCATTTCGCCAATGTAGATGCTACAAATTCGCAAATTTATGATCGTTTCAAGAAACTTATACAGAGACATATTTACTTAATAGAAATGACAAGGAAACTTGTTGATGTTATGAGTTTTATTTTATTACTAGAACTCTTTATTACTAGTATATGTTTATGCGTAATGGGTAAATATTTAATTATTTAATATCATTTCGCAAAATAGGTATTATAATTAAATTAAATAGGATTTGTGTTCAGTAAGCAAATATTTTATTTTCAGGATTTCAGTTCATTGTAGCATTGAAAGAAAAGGATGTAGTTAAAATGGCACAAAGTTTAATGGTGCAAATTGTTTTTTTGGTCACTCTATCAGTGTACAGTTTTATCGGAAGATATCTAAAGTCCCAAATGGAAGACATAGGATATTCCATTTATCAAATTGCTTGGTATGAATTTCCTATGAAACTGACAAGGAATCTAGTTTTCATCTTTATGCAAACAGAAGGTCCAGCCATGCTTCAAGCTGGGAATTTTATTGTGGTAAATTTGTCAACTTTAGTAAACGTTTTGAAGACCTCTTTTTCATATCTGTCTGTACTTCGTATAATGCTCGATACATGAAATATAATATGTGTAAATAAAATATTTTTACAAACTAGAAATTTATAACACATTTAATAAAAAAAATATAAATAAAACATATAGTTTATTTAAATGTCTTATCATTAAAATTATTAATTATAATTGCATTAAATTATTATTAATCATTGCATTAGATTATAGCGGAGAGATATAAAAACTTTTGACATACAATTACTTATCTATATTGCATTATATTTTCTCAGTATGTCAACTGCGATGATCTACAATATAAAGAAAAGAGTGAACGCGCTATGTATTTTCACTTTGGACAGACTGAAATTATAATATATAACCGAATAAATGTTGAGATGAAATAAAATGTAGTAAATGCGTATACAGCAAGATGCACACAATTTCTTGTAATATTTTACGCCAAAAAGGGATGGTTGAGCGATGGACGTCAATTTCGAAACTTTGTCATATAAATTTTTATTCAAGGACAATTTTACGTAAACGCGTAGTTTGTATTTACATTTCATAATGCCTTAGGAATATAAAAGCAGACTGATAAACATGTATATCTTTTATGTTAAATAAAAAATAAATCGAAATATAGTACTTGCACATTATGTCTATATAACATCGGTTATTTGTCTTTAGGAGCATCGAGACAGTTTGAGAAGCACAAATATTTCTTATGTAATATCCCTCATAAATAAAAAATGAATTGATATATTTGTATCAAATTGATTTTGCGAGTGGATCATCGATTATTGGCATCAGTTATAGATTGTCATTATTAGAGACATTCAGGTACACCATTGTCATTGTCATTAACAGTATCATGACAATGACAAGCAAACTATGGATGGACGATATCGCATATGCGATATCTCCATTCAAATTGATTTTATGGCCCATTAACGTTTGGTTCCTATTTAAAAAGATTATAATTTTTGTTCACTATTACACAATATTTTAAGTATCATCTGTTTTTCAATATGCATATGCATCTTTTAAAAGCGAACGCGATGATCATTGCTGCGCATTTGTTTGAAGACAATATAGAATCTTTTTTATATTGATATTGCAACGCTCTAGATAAAATTTCGATATTACGATAGTAGTATTAAATGTACTCTCATTGATAATAGTCATTGAATTAATAGATATAGCATCTCGCGCTAAAGTAGCATAATAATACAATTCTGTAACAGCTACGCTACTGCGTGTCTTTTTTTGGGATGACAACTCTATCGGTTTTTCTCTTTCTTTCATAATTACAAGCTAATTAATTATTTTCTTTTAATTAAAGCAATTAAAAAACACAATTAAAGAATTTTTTGATTACATTGATTATATCCAAAATGACAGCAATTTATATAACCATTGCAAAGATATATATTTTATGCATAGAAATTTTAATCTGTTTTCTTAGTTTTTCTAGGAATCTCAATTTATAGCACAGGTCTCAGTATATTTACGGTGTATTTTTGAAATATTATCGTTTATCTCCAAACGTAGATTCTGATCAATTTCATCTCAGAGTTTCTTAATCTTTCAAAGAGCGTCAACAAACAGTACAGGTATCATATTTTTATGAGTGATTTTTGAAAAATGTTATCTTATGGTTTCTTAATTACTCTATAATCTTTTACTATTTGCATATTTTAAGAAGCATCATTTTTAAAATATTAACGTTTACTTCTTGAAATGATTTTAAAAAAATCTTACATAGTAACTGGATCGTCGGAAATCTGTGAATTCAGATTCCCTATTGATGTTCATTATAATAAATGTACATTTTTGTAAAGTATGATTCTTATTTTTGTTAAATAAATTTTTAAACATATTTAATAATTATGTATTGAATTTACAACAACCGAAAAATGTGATCTATGATTGATATGCTTGAGGCGATTGTCAATAAGCATTTGCGCAAGCGTGGCGGTAGATGGGGAGAGATATTGCGTGGAAATTCAAAGGATATGAACTAACGACACGAAACCAAAAAATCAGATCGAGTAAGAGCATAAGTACGAGTATGATCAAGATTGCAAAAAATTAAGGACGATTTTGATTACAAGTGCGAATGTGCTAGTGCGTGCATTGTGTGTGTATCAGTGTACGACAGTATTAATACTGGTATAATGTACAAAAATATTAATTTAATCTACAATAGTTGATTTAGTGAGTGACCGAGTGTTAATATCTTTATGAGCACAATTATATAATTAATCCATTACAATTAATAAACGAGGTAATAGCAATAAAATTCGCAATCATTTCGCATAAAAAACTTCAACAAATTACATGATTAATTATGTTAATTAAAAAATTGTTTAAATTGATTTAATTTAATAATTTTAAATATTTTCTAAATGTATATTCACCTCCAGTTTTTTAATTATTAATTTTAAAAGATAAAATAATTACATATAGAAATAATTATATATAACATAATAACATATTCGTACATTGTGGTCTTTAGATGTCTATTGATTATAATTCTCATAACCAAAGATTAATGGCATTGAATTTTTTCTTTACTAAAATATGTGAAATGTGCTTAAAAATGTATTAAAAATGTAAAAAGAGCACTGTGTGTATGTATATCCTTCTTTCTTCGAAATTACAGTGTAGAAAATATAGAATTCTTACAAAAAATAACATCTCTAGCTAAGAAAAAGATTTTTCACAAAAACATTAAAAAGAAAATATAAATTAATAGCATGGAAAATTACTGAAAATCATAAGAAAACTTATCATATTTAAAATTTCCTTTAGAAAAAATAGAATCTTTACAAAAATAAAATTTATTTAGTTAAAAAATCAATTCTTTAAAAAAAAATATTTTATTAAAGAAATATTAAAGAATTAATGATATGAAAAAGCATTGAAATCAAGAGAAATAAAATTTCCTAACATATGATATTATTTACTTATTATATTATTGCCTTCATATAAAGTGCAAAAAAAATTATGCGTTAATTTTATCCAGGAGTATATAGATGGACTCAGTATATATACACATATTTTGCTATATGTACATAATTGTTTTTATAAAGAGAAAGAATTGCAAGATAATTTTGCACAGATATACACTTGCCTTTTGTCAGTCGTCATTTTGTGTATGACGACTGATGTGAATTATAATTGTAGTTAGAATTTGACCTATTTAGAGAAAACCAAATTAAAGAAAAATTGTACACACACAAATTATGTTTTCACTTAATATTGTTTAACTTTTATATATAAAAATATTCATATGATATGATGACATTAAAGAGATTGTTAACAACATTAGTTGTTATAAGACAGAAAAAATATCTCTTAGTCTTAGCTCTTTCCCTTTTTCCCGTAAAATCGATTACCCCATATGCTATAGAAAATGCTAGTCTATCATATCTTATACATCTACAACGCATTAGAATTTCTTAGCACGTCATCTGTGATGATCTGCAATATAAAAGAAGTATGTATGTATTTTTAATTTTAACAGATTAAAACTATGCTATTTAATTGGACGGATATGGAAATAAAATTAAATGTGATATATTCGTATAAGTAAAATACACACAGTTTTGTTCTAACATTTCTCGTAATAAAAAGAAATAGCTCGACGGACAATAATTTAGAAACTTTATTGTATAAATTTTTGTTCAACAACAATTTTGTAAAAGCATAGTTTACGCATTTATATTTTATATCTTAAGTGAATAAAAGTAGACCCATAAGTACTTATACCTTCTATGTTGAATAAAAAATGAATCGAGATACCTGCGTTATGTCGACATACGATATAACATTGTTTATTTGGCTTCAGAAGCATAGAGACAGTTTGATAACCAAATATATTTTCCACAATATCTCTCATGAATAAAAAATTAGTCGGAATACCTGTGCTGAGTTGATATAGCCAGCAGTTATTGGCGTCAGTTACAGTCATCATCTCAACAATGGCAAGCAAGCGATGGGAGGACGATATCGCATACGCGATGACTCCTATCAAATTGGTTACTTGGCCCATTGGTGTTTGGCCGCTGCAAGTCTATAACTTTTATTCGCTATTACGCAGTATCGTGAGCGTCTTTCTTTCGGTATGCACCTTTTGAATGCGAGCACGATGATCATTGACGCGCGATCGTTCGAAGACAGTATAGAACATTTTCTACGTTGATTTTGCAACGCCCGAGACAAAATTTCGATATTGCGATAGTAGTATAATTAAATAAACAAATTTTTCATTGACAATGTATATAGAGTGAATCATGCCAGCAATAATAAGACAATGGATAAATCATGCATTATAATTAAATACGATCGTAAGTCATTGAAAAAATATTTAAGAAGAACTTTCTTGCTTGAGTTTTGTAATTAATTTATGTATATTTTTAAGTAATATGGAATTAAATATTTAAACATGTAATTACATTCAATTTTTTGCATTTTTATAAAAAAAAATCTAAAGATAAAATTGCAGCATTATTTATTTATTTTTTTATTTTATAATATTTTATTTTATTTTATTTTAAAAAGTTAAAATATTTTCTCTGACTAGATTCTATAGATAAATAGATAAATAAATAGATAGAATATTGATGGAAAGGTATATAAATAAATAAACATGAAAAAAAGAAAAAGTAAGAGGTTAGATAATTATCACATGCACATTCATTTGCATTTAAATAGAAATATTTATAAAAATCAATCAAATTAAAATCGAGATATATTGTTTCTAAATATGAAACGTTACACATGAGGTAATATATTAACAGGCCACAGTGATGTTTTTACCTCCTATTGAGATATATATGGGCTGTGCTAATGCAGAAAGGACTGTAGACTGCCTCATGTTAAGCTTTAGCGGATTACTTGCTGTGCTGAAGATAACATTTTACCGCATATATGCGAACAACTTAATTAACAATTACAAATCTGCTGTAAACGATTATATGACGATTGACAATGCAAAAGAACGCGATATTATGCGAAAACATGTTTTCCTATCAAGGATTGCTTCATTTCCTCTACTGTTCTGTTCTTATTATTCTTGTATAGCGTATACATTAGTACCTTTTATGAATCATGGCGAAATAAATCAAAATGTAACGGATGAAAATATAATGTTGGAATATCCAGTGCCATCAAAATGTGCTATGAAATACTTTCATGTTCCAATAAGCATGCATAAAATATTTGTTATCATACAAGGAATTGCATTGGTAGCAGTGACTAATGCTAATAAAGGTAATATTTATGTGTTGTGCGGCATCTAATGGATATGGTATTGTTAGTATAATAGTTATGGTAATTTAAAACAAAATTAAATATTTAGTTATTTATAAATATTTGAAATAAAAATATAATTGTATTAAAATTATATTACGTAACAATATACAACAATTATCTGTGACAAATTATATAAATTACATAATAACAATGTACAATAATTATAAAACATTTTTAATTTTATAACATTTATAATAATTTTTAATTATTAATAATTAATAATAATAATAATAATAATAATTTTTGTATGTCATTGCATTTTTATTTCATAAAGGTAATGACGCACTATTTATCAACATTACATTACATGTTTGTGGCCAAATGAAAATTCTAAGGTCCCATTTCGCCAATTTAGATGTTACAAGTCCCCAAATATATGATAATTTCAAGAAACTTATACAGAGACATATTTACTTGATAGGATTGATCAGAAAAATTATCGATGTTATAAATTATACTTTGTTACTAGAGCTCTTAATTACTAGCATATGTTTATGCACAATGGGTGAATATTAAACTATTTAATATCATTTCGTAAAAGATGTATTATAAGTTGTATAAGACAATTCATATTCAATAGGCAAATAATATATTATATTTTCTTTTTAGGATTTCAATTCCTTATAGCAATGAAAGAAAAAGATACTGCTAAGATGGGACAAAGCTTAATGATACAAATTGTTTATTTGGTATCACTAACAGGATACAGCTTTATCGGTAGATATATAAAATCCCAAATGGAAGACATAGGGTACTCCATTTATCAAATTGCCTGGTATGAATTTCCTATGAAACTGATGAGAAATCTAGTCTTCATCTTTATGCAAGCAGAAGGTCCAGCCATGCTTCAAGCTGGAAATTTTGTTGTGGTAAATTTGTCAACTTTAGTAAACATTTTGAAGACCTCTTTTTCATATCTGTCTGTACTTCGTATAATGCTCGAGATATAAAATATAACATGTGTAAATAGAATATTTTTACAAACTAGAAATTTATAACACATTTTAATACAATTTATAACACATTTTTAACAAAATAAGATATAAATAAAATATATAGTTTATTTAAATGTCTTATTAATAAAATTATTAATTATAATCGCATTGAATTATTATCAATCATTGCATTACATTATACTCTCTAAAAGTGAATCAGTGTATTATCACTGTAATCAGTGCTGTACTTATAACTGCTTGTAATCAGTGAGTATTTACTGTTTTTCAGTGATAATATACTGATTCACGCTAGTGAAAGTAGTATATGTTTTACTTTCATTAGCGCGATACACTGATTCACTTTTAGAGAGTAGCGGATAAATATAAAATTTTTTCATATACAATATTATTTACCTATATCGCATTATATTTTCTCAGTATATCAACTGTAATGACGTACAATATAAAGAAAAGAATGGGTTACGCATTATGCATTTTCACTTTGGACAATTTAAAACTATAATATTTAATTGAACGAATACCGAGATGAAACAAAATGTAGTAAATGCGTATGAATAAAACGCAAACGGTCTTTTGTAACATTTTATATATGTTATAAAAATGAATGTTAAACAACGGATGATAGTTTTAGAAATTTTGTCATAAATTTTTATTCAACAACAATTTTAAAAAGTAAAAATGCAGCTTGCATCTACATTTCATAGTGTCTTAGGAATATAAAAGGCAGACTGATAAACATGTATATCTTTTGAATAATAAAAATGTTGAATAAAAAGAGAAATCGAATAATTGTACTTGTACATGGTGTCCATATAACATCGTCAGTTATTTGGCTTTAGGAACATCCAGACAATTTGATAAACAAATATCTCTTATGTAGTATGCCTCATGAATAAAAAAGGAATCGGTGTACCTGTCAAGCTGATATAGCGGGCAGATCATCGGTTATTAATATTACAGCCATTATCACAATGGCAAACAAATGATGGACAGACGATATCGCATACGCGATGATTCCTTTCAAATTGATTATCTTTATTGCCATATGATTATTACAAGTGTATGACACTTATTCGCATTGTGCTTTAGGAACTTGATGTGCAATAAGTATCTTTTGGAATTCGATCATCATTGATATCATCACGATCGATCGAAGATAATGAAGAACATTTTCAATTGATATAACAACGTTTTGAAAAAAATTTTACGAGAATTTTCAAGATTTTACATCTTTAATTTTTGATAATATATAGGGTGTCTCATTTTAATTTCCCATATAAGTCCAAAATGCTTTATAACATTGTGGTGAGTTACAAATAAGTATGATAAGTTATTGAAAAAATTTTACAAATAAGAAAAATTAATTGAATCTATATTATTTTTCATTGGCCGAACGAATATTGAGATAAAATATAATACAAAGAGCGTACATAGATAAGCAAAATATACATGAGGCTTTCTAATATTTTGCTCAAAAGAATACAAGTAGTTGTTCGGGATAACAATTTAGAAATTGTATTCTATAAATTTTTACTCTGCGACAATTATACATAAGAGCGTAGTTATTTGCATTTTGCCATAATGCTTTTTCAAGAATATAGAGATAGACTGATAAGCATGTATACAAACCTGCTTGGTGTTGAATAAAAAATGAGCTGTAATATCTACATCTGTCGATATAGTAAGTATCAGTTATCGGCAGTTAAAGTCATTATCTCGATACAATGGCAAGCGAACGATGGAAGGATGATATCGCGTACGCGATGACCCCTTTCAAATTGATTTCTTGGCCCATTGGCGTTTGGCCATTGCAAGTTTATAACTTTCATTCGCTATTACGCAGTATCTTGAGCATCTGTTTCGCGGTATGCACTTTTTGAATGCGAATATGATGATCATTGACGCGCGATCGTTCAAAGACAACGTAAAACATTTTCGCTGATATTAGAACGCTATAGACAAAATTTCGATATTGCGGTAGTAATATTAAATGTACAAATTCCTCATTCTCTTGACACAAAGTGAAACTGCCAGCAATAATAACAAAATGGATAAGTCATACAATATTCTCGAATACGATCGTAAGTCATTGAAAAATATTTAAGAGAAACTTTTTTCTTGAATTTTACAATTTAATATTTAATATATAATATTTAATATTTAATATATTTAATATATTAAATATTAAATATTAAATATTTAATATATTTAATATTTAATATTAATATTTAATATTTAATATTTAATATATTTAAATATTTTTATATTTATGAAATTAAACGTTTAGGTTAATATTTATATTTAATGTTTTGCATTTTTAATAAAGAAATCTAAAAGTAATTACAATATTATTTATATATTCTGTATTGGAAATTAAAACATTTTCTATGCAGTTGGTTAGATTCTCTTTTTACAGATAAAAAGAATTAGATTGATAAATATATGTATAGATACATAGACAGATAGATAGATAAATAGATAGATAAATAGGTACAGATATAGGTATAAAAAGAAGAAAAGAAGAGGGAGAAAAATTATCATGCACATTTGTATTTAAATACAAATACTTACAATAACCTGTCGAATTAAAATCGAAATACATTATTTCAAAAAATATGAAAATAATATATGAAATAACATATCAATAGGTTTTTGTAGTAACCTTACCTTTCATTGAGATGTACATGGGCTGCACTAACGCGGGACAGAATGTGGATTGCATTATGTTAAGCTGTAGCGGAACGCTTGCAGTGTTAAAGATATTATGGTTTCGTATTTATGCAAACAATTTAATTAATAATTATAAATCTGCTTTAAACGATTATCTGACGATTGAGGACATAGAAGAACGTACCATTATGCGAAAACATGCTTTTGCAGCAAGAATTGTTTCATTCCCTCTGCTGTGCTTCTCTTATTTTTGTTGTATAGTGTATACGTTAACACCTTTTATGAATCATGATGAAAACAATCAGAATGTAACGGCTGAGGATATCGTTTTAGAATATCCAATACCATCAAAATGTACTATGAAATACTTACATGCTCCAATAAACATGTATAAAATATTTGTCATCATCCAAGCTATTTCGCTGCTAACAGTGACTAATGCTAATATCGGTAATATCTATTTGTTGTGCAATGTATTTATGTATCTTTGTTTTAAATCGTATAAGTGTGTGGAAATTTTACATAAAAGTTAAGAATTTTCAATTTATATTTATGTATTTCACATAATAAATATAAACTATATATATATAATTACATAATAACTTATATAATAAATAATAAATAAATAATATAAATATATAATAAGTAATTAAAGTATAATGTTATTAATATGTATATATATATATATATATATATATATATATATTAATTTTTATTAGTGCTTTCGCAAATAATATAAATAGGAGATTATGATTTTTAAGTAACATATAAGGGGAAATAATTACATATACAAACTCATTACTCTCTGCTCGTTGAATGAAGCTCACTATAATAATTCACAAAAACCATACACGTTATTTATTGTATTACTCATATTATTTAATTATGCACTGTAAAATATATGATATATAAGATATGGCAAAAATACGACGTAAGAAAGATTATAAAATTATAATTATATTGAAAATGAAACAGATAAATAAAAATAAAATATTTTAAGACAAAACTAAAATTGAAGAGCAATTAAATGAAAGAACACTGTATAAAAATTATCTGTTATAGAAGCATTATAAAATATATTTTTTAATTACAATAGTAAATATACATTATTATTCTTTTGTATATTAATATATTTTTATTTTATAAAGGTAACGATGCATTATTTATCAACATTACATTACATATCTGTGGTCAAGTGAAGATTCTAAAAACCCATTTCGCCAACTTAGATGTTGCATGCCCGCAAATCTGCGATGATTTTAATAAACTTATACAGAGACATATTTACTTGATAGGAATGATTAGAAAACTTGCTGATGTTATTAGTTTTATTTTATTAGTAGAGCTCTTCATTATTAGCGTGTGTTTATGCATAATGGGTAAATATTAAATTATTTAATGCCATTTCACAAAATATGTAATATAAATTAAGTTATTTAAGAGAATGTATATTCAGCAGGCAAATACATATTTTTTCAGGATTTCAGTTCATCATAGCACTGAAAAACAGAGATACTGTTATGATGGGACAAAGTTTAATGGCACAAACTGTTTTTTTGATAACGCTGTCAGTGTATAGTTACATCGGAAGATATCTAAAGTCACAAATGGAAGATATAGGCCATTCTATTTATCAAAATGCTTGGTATGAATTTCCTGTTAAATTGATGAGGAATCTAGTGTTCATTTTTATGCAAACAGAAGGTCCAGCCATGTTTCAAGCTGGGAATTTTATCGCGATTAATTTGTCAACTTTAGTAAACATTTTGAAGACTTCTTTTTCGTATCTTTCTGTACTTCGTATAATGGTCGATACGTGAAATATTATAAGCGTAAATAAAATATTTTTCAAGATATAAAATATTTATAACTTATTTAATAAAATAAAATTTTAAATAAAATATGTAGTTTATTTAAATGTTTTATCATTAAAATGGTTAATTACAATCGCGTATTATTATCAATTACTTTATTGAATTATTATATTACAGAATTATTATTATATTACAGAAAGAAAGATAAAATTATCTGTTAATTAATATTATTTACCTATATCGCATTATATTTTTTCGGTATACCAACTCAGTACGCCATGATCTGCAACAGAAAAGAGTGAGTTATACACTATGTATTTTCACTGTGGACAGATTGAAATTATAATATTTAATCGATCGAAGATTCGAGACGTAAACTAAAATGTAACATAGATACGTAACGCACACGATTCTTTTCTAGTATTTCATACCGTAAAAAGAAATAGTTGCTCGATGGACGACAATTTAGAAACTTTGTCGTATAAATTATTATTCAACGATAATTTTATATAAGAGCATAATTTACAAATACATTTCATAATCCCGTAAAAGACTGATAATATGTCTGATAATATATTTTCGCAGCATATCTTCTAGCATCGAAATGTCTGCATTATGTCGATACACCGACATTATATCGGTTTTTTTGACTATAGGAGCAGAAGGATAATTTGATAAGTATATATCTTTTACACAATATGCCTTGATCTATGAATAATAAATGAGTTGGAATTTTTGCGACGATATAGAGAGTAGACTGGCCATTGGCATTAGTTACAGACATTATGGCGACAAGTGAACGATGGAAGAACGATATCGCGTATGCAATGACCCCTTTCAAATTAATTTCGTGGCCTATCGGCGTATGGCCACTTCAAGTTTATGACATTTATTCGCTATTGCGTTGTGCATTAGGCACTTTTTGTGCGGTAAGTTTTTTTTGTAACTCGATGAATTATTGATACGATTGCGATTAGTTGAAGACAATGAAGAATATTTTCAACATTAATATTGCAATGCTGTGGAGAAAATTTCGGTGTTGCGATGGAAAGATTTTCAATTCTTGATAACGTTTATGGTGAATGCTTTTGCGAGGAGTATAACACTATAGATGAGTTAATAAATTAGCATAACTGTAAGTCGTTGAAAAATTCTAACAATAAGAAAAGTTTCTTTCTTAATTGTATGATTTACGTTTTCTCTTGATGTGAAAAAAAAATTACGAAAAAATAAATACGATTTTCAAGATAAATTATGGAAAGCATATGCCACATTACGTATTTCGTAACTCCATTATAATGATAGCATGTAAAATGTAAATTAGATGAAATGATTTGCTATAAAATATCACATACATTATAAATAATATGAATTTTTGTTGAACTATTTTGTTTTATATATCAACGTCAAAAAATTTTCTGTTTATATATATATTTGTATTTATTATTTTAATAATATCTATTTTTGCGTTATTGACGGATCACTTATAGTTAGATGTACAAATATATACATATATACATATATAATTATACGAATAATATACTTTGCATTGATAAATCAGTCTGACAAACACAGAGGAAAAATATTAGAGAAAGAAAGTAATAGTAGTACTTTACAATAGTACTTACTTAGATAAAAATATTTATTGTTAAAAATTTATTCAGTTAGGAGTGAAATATATTTTTTTCTAAATATGAAACAACATATATGAGGAAATGTATCAACAGAGTCTAGTTGCAATTTTGCCCTTCATGGAGCTGTACATGGGCTGTACTGACATAGAGCAAAACTTAGACTGTCTGACATTAATTTGTTGCGGATTTCTCGGTGTGCTGAAAACGACATGGTTCCGCATTTATGCAAATAGTTTAATTAACAATTATGACTCTGCTCTGAACGATTATCTGACGATTGACAACATAAAAGAGCGCGCCATTATGCGAAAACATGCTTTTATAGGGAGGATTCTTTGCTATTTCTTGCTGGGCTTTTCTTATTTTAGTTGTCTAATGTATGCAATAATTCCCTTTTTGGATTATGAACAAGATAATCGCATTAATATAACGAACAGAGATGTGGTATTGAAGTATACAGTTCCATCGAGATGCGCTTTGGAATATTTGAATTTTTCACCTAGCATGCATAAAATCTCCTGTCTCGTCGAAGCTTTTATAATGATAATGGGAACTTCAGCTAATCCTGGTAATATCTACCTAATTTTTTATAAATATCTTATAATATTTTATAATTTTATATTCTATATTCTATAATATTTTATACTTTTTAATTATAAATATAAATAATTAATATGCTTTACTTGGGCTCAAGAATATTTTTATTGAAAAGTATGTTATTATATAAAATTATTGCATATAAAAATTTTTATTAATTTTATTATTAATATGCACTTTTTAATTGATTAAACAATAATGTAGTAGCGCAGAAATTTGTATAGTAAATTGTTCCATTGACATACTTCGAGATGCATTAAAATAGTAATCAATTTTTCTGGTCAAGCATAGATTTAGATTAGATGGCAGAGTTTTTTTGTTATGAAATAATGATAATTATACATAATAGTTTCAACATATCTCACTACACCTTGTTTAAAAAAAAATTAATTTTCGACAACTTTCGCTTCTTGCAACGCCTATTATGTTATATACATTTTGTGATATATATCTTCTCATTACAAAAATTTAAATACATTGGAACCTCTCAAGAGTTGATCATATCAGGCTCTAAAATATTGTATTGTAATAAGACTGTTATTATACATAGTGGATGGAATGTGATATGCTTTTTTGCAATTTTTACTATTAAAAGGTTCCAGTGTATAATAGAATAATAATTATTGTATGTTTTGTATATATCAATGCATAATAAGACAATTCCCTGCATCAATACATTATTCAAAGGTAACGACGCATTGTTTTTCAACATTGCATTACATGTTTGTGGACAAATAAATATACTGAAGATTCATTTCGCTAACTTTGATGTTAAAAGTCCGCAAATTTACGATCGTTTCAACGTGTTAATTCAAAGACATCGTTACCTGATAATGCTGGCCAGGGAACTTGCCGATCTAATCAGTTTAGTATTGTTGATGGAACTATTCATTATCAGCCTATTATTATGTATAATAGGTAAATATTGTCACTTGATAATTAAGCAAAATATATCGTAAATTACAAGTATTTAGAAAGAAATATTGTATTTATATTCAACACACAAATATTTTTTTCAGGGTTTCAGCTTATCCTTGCATTAAAAATCAATAACACCGTTATTGTAGGAAAAAGTTTAATGATATTAAGTACCTTCTTGACACAACTAATGCTATATAGTTTTATCGGGAATTATCTGAAATCTGAAATGGAGGAGATAGGACTCTCCATTTATCAAAGTGCATGGTACAACTTTCCTGGGAAATTGGCAAGAAACATAATTTTTATTCTTATGCAGACAAAATATCCAGTCGCTTTGCAAGCTGGAAATTTCATCATAGTGAATCTATCAACTTATGTAAGCATTTTAAAAACTTCTTTCTCGTATTTGTCTGTACTTCGTATAATACTTGGAGTGTAAAACAAGGTGTGAATGAGAGAAATTTGTGGAAACTGTAAATATTTACTATGTTTGAAATAGCATGATGGAACGCTTTCAAAATAAAAATACATGAAGAAATGTTTATAAATATAACACGTTAATAAATGTATTTCTTACCCACACATCAGTCTGTTTGTGCCAAACATATTCCTATGCAATATCAATAATATAAATACTTGAAATTAATATACATACTTATTATATTACAAATTGGAAATTGATATGTTTGAAAACAGATTTTCTGATTTATAAAATTATTTTGTATCGCGTAATTTTCTTTCAATTAATTTTATTGGTTTGTGGAATAAAGACAAATAAATTATTTGTTCATATTTTAAACAGATATAATTTGTATTATTTATTTTAGCCGAAAAAATATCGAGATAAAATGTTGCACAATGTGCGCATAGATAGCTAAACAAAATGCACAGGATTCTGTTTAACAAAACGAATATTTGCTCGATGGACGATAACAATTTAGAAAAATTTCTCATATAAATTTTTACTCAACTACAATTTTACAAAAGAGCGCAGTCATTTGCATTTATTCGTAATGCTTGCAAAGAGACAGACTGATAAGCATGTGTGCCTTTTATGTTGAATAAAACATGAATTGAAATACCTACATTGTATATCTGTATCGGTATAATATACCAATTATTTAAATTTAGGAACATAGAGACCGTTTGATAAGCATGCATGTATTTTTTATATAATAGTCATCGTAAATAAAAAATAAGTCGGAATGCCTGTGTCATATTGATATAGCGAGCAGATAATCGGTTATTGGCATCAGTTACAGTCATCATTTTGACAATGGCAAGCAAAAGATGGAAGGACGATATCGCTTATGCGATGATTCCTTTCAAGTTGATTACATGGCCTATCGGTGTATGGCCACTTCAAGTTTATGATATTTGTTCATTATTGCGTTGTGCGTTAGGCACTTGTTGTGCGGTAAGTATATTTTGGAATTAGAAATAAATAATCATTGATATGATCGCGACCGGGCGAAGAAAACGAAAAAAATTTCCAATGAAGAATATTAATATTACAACACTTTGGAAAAAAAACTACGGTGTCGCGATGAGAATCAAGATTTTAAACTTTTAATTATTGATAACTCACGTGGTGAAACAATTTAGCAAACAATAATAATACTTTAGAGAAATGGTAAATCAGCATGATATATTGTAAGTCGTTGAAAAATTTTAAGACTAAGAAAGGTTTCTTTTCAATTGCACGATTTATGTGCAATTAAAAAGTTTCCTTATGAAAAAGATAATACGATAATTTTGAAAAAAATTATATATGAGAAGCATGTGCTAAACTACATATTTAATGATTCTATTTTAACGCATGTGGAGAACTATATAATTAAATATATAAGTAACATATTACAAAATATCACATAAATTTTAAATAACATTAACTTTTGTTTTTGTGTAGTTCATATTTTGACGTGAAGAAATTTTCTATTTACATAAGTTTTGTTATACATGTTGTTGTTATGTTTTATTATACATTTTATCTTTTTTTATTTTTTATTTATTTTTATGTTCAAGAATTATTTATAATTAAATACACAAATATATATAAATATATAAATATATAAATATATAAAAATATAAATATATAAATATATAAATATATAAATATATAAAAATATAAATATATAAATATATAAATACATAAAAATATAAATATATAAATATATATGGATGTGTGTGTACGATTATATATATAATACTTACATTTATATGAATTAACCTTAAAAAGAATCTACTTTTTTATATCGTATCTATTCTGTAGAATGAGAAAGAGAGAGAGGGGGAGGGGGGAGAGGGGGAGAGAGAGGGGGGAGAGAGAGAGAGAGAGAGAGAGAGGACTTGAAAAAATTAAACGATTGTAAGGTAGAAAAGTATGAAAGTGAGAAAATAATGGTAGCATTGATAGAAATACTATAATTATTAATAAAAATTCAGTGAATTAGGAGTGATGTATATTTTTTCTGAGCATGAAACATCATATGTGGGGAAATGTATCAACAGAGCCTAGTTGTGATCTTGTCCTTCATGGAGGTATACTTGGGCTGTACTGACGTAGAGCAGAATATAGACTGTCTGACAATAATCTGCTGCGGATTGCTCGGTGTGCTGAAAACGACCTGGTTCCGCATTTATGCAAATAGTTTAATTAACAATTATGACTCTGCTCTGAACGATTATCTGACGATTGACAATACAAAAGATCGCGATATTATGCGAAAACATGCTTTTATAGGAAGGATTCTTTGCTGTTCCATGATGGGCTTTTCTTACTTTAGTTGTCTAATATATGCGATAACTCCTTTCTTGAATCATGACCAAGCTGATCAGATTAACATAACCAACGAGGATAAGATACTGGAGTATGGATTGCCATCAAGATGTACTCTGGAATATTTGAATTTTCCAACAAGCATGTATAAAACCGTGTGTCTCGTCGAAATTTTTATAATGATACTGGCGACTACAACTAATCTTGGTAATATTGATTTAATTTTTTATTTTATGTTTATCTAATATTATTTTAAAACAAGAATTTTTTTATTGGATAATATATATGTTATTCAATATGCACAGAGATTTTTATTAATTTTATTAATATTATGCACTTTTTATATGAATTATAGATGCAAGGCGCAGAAGTTTGTGTTATTTCATTGAGATAGTTTGAAATATATTAAAATCAATGAGATTTCGGTAAATATGTCGATGAAGGAAAGCCGCCTCGATTACCTTGATCTTGACATATGTTGTCAAAATCACTGACCTGAGTAACATTCAAAAAGTTTTAGCCGTCGCTCGTTGTTTATGAAAAAGTTATTAAAAAAAGAAGTTTACAATTTTAATGCTTTTTATATCCGAAAATATTGATTTGAGAAAAAAAATTTAAGCAGAAAATAAAGCCGCTGAGAAATTCTATAAAAAAAGTTATATGCATTTTTTTCAAAAACCTAAGGTAATCGTAGTGGGCTCTCTTCATCGACATATTTATCCTTAAATTTATAAAGAATTTAATACAATTTAATTGTATTAAATTCTATATAAATTTAAATTGTATTAAATGTATTTAAAAATATATTACTTTTTTATATAACTGCTAAAATAATAGGTTTATGGAAAAAATGCGTGAGATATATCAAATTGCATAATGGCAGAATTTTATTTTATTTTATTATACGAAAATAATTAATACATATTACACATCAGTCTGACAGTCTCATTACTTTATATAAAAAAAAAGGACTTAAAATTTTCGAAAACTTTCGCGCTTTATGCAATACATATGTTATATGTACGGAATGTCTAAAAAGACAAGAGTCGATGTATTTTTAATATAATTTTTCATTGCCATGTGACACTCACCGCTAGTCTACCTGATACATCTTATGATCTAACAACGCGGATTGCGCACTCATTGATCGATCTTTTTTAATTAATATGTAGAAATTTTATGTGATTGCAAAACGGTAAAAAACTAAAAAGTTCTGAATTAAAAAACTCAATTTAATGAGATCTGTGGGACACTTTACGTTAGACATACTGTATATATACACATAACATATTAAATAGAGCAAAATAATATTTTTCTTGTTTCTTGTGATAGATATCTTCCGTCTAAAACAATAATAATTTAATAAAAATGAAAAGAAACGAAAATTAAAATTCTAAGTACTGTTTTATCAATACAATAAAATAGTTGGATATTAATGTATTTTTCAAAGGTAATGACGCGTTGTTTCTCAACATTACATTGCATGTTTGTGGTCAAGTAAACATTCTGAGGATCCGTTTCGTCAATTTTGATGTCAAAAGTCCGCGAATTTATGATCGTTTCAATGTGTTAATTAAAAGACATCGTTACTTGATAACGCTGGCCAGAGAACTTGCTGATTTGATAAGTTTCATATTGCTTATGGAATTATTCATTATCAGCATATTATTATGTATAATGGGTGAATATTATGTCACTAAATTGTTCAACAAAATATGAATTACAAATGTAAAAAAAGAAATTTATATTTATTGAATAAACATTTTTTTCAGGCTTTCAGCTTATTTTAGCGTTGAAAAACAATAATACAGTAGTGGTAGGAAAGAGTTTAATGATATTGAGTGCCTTCTTGACACAATTAACCCTGTACAGCTTTATTGGGAATTATCTGAAATCTGAAATGGAAGAGATAGGACTCTCCATTTATCAAAGTGCTTGGTACAATTTTCCTAGGAAATTGACAAAAAATATAATTTTTATTCTTATGCAAACAAAATATCCAGTCGCGTTGCAAGCTGGAAATTTCATCGTAGTGAATCTATCAACTTATGTGAGCATTTTAAAAACCTCTTTTTCGTATTTGTCTGTTCTTCGTATAATGCTCGGAGTGTGAAATAAAAATGTATATAAAGTGCGAATGAAAATAATTTGTGTAAATTGTAAATATTTGATATATCCCAAATAGTACGATATACTTTCAAAATAGAAGTACAATATATAAAGAAGTGTTTATTAAAGTGTCACGTTAATAAAATTTTTTTCTATATTAATCAAAGGTAACTCAATTTTTTTCAATGTAACGTCAATAATATATATACTCATAATTACTATATATTTTTATTATATTATATATTTGAAATTAATGCATTCTTATATTGAATTTGAAAACAGGTATGTTTTCTGACATGTAAAACTACTTACCGTGTCCTGTTATCCTCTATTAATTTAATTTATAGTTATCCTAAGTTAATTTTGTTGGTTTATAAAATAAGAAATATAAATTACATTTGCTCATCTTTTCACTTTTAAACAGATTAAACCTATACTACTTATTTTAGCCAAACGAATAACGAATTGAAATATTGCATACTGAGCAAGTATAGATAAGTAAAGCGCATGATTAGATTCAACAAAAGAAATAGTTGCTCGATGGACTGTAGCCATTTAGAAAATGTATCATACATTTTTACTTAACGACAATTTTACGTAAAAATGGGGTTATATTTGCATTTAGGCATGATGCTTCAAGAGTATAGAGACAGACTGATATAAGCATAAGCTGTATACTTTTCATGCTGAATAAAATATAAGTTGGAATACCTGCATTGTGTCGATATAGAGAGCGGATCATCGGTTATTGGCATCACTTAGGCTCATTATATCAACAATGGCAAGTGAACGATGGAAGGACGATATCGCATACGCGATGATTCCTTTCAAATTGATTACGTGGCCTATCGGCTCATGGCCTCTTCAAGTTTATGATATGTATTCGCTATTGCGTTGTGGCTTAGGCACTTGTTGTGCGGTGAGTATCTTTTGACATTTAAAGGTCATTGACACGCACAATTCATATCGATTAGAAAACTACGAGGAATATTTTTTTTTACGTTGATATTGCAACACTCTGAAGAAAACTTCGTGTAATGAGCTAAAGATTTTACATTTTCTTGATGACGCATAATAATGATTTTTGCTTTTGTAAGAATATTTTAGATGAGTTGTTAAATACGATAATAAGAGTCGTTAAAAATTCTAACAATAAAAAGGATTTCCTTTCAAGTTTTATGATTTATTTAAGTATATTTTTTTCATGTATAAAAATAAAATACGATCCATCACGCTCTCTATTTCTATACTATCACAATGATGAAACAAAATCAAGATTACAAAGAGATATAATATTGTCTCGTATTAAGTTTATGTGCAACAGCAGGCAAAACTCCCCGTGTATCTATATGCGAATCGATTATTTGATAATATTTTAGATTAAGTAGAATTTAAGAATTTAAAGATTTTAGGATAATATTTTAGATTAAATAGGATTTCACGATAAACGGCTGAACTAATGGAAATTTTAATATACTTAATTGATAGCTTAATTATATGAAAAGAAGTTTCTTTATTTTTGTTCGTATATAAGCAGAGTTATTATGATACAAAGACTCAATGTGAAAATTTATAAAACATATTATTTTTCTTTTAAAATCTTAAAAAACCTAAAAAAATAGGAGAAAAAATTAATGATAATAGATTATTAATTTCTATGAATATGTCTTTGATTAAAAAGAAATGTATTTCAAATATGTGAAAATATTAAGTTTTATAATTTTATTTAAATGTAATAATTAATCAATTATTTAAATTTATTATTTAAATTTTTATTTGAAAACAAGTTAAATATTTTCTATACATTATTTGTAATTAATCAATATTAATTAATCGCTATAATATACGATGTAATACACATATACATAAGAAACGACAAAATAAAATCAGTTGTGCGGCAAAAATCAATATTACCTGACTTGAAAAAATCAATAACAGGTGACAGATCGAGACACATGTGCTTATAGGCCTAAGCGATATCATTGGTAAATTTTGATCGTTTATAACTTATAAACTATTGCAGCTTCAGCTTTTTATTAAAATTTTTTTCTATATTGATTAAAGATGATATAAGAAAATGATAAAATTTTGCTTGTTTAAAAAAAGTAAAATGATGCCAAGTACATGCTCCAGTAATGAAAAACTTATTATTACTTTAAAAAGTTGTTAAAAAGTATTGTACAAAATAGTGTTATCTTAATTTGTACAATACAATATTATTTTAATCTTAAAAATATTGTTACATTAAATATAAATTATTGTGTAAAATTCTTTCAATTTTCTAAAAATAATAATATAAAGAAATTGTGTTAACTAACAAGAATAAAAACTTATGTTAATTTGTTTTTTTAAATAGAAACATTATAAAAAAATTATAATACAAAATAAAAATAATTTTTATTGAAAAAACATGATATTGGAATGCTCAATAATAAAATTGATAGCGATTTGTAGGAAATTGAAACATCTATTTTGCACGACAATTTGATAATTTGCACAATAATTTTAATATAATAATTTTTTTATAAGTTTAAATAACAATTTTTAAATAACAATGTTTAAATAACAATGTAACAAATAACATTGTTTTGTACCCATTAAAATAACGTTATTAAAAAAAATGATTATATATTATTTTGCAATATAATTTTAATAATGCACGTTTCTTACAATTGATGTGTTTCTTTTATACTTTTTCTAGAAAAATGAATTTTTAATTATTATAAACAATAACAAAATACATAATATAAACTTTCAGATGATATTGATAATGCAATTTATTGTTGTATAATACAATTTGTTGTATTTTTTGTGTATTATATTTTGAGGCAAAGAAATTTTTAATTTACAAAAATATTTTACACAATTATTTTAATAATAAAAAACATTATTTTTATATCGTATTTTATAGAAGTGAAAAAGAAAGAAAAAAATTGACTGAAATTGTGCGAAAGTGGGAGAGAGAAAAAGCATGCGAGTGAGAAAGTAGCATTTGCATTTAAATAAAATATATATTAGTAAAAATTCATTAAATTAATAATGAGATATAATTTTTCTGAGAAATATCATGTATGGGGGAAACATTATGTATGAGAACATGTCTCAATCAATTAACAGAGTCTAATTGTGATCTTGTCTTCCATGGAGTTATACATGGGCTGTACTTGTTATATGGCTTGTACTGATGTAGAGCAAAATATAGTCTGTCTGACAACAATCTGTTGCGGATTACTCGGTGTACTGAAGATAACATGGTTTCGCATTTATGCAAATAGTTTAATTAACAATTACAACTCTGCTCTGAACGATTATCAGACGATTGACAATACAAAAGAGCGCGATATTATGCGAAAACATGCATTTATAGGAAGAATTCTTTGCTATTCCATGTTGGGTTTTTCTTACAGTAGTTGTGTAATATATGCAATAAATCCTTTTTTGCATTATGATCAAGATAATCGGATTAACATAACGAACGAAGATATTATGTTAGAATACGCAATACCATCGAGATGCGCTTTGGAATATTTTAATTTTCCAACGAATATGTATAAAATCTCCATTCTAGTTGAAACTGTACTAGTGATACTGGCGACTACAGCTAACATTGGTAACGTAAACATACATAAATTTATATTTTAACGGATATTTTATTTTTATAATTTTGTGTTCTTTATCCAATATTACTAAGAAACAAAAATTTTTTTATTAAATAGTACATTATTTATTCTACATACATAAAGATTTTGTTAATTCTGTTATTGTGCATTTTTCTACTAATTATAAATATTGTAAAGGTATGAAAGTTTTCGTAGTTTCGCAAATTGTTCCACGATGATACGAGATACATAGAACCTAATTTTTTTGATCAGGTATATTAAATTATATATCAGGTATATTAAATTATATGGCAGAATATTTTTTATTAAGTATCAAAAATAAAAATTAAATATAACAATTTCGTGTTTCATTTTACTGATTCTTTAAAAAAGGCTTTAAACTTTCGAAAGCTTTTATACCTTATGCCATATTATATATATATATATATATATATATATATATATATATGTATGTATATATTGAATACAGTAGCAATATTATATGCACTGTATTTTGTGACACATATATAGAACAATTCAAAATAACTACTTAGTATCCTTAAAATAGCATATTCCTGACTCAGTTTGAAATAATTTTCCTTTTGCAAAATTTTGTCTGAAGCTTAATATTTAAATTATAAAAGAAAATAATTAAATTATTATAGGTTAAATACAAGAGGTAGATAAAAATGGCGATTTAACAAACGCGGGTATTTATGTAGGGCGCCTGTTACGATCAGCTGATCGTTACACATGATAGAATGCACAGATACATACACACATGCAAATATATACACATTCTATCTCTCTCTCTGTCCCTCTCTCTCTCTCTCTCTCTCTCTCTCTCTCTCTCTCTCTATCTATCTATCTATCTATCTATCTATCTCACTCACTCGCTCGCTCATTTGTAGTCATTATTATTATTATTATTAACTGATTGCAGTAAATTCCCCACGTAAGTACTTGTCTCTGATGGTGAATCGCACTGCTCTTGCCTATCTCTTATATTTATTCGGTCCGTAAAAGTTAATTATTCTATAATTCAAGAACTGGGTTTCGGGCAAAATTTCATAAAAGGAAAGCTATCTTAAAATTGAAAAGAATATGTCATCATAAGGACAATAGATTACTTTAATTTACCCTGTGTATATTTTTTGATTACAAAAATAATAATTTTAATAATATAAATAGAACAATAAGTAATATTTCGTATATCAATACAATAAGATAGTTTCGTGCATCGATGCATTTCCCAAAGGTAATGATGTGTTGTTCCTCAACATTACATTGCATGTTTGCGGTCAAGTAAATATTTTGAGGATGCACTTTTTCAACTTTGATGTAAAAAGTCCACGAATCTACAATCGTTTCAATGCGCTAATTCAAAGACATCAAGACTTGATAATGTTGGCCAGAGAACTTGTCGATTTGATCAGTTTTGTATTGTTGATAGAACTATTCATTATCACTATATTATTATGTATGATAGGTAAATATTATGTTATTTATGATTATTTATGGAAATATGTAAATTGTAAGTAAAAAAAATTAAGTAAATATTCTCTTTACAGGATTTCAGTTCATTTTCGCTTTGAAAATCAATAACACCATTATGATAGGAAAAAGTTTAATGGTATTGAGTGTCTTCCTGACACAATTATCGCTGTATAGTTTTATCGGAAATTATTTGAAATCTGAAATGGAAGAGATAGGACTCTCCATTTATCAAAGTGCGTGGTATAACTTTCCTAGAAAATTAACAAAAAATGTAATCTTTGTTCTTATGCAAACAAAATATCCAGTCGCGTTGCAGGCTGGAAATTACATCGTGGTCAATCTCTCAACTTATTTGAGTATTTTAAAAACATCTTTTTCATATTTGTCTGTACTTCGTATAATTCTTGAAGTGTAAACTATAAGTTGCGAGTAAAAGGAATTTGCAAACTGTAAATATCTGATAGGTTTAAAATAGTACGATATGATATTTCAAAAAGAAATAGATTAAATAGAAGAAATATTTATTTAAGTATAATAAAGTAATTATCGAAATTAATCTGTTTGTGTCAAATTTCTTATGCAATAATATACATATGTATATTTTAATATTTTCCATGTACTATCATTAAGATACACATATGTAATATTATTATTAATGTATTATTATGTTAAATTTATAGACAGATATTTTTTGACATGTAGAATTATTGTGTTGCGAAATTCTCTATTGAATTAATTTTATCTATAGAACAAAAAAAGCAAGTTATTTACTTTTTTTCACTTTTGAAAATAATCTAAATCGATACTATCTATTGTTTATTCAAACGTATATCGAGATAAAATGTAGAAAAATATGCTCATATATAGATAAGTAAGACACATATAATTTTATTCAATAAAAAAATAGTTACTCGATAGACGATAACAATTTAGAAATTGTACCATACAAAGTTTCCATAAAAGCGACATTTTTCATAAGAACGTAGTTATTTGCATTTTGCCATAATTTAGGAGGCTTTAAGGAAGGCAGTCTGGTAATCCTATACTTTTCATGTTGAATAAAAAATGAGATATAATACTGCGTTATGTCGATATAGCGTGCGAATCATCGGTTCTCGGCATCAGTTAGAGACATTATATTGACAATGGTAAGTGAACGATGGAAGGAGGATATTGCATACGCGATGGTTCCTTTCAAATTGATTACGTGGCCCATTGGCGTATGGCCACTTCAAGTTTATAACATTTATTCGCTCTTACGATGTATCGTAAGCACTTGTTGTGCGGTAAGTATCTTTTGGATCTTGAAGTTCATTCGCGATCGAAAATAATAAATAAAATATTTTCTACATTGATATTGCAATGCTCTGGAAAAAAATTCGTCATGATGATAATATCAACGTGATAGTAATATTAAGATTTTATATTTTCTTGGTAATGCACGTTTTGATGAAACGTTCTTACTAGTAATAACATTGAATGAGTTGTAAATCAGCACGATTGTAAGTCGTTAAAAATTTTGACAATAAGCATGATGTTTTTTATATATTTTATGTTTTTTTTAATCATGTATAAAAATGATACAATCCTTTATGAGAAACATTATGGGAAATTAGCATCATAATTTATTACGTCTTATATTACTTGTTTCATGATTTCGTCGTAACGATAATATGTATAATAAAATCAAGTGACACAATAGTATTTCGAATCAAGTTCTCGCGCACCAGAGAGGATTTTATGTATCTACGAATCGGCTATTTGAGAGTACCTTGAATTATTGTATTTTAATAATGGTTGGACTAATTAGATTCTTGATAAACTTAACTTTTGATATAGTTTGAGTTTCAATTATATAAAGAAAATGTCTTTATATAATTGTCTTTATATAATTCTTATATGCATCTTTATATACATCTTTATATAATTCTTTATTTTCGGTTTCTGTTTTCTCTAAGAAGAGATGAGAAAATTTTTTATGATGCAATTTTCAATTTTCAAATATTTCTTTATAAAACATTATTATCGACTGTCATACGTATTATACACGGACATAGAATATGTTATAGAAATATAATATTAATCATCTTGTATAGTTTCTACTTTTGATAGGCGATTGCTTTAGTGGCTTGCAGATTTGATCAAATTTGATAGTTCTGAGATCTAACAAGTAACAGAAATTTTGAAAGTGAAGGAGAATTTATGTACAATTTTCAAGTATATCACAAAGACATTTATGTCATTAATTTTAATGATCTTTAATGAATAGCGATATTTAAAATTAAATGTTTAATTTGAAAAAAATTTGATGTCTCTCGGCATTTTGATTCTCTTTTTCTTTCCTTTATTTAATAATTATAAATATTTTGATATTTTAATATAAATAAGATGCGCTCTGCAGTATTTCAATTTACCAACGAGCATGTATAAAGATATTTTCTCTTAATTCAAGCATCGATAAATATATGATAAAAAATATAAGAATTTCATTATTTAATATAAATTATTGTACTTTTAATGAGAAAAATATATACATATATTATACGTATATAAAGAGAAAAAAGAGGAAGAGAGAGAGAGAGAGAGAGAGAGAGAGAGAGAGAGAGAGAGAGAGAGAGAGAAAGAGAAATTTATAATTAAAAGCAATTAAAAGCAATTAAAATTATTTTTTATTTTGTTTAAAGATGTTATACTATATAAAAAAATATGATTAAAACTTGCTTTTTCGAAAAAAAGTAAAAAAAGGCATCAAGTGCATACTAAGTATGAAAAATGTATTATTGTAACAAAATGTTATAAAATAATGTATTAATATAATTTTATAAGATATTGTTATTTCAATCTGTACAAAACAGTTTTATTTTAAATTTTTTAGAACTGTTATATTAAACTTATACAAATTGTAAGTTAAATTATTGTCAAAGTTGTTTTAATTTCCCAGGAAAGTAAAAATATAATAAAGATTGCGCTAAATATTTAATATTTTGTATAAAATATTTTGTAATACAAAATATTTAATATATATAACATTTTGCTTAATTTTAATATGCAAAGGTTAGATAAAATTAATTATACAAATAAACAAATAATAAATATAAAAAAGTATGAATATGCGTATATTTTGGATTTACAAATCAGTCTAATAAAAGAATTACTTTTACATCATATTTTATAGAGTGAAAGAGAGAGAAACTGAACCTTAAGTGGAAGGATAACAAACATGAGACTGAAAAAGTAGCGTTCATATTTAAATAGCATATTTATAATTAAAAATTTATTGAGTTAGAATTGAAATATGCTTTTTTGTTACAAATCATCACATTCATATCTATCACATGTATGGGAAAATATCAATCAATAGAGTCTAATTGCGATCTTGCCTTCTATGGAGCTATATATGGGTTGTACTGATGTGGAGCAAAATGTAGTTTGTTTGACATCAATATGTTCCGGATTGCTTGGAGTGTTGAAGACAGTATGGTTCCGCATTTATGCAAATAGTTTAATTAACAATTACAACTCTGCCGTGAATGATTATCTGACGAATGACAACACAAAAGAGCGCGAAATTATGCGAAGACATGCTTTTATAGGAAGGATTCTTTGCTATTCCATGATGGGCTTTTCTTACATTAGTTGTGTAATGTATGCGATAAATCCTTTTTTGCATTTCGATCAAGTTAATCAGATTAACATAACGAATCAAGATATAATATTAGAGTACGCAGTACCATCAAGATGCGCTCTGCAATATTTCAATTTTCCAACGAGCATGTATAAAATCTCCATTCTCGTCGAAACTGTTATAGTGATTCTGGCAACTACAGCTAATATTGGTAATGTATACATAAATTTATATGGATATTTTATTTTTATACTTTTGTGTTTTTATCCAATATTACTAAAACACAGACATTATTATATTGAATACATTATTCCACATATATACAATTTTTATTAATTCTATTATTATGCGCATTTTTCTACTGATTATAATATTTTGTAATATTGCAAAGGTATGGAAGTTTGCGTGATTTCAAATTATTCCACTATAGTCCCAGATACACAGCAACTACATAATTTTCTTGATCAGCTATATTAAATTTTTTGCAGAATTTTTATTTTATTAAACAATGAAAATAAAAATTACATATGATAGTGTCAACATATTCCGTTACTGTTTCTTAAATTTTTTAATTTTCGAAAACTCTTGCCTTCTCCAATGTATATTACGTTGCGTGTGCGTGTAATATAGTAGAAATATTTTATTTACTATATTTTGTAACACATATATACATACTCTTTGATTATAAAAATATATAAATAGAATAATAAATACAACAATAAATAATATTTTGTATATCAATATAATAAGACCGTTTCGTGCATCGATGCATTTTCCAAAGGTAACGACGTGTTATTTCTCAACATTACTTTGCATGTTTGTGGTCAAGTAAACATTTTAAGGATTCACTTTTTCAACTTTGATGTAAAAAGTCCACGAATTTACAATCGTTTCAATGCTTTAATTCAAAGACATCAAGATCTGATAAGACTGGCCAGAGAACTTGTCAAATTGATCAGTTTTGTGTTGCTGATAGAACTATCCATTATTACCATGTCATTATGTATGATAGGTAAATATTATATTATTTAGGATTATTCAATCAAATATATAAATTATATATAAAAAAAGATTTATATTAAACAGATATTCTCTTTTCAGGATTTCAATTCATCTTTGCGTTGAAAATTAATAACACTGTTATGATAGGAAAGAGTTTAGCAGTATTAAGCGTCTTCCTGACACAACTATCGCTTTATAGTTTTATCGGGAATTATTTGAAATCTGAAATGGAAGAGATAGGACTCTCCATTTATCAAAGTGCATGGTATAATTTTCCTAGGAAATTGACAAAAAATGTAATCTTTGTTCTTATGCAAACAAAATATCCAGTCGCGCTGCAAGCTGGAAATTTCATCGCGGTCAATCTCTCAACTTATTTGAGTATTTTAAAAACCTCCTTTTCATATTTGTCTGTACTTCGTATAATTCTCGAAGTGTAAAATATAAAAATAAATTGCGAATGAAAGTAATCTGTGCAAACTGTAAGTATTTGATAGATTTGAAATAGTGCAATATAATACTTTCAAAATAGAAATACATGCAGAAGTGTTTATTTAAGTGCAATAAACTTATTATCTAAATTAATTTGTTTGTGCCAAATTTCCTATTCAATAATAAACATATATTTTAATATTTCCTATACAATATCAATATACACATATGTGATATTGATATTAATGTATTATTATGTTAAATTTCTAAATAAATATTACCTGACATGTAAAATTAAGCGTATCACGAAATTTTTTATCAGTTAATTGTGTCGTTTATAAAATAAAGAAAGCAAGTTATTTATTTCTATTTTTACTTTTGAACAATCTAAATCTATTTATTGTTATATTCAAACGTATATATCGAGGTAAAGTGTAGAAAAATGTGCTCATATGTAGGTAAGTAACACACATATAATTTTATTCAATAAAAAATAGTTGCTCGATAAACGGAAACAATTTAGTACCATATAAAGTTTCCATAAGAGCGACATTTTCCATAGAATGTAGTTATTTGCATTTTGCCATAATGCTTTAAGAGAGGTAGTCTGTTAAGCATATATTTTTCATGTTGAATAAAAAATGAGATATAATACTGCGTTATGTCGATATAGCGTGCGGATCACCGGTTCTTGACATCAGTTAGTGTCATTATATCGATAATGGCAAGTGAACGATGGAAGGACAATATCGCATACGCGATGGTTCCTTTCAAATTGATTACGTGGCCTATGGGTGTATGGTCACTTCAAGTTTATAACATTTATTCGCTGTTACGATGTATCGTAAGCACTTGTTGTGCGGTAAGTAACTTTTGAATTTTGAAGATCATTGACACATTCGCGATCGCTTGAAAATAATAAAGAATATTTTCTACATTGATATTGCAACACTTTGAAAATGTTTTGATGTGATGATAATATCAAGATTTTTTTATATTTTCTTGATAACGCATGTTATGATGAAATCCTCTTAGTAATATTAACACATTAAATGAGTTGTAAATTAGCACAATTGTAAGTTATTGAAAAATTTTGATAATAAACATGATGTTTTTTGTTTTATGACTTATATGTTTTATGACTTATGTGTGTTTTTTAATCATGTGTAAAAATGATACAATCCTTTTTGAGAAACATTATGGAAAGTTTGCGATATAATTTATTACGTCTTATATTACTTGTTTTATAATTTCGTAACGGTTCTCGTGTAGAAATAGCAAAATATCTATACGAATTAGCTATGTGAATACCTCATATTTTAATAATGACTGAACCAATTGAATTCTTGATAGTTTAAGTTTTAATTATATATGTAAAAAGTATCTTTTTATTTTCAGTCTACATTTTTTATAAGAAGAAATGTTATAATGCAAATTTTCAATGTAAAAATGTTTTTTTATAAAATATCATCACCGATTGTCACGTATTATACACATACACAGTATATGCTACAGAAATATAATATTAATCTTGTATAGTTTTTGCTTTTGACAGATCATTGCGTTAGTGGCTTTCATATTTAACAAAATTTGGTATCTTTGAGGTTTAACATGTTCATTAATAGAAATTAAAATTTGAAAGTAAAGGAGAATTTATGTACAATTTTCGGACATATTCGCAATAATTTATATCCGAAAATAACTTTAACGATTTGTTAAATATATAGTGATGTTTGTAATTAAATGTTTAAACCGAAAAGTATTTAATGTCTCTTAGCATTTTAATTCTTGCTAATCCTATTATGTTATATTTGGATATTTTGATATAGTCGATATTTTCTTAACTCGAGCATCAACAAATAACATTAATACCCTCTAGTTTATAAGAAATTAGAACAATTATTTTTTACAACAAATTGTTTTTAATATAATTTTAATACAATTATTTAAACTTAAATAAATTTAAATAAATATGTTTTGCACACATTAAAATAATATTTGTAAAAGTATAATTAGTAACAATATTATATACTATTTAGTAGCAATATGTTACAATATTGTATATTTTTTATTGTGTTTGACTTGACATCTTTTTTAATTATTTTTTAAATGTAAATTTTTAGTTATTATAATGTTACAAAATATCATAGAAAATTTAAATAATATTAGAATTTGTTGTATTTTTCACGTTTTATATTTTGATGCAAAAATATCTTCTATTTACACAAATTATATTATTATATATACATTATTTTAATAATATACAATATAAATTTTGCATAATTTTAATATGTAAGAATTAGATAACATTAATTATACTAATAATAAATATAAAAAAGTATGAATATGTGCATAATACTTTGCATCTATAAAAATTAAATAATTATTCCGATAAAAAGCATTATTTTTATATCATATTTTATAGAGTGAAAGAGAGAGAAAGAAATTAAGGGAAATTGAACGAGAGTGAGAAGAAGAAGACATGAGACTGAAAAAGTAGCATATATTTAACAAAATATTTATAACTAAAAATTTATTGAGTTAGGAGAGATATTTGAGATATATTTTTTGAGCATTGAATCATTATATGTATGGGAAAATATCAATTAACAGAGTCTAATCGCAATCTTGCCTTCCATGGAGCTATATATGGGCTGTACTGACATAGAGCAGAATATAATTTGTGTGACAACAATCTCTTGCGGATTACTTGGTGTGCTGAAGACAATATGGTTCCGCATTTATGCAAAAAGTTTAATTAACAATTACAACTCTGCCGTGAACGATTATCTGAGGATTGACAATACGAAAGAGCGCGAAATTATGCGAAGACATGCTTTTATAGGAAGGATTCTTTGCTATTCCATGTTGGGCTTTTCTTACATTAGTTGTCTAATACATGGAATAATACCATATTTGAATTATTTTCAAGGTAATTGGATTAACATAACGAATGAAGATATGATGTTAGAGTATGCAGTGCCATCAAGATGCGCTTTAGAATATTTCAATTTTCCAACGAGCATGTATACAATTTCCTGTCTCCTGGAAACCATTATATTAGTACTGGCGGCTTCGGCTAATCTTGGTAATAATTATTTAATTGCTTATGCATATTTTATGTCTCATCCAATATTACTTACAAGGACTTTTTTATTGTATATTATTTCACATACATAAAGATTTTAATTAATTTTATTAATTTTACGCACTTTTTATTAATTATAGACAATATTGTTAAGTGAAAATTTGCGTAGCTTTATAGTTTAATTCCGAGATGCATTAGAACCACCCTGTTCTGCTGATCAAGCAGATTAGATGACATAATTTTTTTTACAAATGTATATAATTAAATATGACAGTTTCAATTGCTTGTTTAGAAAAAAATTGTTTTCGAACATTTTTGCCTTTTTTCATGCTATGTATATCATGCTTTATGGGTGTGTGTGTGTGTGTGTATATATATATATATATATATATATATATATATATATATAAATATAAGAGCATTATTATTTGCTATATTTTGTTATACATATGCATATGTGTATATCTGTGTATGTGTCATTTGATTACAAAAGTATAATAATAATTTAAATGTAACAGAATATTCAGTACTGTTTTGATTATTAATGCAATAAAATAATTCCAAGCATTTCCCAAAAGGTAATGATTAAAATTTTTATATATCAATAAAACAGTATTGTATATTTCCCAAAGGTAACGACGCGTTGTTTCTCAACATTACATTGCATGTTTGTGGTCAAATAAACATTTTGAGGATCCATTTCTTCAATTTCGACGTCACAAGTCCGCGAATTCATGATCGTTTCAATGCGTTGATTCAAAGACATCAAGAACTGATAACTCTGGCCAGAGAACTTGCCGATTTAATCAGTTTCGTATTGCTGGTAGAACTTTTTATAATCAGCATAATATTATGTATGACAGGTAAATATTATGATTAGTTTGCGAAATAAGTAAATTACGAAAGAAATTAACATTCAGCAGGGAAATATTCTCTTCAGGTTTTCAGTTTATCTTCGCGTTGAAAGCCAATAATACCGCTATGATAGGAAATAGTTTAATGTTACAGATTATAATTCTGACGTAATTAACTCTGTACAGTTTTATCGGGAATTATCTGAAATCTGAAATGGAAGAAATAGGACTCTCTATTTATCAAAGTGCTTGGTACAGTTTTCCCAGAAAATTGGTAAAAAACGTAATCTTTATTCTTTTGCAGACGAAATATCCAATCGCGTTGCAAGCTGGAAATTACATTGTAGTCAATCTCTCAACTTATGTGAGCATCTTAAGAACCTCTTTTTCATATTTGTCTGTACTTCGTATAATGCTCGAAGTATGAAATATTCGGAGGATGTGAATGAAAGAAATCCGTGCAAACGGTAAATATTTGATATGTTCGATAGTATAATGTAATACTTTCAAAATAGAAATAGATAAAATGTCTATTAAAATATTACGTTAATAAATTTATTGCCATATTACTTTGTTCCTACCGAATTAGTATTTCTTATATTTATATCAATTAATATAATTAATACAAACACATATTTGAAATTACTGTCAGTACATTATTATATTAAATTCGAGAATAGACATTTTCTAACATAAAATTACTTACTCATATCACATAATTCTTTATTAATTTTGTTGGTCTGTAGAATAAAATAAGCAAGTTATTTGATTTTCACTTTTATTTTCACTTGTGAACAAACTTATACTATTTATTGTCAAACGATCGAGATAAAATGCAAAAATATGCGCACGCATATGCAAGACGCACATGATTCCGCTCGATAAAAAAAATAGTTGCTCGGTAGACAATTTAGAAATTGTATCAAGTAAATTTTTACTCAACGACAGTTTCCATAAGAACATAGTTATTTGCAATTTGCTATAATGCTTGAAGAGAGGCAGATAAGCATGTATGCTTTTCATGTTGAATAAAAAATGAGAATGGAATACTTGTATCATACCGATATAGCGAGTGGATCATCAGTATTGGCACCAGTTACAATCATTATATTAACAATGGTAAGTGAACGATGGAAAAACGATATCGCATACGCGATGACCCCTTTTAAATTGATTACGTGGCCTATTGGAGTATGGCCACTTCAAGTTTACGACATTTATTCGCTATTACGTTGTGGCTTCGGTACTTGTTGTGCGGTAAATATTCTTTGCAACTCAAAAACACACACAATTCATGTATAAGGACGACGAGGAATATTTTCTAAGTCGATATTGTAATGCTCTGAAGAAAGCTTCATAAAGAAGATAAAGATATCATTTTCAATTCTTGATAACGCATATAATGAATCGCTTTTGTCAGTTGTATAATGGCATATAAGTTAAAAATCAGCATGATTATAAGTTGAAAAATTCTAATACAATAATAAGGAAGATTTCTTTTTAAATTTTCTGATTTATGTATATTTTTTCTTAATCGTGTAAAACATGATATGAAATTTTTCAAGAAATATTGTGGGAAACGCATCATATTGTTTATAATATTTCGCCCAAAATTCACGTACAACAGCAGCAAGGTATCCCGTGTGTCTAATGTGAATCTGCTAGTTGAGAATGCTTTATCTTTATATTTTAAGATTATCGACTTTAATAACGAAATCAATCGTATTCTTAACGTACTTAATCAATAATTTGATTCTTTATATAAAGAAAATGTGTTTATTTTCGTTTGTGTTCTATAAGCAGAGATATTACAATACAAATTTTCGAAAGTTTGCATTTTGCTTCATAAGACATCACCGTTATTCATTATCGAACTACATATTCTGTGTACATACGCAATATATACAATGAAAATATTGGATATTATTTTGCATAATATTTTTTGCTATTTTTCGAGAGATTGTATTAGTAACTTTAAGATTTAACAAAATTTGATAGATTTTAAGACTTAGAAATTAGTAAAAGAGAGTTAAAATTTTAAAATATCAAAGAATTTATGTACAAATTCTCGGGGATAATCATAATAATATTTTGCCATTAATTTTTACGATTTGCTTAGTTAACAGTAATAAAATTAAACATTCAAATCGAAAAGAATTCCTTGTCTCTCGGTGTTTTGAGTCTTATAAACCTTCTTTGCATAATATTTGGATATTTTAACATAAAATTGACATTTTCGGAAAAGAGAGAAAGAGGCAGAAAACTGAATGAGAAAACAGAGAGAAAGAGGCAGAAAACTGAATGAGAGTGAGATAAGAAGCATGCGAATAAGAAAGTAGCACTTGCATTCATCTAGAATATATATTAATAAGAATTCATTGTAGTGAGATAAATTTTTAGTAGTGAAATATAATTCTTCTAAGCACGAAACATCATATACGGAGAAATGTCAATCAACAGAGTCTAATTGTGATCTTACCCTCCATGGAGCTATACATGGGCTGTACTGATATAGAACAAAATATAGTATGTTTGACATCAATATGTTGCGGATTGCTTGGAACACTGAAGATAACATGGTTCCGCATTTATGCAAATAATTTAACAAACAATTACAACTCTGCTCTGAATGATTATTTGACGATTGACAACACAAAAGATCGCGATGTTATGCGAAAACATGCTTTTATAGGAAGAATCCTTTGTTATTCCATGCTGAGCTTTTCTTTCAGTAGTTGCCTAATATATGGAATAAATCCACTTTTGCATTATAATCAAGGTAATCGGATTAATGTAACGAACGAAAATACGATATTAGAGTATGCAATACCATCGAGATGCGCTCTGGAATATTTAAATTTTCCAAGGAGCATGTATAAAATCTTATGTCTCGTCGAAATTATTATAATGATATTAGCGGCTATAGCTAATACTGGTAATACATATTTAAATTTGTATGTGTCATCATTTTGTGTCTTATCCTAATATTATTAAAAAAAATTTTTTTATTAACTGCCAATATAATATAATACATTATTCCACATATATAATATAATATAATGCATTATTTCACATATATCAAAATTTTTATTTATTTTATACTTTATAATATACACTTTTTTATTAATTATAGATAACATTGTAAAGGCATAGAAGTTTGTATGTACGTGGTTTCATGACAAATTGTTTTATTGAAATAATTCAAGATGCATAAAAAGTATTAAATTCTATTGATCAAGCATTATTACATTAGATAATATATTTTTTTTGTTAAACAACGTAAAGAAAAATAATTACATTTGACAATCTCAACATGTTCCGCTATTGTTTCAAAAAAAATTTTTATATTTTCAGAAACTTTTGTATCTTATGCAATGAATATTATATATATATTTTTATTTATATATTAAATACAGCAATATTACTTTATTTATATCTTGTAACATATATATATATATATATATATATATATATATATATTTTTTTTTCATACAGAAATAATAATTTAAATATTATAAATAAAATAATAAGTAATTTTTATATATTTATTAATAAAAATTTGTATATATCAATAAAATTTTATATATCAAATTTTATATATCAATAAAACAGTATCGTATATTTCCCAAAGGTAACGACGCGCTGTTTCTCAACATTACATTGCATGTTTGTGGTCAAATAAACATTTTGAGGATCCATTTCTTCAATTTCGATGCCACAAGTCCGCGAATCTACGATCGCTACAACGCACTAATTCAAAGACATCAAGATTTGATAACGCTAGCCAAAGAACTTGCCGAATTGATTAGTTTTATATTACTGATAGAACTATTCATTATCAGCATATTATTATGTATGATGGGTGAATATTATGTTATTATGTTATTTATTAAGCGAAATATGTAAATTATATATAATTATGAATAAATAAAATTTATATTAAGCAAACAAAATAAAATATATTTTTTTCAGGATTTCAGTTTATCTTTGCGTTAAAAGTCAATAACACCGTTATGGTAGGAAAGAGTTTAGTAGTAGTGAGTGTCTTCCTGTCACAACTATCATTGTATAGTTTTATCGGGAATTATTTGAAATCTGAAATGGAAGAAATAGGACTCTCCATTTATCAAAGTGTTTGGTATAGTTTTCCTAGGAAATTGGCGAAGAACGTAATCTTTGTTCTTATGCAGACGAAATGTCCAGTTGCGTTGCAGGCTGGAAACTTCGTCGTAGTCAATCTATCAACTTATGTGAGCATTTTAAAAACCTCTTTTTCGTATTTGTCCATACTTCGTATAATACTCGGAGTGTGAAATATAAGGCGCGAAAGAACGAATTTAATTACAAACTGTAAATAATTGATACGTTCGATAGTACGATGTAATGCTTTCAAAATAGAAATACATAAAGTAGTGCTAATTTAAGCATTTAACGTTAATAAATTTGTTATCCAAATTAATCTGTTTGTGCCAAATTTCTTAACCAATATCAATAACATATACTTGACATTACTATTAATGCATTATTATATTAAATTTGAAGATAAATATTTTCTAACACAGTTATTCTCATGTCACGAAACTTTCTATCAATTAATTTTGTTGGTTTGTAGAATAAAGAAAACAAGTTTTTTTGCTTATATTTTTACTTATGAACAAACTTATAGTCTATACTACTTATTATTAAACAAACGAATATCGAGAAAAAATGTAGAAAAACGTGTTCATATGTAAGTAAGCAAAACGCATATAATTTTATTTAATAAAAAAGTAGTTGTTCGATGGACAGTAACAATTTAGAAATTGTACCATAAGAACGACATTTTCCATAAGAGCGTCGTTATTTGTATTTTGCCATAATGCTTTAAGAGAGGTAGATTGATAAGCATGTATACTTTTCACGTTGAATAATAAATGAGTTGAAATGCGTTATGTCGATATAGCGAGAGGATCACCGGTTCTCCGCATCAGTTAGAGTCACTATATTGACAATGGCAAGTGAACGATGGAAGAACGATATCGCATACGCGATGGTTCCTTTCAAATTGATTACGTGGCCTATCGGGGTATGGCCACTTCAAGTTTATAATATTTATTCGCTGTTACGATGTGTTATGGGCACTTGTTGTGCGGTAAGTATCTTTTAGATCTTGAAAAAAAAATGATTCGCGATCGCTCGAAAATAATAAATAAAATATTTTCTGCATTAATATTGCAACGCTTTGGAGAAAATTTCGACATAATGTGAGAATCAAGATTTTACATTTTCAACTCTTGATAATGCACGTTATGATGAAACGCTTTTACCAGCTGTAATAATACATTAGATGAGTTGTAAATCAGCACGAGTTGTAAGTCGTTGAAAAATTTTGATAATAAGCATGATGTCTTTTATATGTTTTATGACTTATGTGTGTTTTTTTGATCATGTTTAAAAATGATAAAATCCTTTTCGAGAAACATTATGAGAAATTTGCGCCATAATTTAATACGTTTTATACTACTTGTTTCATGATTCATAACAGTTGTATGTATAATGAAACCAAGTGACACGATAGTGTTAAATCAAGTTCACGCGCATCCTATATATCTATCGAAATTTGAAAGTATCTTAAATTATTGTATTTTAATAATAGCTGAACCAATTAAATTCGTAATAAATTTAATCGGTAGTTTGAGTTTCAATTATATAAAGAAAATGTCTTTTCGGTATGTATTCTATAAAAAGAGATGTTACAATGCAAATTTTCAATGTAAAAATATTTTTTTATGAAACATCATCGCCGATTGTTATATACGTAATATATTAATATAATATTAATCAAATATTAATAAAATATAATATTAATCATTTTGTATAGTTTTTGCTTTTGACAGGTGATTGCGTTAATGGCTCTAAGATTTGACAAAATTTAATAACTCTGAGATTTAACAAGTAATAGATATTAAAATTTGAAAATAAAGGAGAATTTATGTGCAATTTTTGAGCAATATCCATAATAATATTTATGTCATTAATTTTAACGATTTTTGATTAATACATTTAATTAAAAAATCATGTTTAAAATTAAATTATTTTGAATAATTTTTTAAACAATTTTTGAATAATTTTTTGAACAATTTTTTAAATTTAAATATATATAACTATAGTACACATTTTAAAATAACAATATTTTGTAAAAATATATTGCATGTTATATTTAGTAACTATATTATAATATATAATGCAAATTTTGCAACTGGCGTGTGTACATAGCATTTTATATTTATTTTTTTTATTTTTATATTTATTTTTATATTTATTTTTATATTTATTTTTATATTTATTTTTATATTTATTTTTTTATATTTATTTTTTTAAATTTTTAGTTATTATATGTTACAAAATATCATACAAGCTTTATTTTTAAAAAAATATTAGAATTTGTTGTATTTTATATATTTTTTATATTTTATAATGTAAAAAATATTTTCCTACTTACAATTTATGTTATTGTACAATATATATACTATTTCAATAATATACAATTTCACGTAATTTTAATAAGTAAGAATAGAATAAGTTAGATAAAATTAATTATATAAAGATTAAATTTATAAATATATGATTATATATATGTATAATGCTTTGCATCTACAAATTAGTCTGATAAAATATGTTATTTTTATATCGTATTTTATAGAGTAAAAGAGAGAGAAAGAAATTGAGAGAAATTGTACTTGAAAATTGAAAATGGGAAGGAGAAAAAACATAAAAATAAGAAACTAGCATTTACATTTAAATAAAATATTTATTGCTAAAAATTTATTAAATTAGGAGTGAGATATATTTTTTTGAGCACGAACTTTCACATGTATTGGAAAATATCAATCAACAGAGTTTAATTGCGATCTTGCCTTCCATGGAGCTATATCTGGGCTGTACTGATGTAGAGCAAAATATAGTTTGTCTGACATCAATATGTTCTGGATTACTTGGCATGTTGAAGACAATATGGTTCCGCATTTATGCAAATAGTTTAATTAACAATTACAACTCCGCTCTGAACGATTATCTGACGATTGAAAACACAAAAGAGCGCGAAATTATGCGAAGACATGCTTTTATAGGAAGGATACTTTGTTATTCCATGCTGGGCTTTTCTTACATTAGTTGTGTAATATATGGGATAATTCCTTTTTTTAATCACTACCGAGATACTTGGATCAATATAACAAACGAAGGTGTGATATTAGAATACGCAATGCCATCAAGATGCGCTCTGGAATATTTGAATTTTCCAACGAGCATGCATACAATTTCCTGTCTTCTCGAAACTATTATAACAATACTGGCGACTTCAGCTAATCTTGGTAATAATTACTTTTTATGAATATTTTATGTCTTATCTAATATTATTTAGAAACAAGAACTTTTTTATATAATTTTTTTGTATATTATTTCATATACATAAAGATTTTATTAATTTTATTAATTTTACGCACTTATCTAATAATTATTGACAACATTGCTAAGACGCAAAAATTTGCATGATATTTGCTGTGATATATTATATATATATATATATATATATATATATATATATACACATATATATATCACATAATTTAATTACAAAATTAATAATTTAAGTATAACAGAATAGTACTTTTGATTATTAATGCAATAAAACAATTCCGTGCATTTCATGCAATCATGCATTTCCGAAAGGTAACGACGTATTGTTTCTCAACATTATATTGCATATTTGTGGTCAAGTAAATATTCTGAGGATCCATTTCATCAACTTTGATGTCATAAGTCCACGAATCTGTGATCGTTTCAACGTGCTAATTCAAAGACATCAACATCTAATAACGCTGGCCAGAGAACTTGCCGATCTGATCAGTTTCATATTATTGATAGAACTTTTTATGATCAGCTTATTATTATGTACCACGGGTGAATATTCTGTTAAATAAGTAAAAAATTCAAAAAAAGATTTATATTTAGGAGAAAAATATTCTCTTTAGGTTTTCAGTTCATTTTTGCATTAAAAGTCAATAACACCGTTATGATAGGAAAGAGTTTAATGGTACAGATTATATTCCTAACACAACTAACGCTGTATAGTTTTATTGGAAATTACCTGAAATCTGAAATGGAAGAAATAGGGCTTTCTGTTTATCAAAGTGCTTGGTACAGTTTCCCCAGAAAATTAACAAAAAACGTAATTTTTATTCTTATGCAGACGAAACATCCAGTCGTGTTGCAGGCTGGAAATTACATCGTAGTCAATCTTATAACTTATGTGAGTATTTTAAAAACCTCTTTTTCATATTTGTCTGTACTTCGTATAATGCTTGGAGTATGAAATATAAAATACGAATGAAAGATATCTGTGCAAATTGTAAATATTTAATAATACGTTCGATAATATAATGTAATGCTTACAAAATAGAAATATATGAAGTAGTATTTATTAAAATATTATGTTAAGCTTATTATCCACATTAATCTGTTCGTACCGAATTAATATTTCTTTCAATAATATACGCATATTTTGAAATAATTGTAAGTACCTTATTACATTAAATTCGAGCACAGACTTTTCTTGATATATACTTCTTGATATAATTACTTACCCATGTCACGTAATTCTCCAACAATTGATTTTGTTGGTCTGTAAAATAAAAAAGGCAAGTTATCTTCTCTTATTTTCACTTTTGAAAATTAAACCTATACTATTTATTGTAAGCTAAACTAATATCGAATTGAAATGTTGCACAACGTGTGAATATATTGATACTGCATATGATTCCATTCAACAAAAGAAACAGTTACTCGATGGTCGGTAGCTATTTAGAAAATGTATTACATAAATTTTTACTCAATAAAAATTTTACGTAAATGCGAAGTTGTACTTGCATTTTGCCATAATACTTTAAGAGAGGCAGACTGATAATCATATATATTTTTCACGTTGAATAATATATGAGTAGGAATGTGTCTCGATATAGCGAGAGGATCATAGGTTATTGGCATCAGTTAGAGCCATTATCACCATAATGGCAAATGAACGATGGAAGAACGATATCGCATACGCAATGACTCCTTTCAAATTGATTACATGGCCTATCGGCGTCTGGCCACTTCAAGTTTATAACATTTATTCACTATTTCGTTGTAGCTTAGGCACTTGTTGTGCAGTAAGTATTCTTTCTTTGTAACTCAAAGATCGTTAGCACACACAATTCGTGTAAGAAGACGACGAAGAATATTTTCTACGTTAATATTACAATGTTCTGAAGAAAATTTCGGTGTAATAATAAAATAACAAGATTGTATATTTTCAATTCTTGATAATGCATGTAATGAATCGCTTTTGTTTATAATAATGATATATGAATTATAAATCAGTATGTTTGTAAGTTATTGAGAAATTGTAACATTAGGAAAGAGATTTTTTTTTAATTTTATGATTTGTGTGTATATTTTTTTAATCATATGTAAAAATCATATGATTCTTTTTGAGAAATGCAGCAAGGTACCTTATATATCTATATGGGAATCTGTTAGTTGAGAATACTTTAGATTATTGATTTAAATAACAGAACTAATCGTTTTTAACATATTTAATCAATAGTTTGATTAAATATGTGATGATTTAATCAATAGTTCTTTACATAAAGAAAGTGTTTTTATTTTTGCTCGTGTTCTATAAGTAAAGATATTATGATGCAAAGTCTCGATGCAAAAATTTTGCTTTAAGAAGCAACACATTTTGGGCTTCACATGCCTTCAATTTTTTTGTTACCTTATTCCACTTATTGCTAGTACATCTAAAATACATTTTCACTAGTCGCACGAAATGTGTTCATTCTCCTATTTAAGAATTAATGTTTCAAATATTATTACTAAAATTGCAAAATGAGACAAGAGACTATCTTGAGAAGAGTTAGTACAATTTTTATGAGTCAATTTGCATAATGCAATTTGTATATATAATTATTATATTAAATACAAATTCTTTTGCAATAATTATTTTCATTTCCCACAAAAATAAAGGTATAAAAAAATTGCGCTAATTAAGAAGAAAATTTTTTTATATAAATTTTTATATACATTATTTTTAATATATTATTATTTTAATATATTATTATTTTATATATATTATTTTATATATATATTTCTTTATAATATATAAATTTATATTTGTAACAATTGAGAGGTGTATACTTGACACTTCTTTTTTATTTTTTCTTAAAAAGATAATTTCTTAGAGATGAAAATATTAAAAATAATATACTAAATATCATATAAGCTCTACATAACATTAAATTTTGTTATATTTTTGATATATATTTTGGCAAAAAGAAATTTTCTATTTATATGTTTATGAATTATGGTATTACACATATATTTTTTCTATAACATACGATTTAACATCATTTTAAAGATTTAAGAATTACATACAATTAAATATACAAATACTAAATATATAAATATATAATTATACGTATAACTCATTTATACTTTACATTTAGAAAACAGTGTAAAAGCAAGCATTTCTTTTATATCGTATTTTAGAAATTTTAGAATGAGAGAAAGGAAGACAGATATTGGGGAAAATTGAGAATGGGAGAGAGAAGAAGCTTGCGAGTGAGAAAATAGTATTTCAATTAAAATAGAGTACATTTAGTTTTAAAAATTCATTGAAGTAGTAGTAGTGGTATTAATAGTGAAATATATTTTTTCTGATCACGAAATATGTATGGAAATGTCAACAGATCCTATTTGTGATCTTCCCTTCTATGGAGGTATACTTGGGCTGTACTGACGTAGAACAGAATATAACTTGTCTAACAACAATCTGTTGTGGATTGCTCGGTGTGCTGAAGTCGACATGGTTCCGCCTATATGCAAATAATTTAATTAACAATTATGACTCTGCTCTGAACGATTATCTGACGATTGACAACACACACGATCGCGACATTATGCGAAAACATGCCTTTGTAGGAAGGATTATTTGCTGTTCCATGTTGGGCTTTTCTTACTTTAATTGTGTAATATATGCAATAACTCCTTTTTTGAATTACGACCAAGGTAAAGGGATTAATGTAACAAACGAGGATAAAATATTAGAGTATGCACTACCGTCAAGATGTACTCTAGAATATTTCAATGTTCCAAGAAGCATGTATAAAATTTCCTGCCTCATTGAAAGTATTGTGATGGTATTGGGGACTACGACTAATCTTGGTAATAACCTAATTGTGATAATGACCTTATTATTTATGAGTATTTTTTGGGTGTCTTATCTGATATTACTTGGAAACACAAATTTTCTTATTAAAAAATTTATTATTCTATATAAAAATTTTTATTAAATATATTATTCTGTATAAAAATTATTATTAATTTCATTAAAATGCAATAATTAATTGATTATGTGACATTGCATAAGAGCGAAAATTTAAATTTCTGATAAACTATTCCATTAAAATGGTCCGAAATGTATTATATCTTCCTAGTCTTCTTAATCAATCATATTAGATTAAATGACATAATATTTTTGAAAACGAAGATATAAATGGAAATATAGTTAC